>NC_133795.1:24863804-25180471 GCF_043250625.1 Sebastes fasciatus
TTTGTGAAGAAAGGTGACTCTTATTCAAAGGCAGAAACCAAAGAAGTGAAAGACCTGCGATTGAGCTGTCACCGAGATGTAAAATATAGCACCGCTCCATTAACAATATCTGGCTGTCAGTTTTTTATGGACGCCCGGCATATTTGAGCTTTTATATCGAAATGAATTTGACTCTACAATTGTTCGCGCTAGTGAACAGGAAAATGTATCCTTACAGGCTGTCTTAAAAAGCTTTTACTACAGTTGCGTGCCCTCACAGATAGTTTTATAATCTCCTTTCCAATTTATTCTTTATGGAGGAGCTCAGTCGTATCCCTCTGCATTATTACTTTAAGACCAGGTTCGTTAATAATAATGGATATTTACAGAAGTGCTCATGAGGATATAATTTAGTAGTTTTTACACTACTTCAAAAAAAATATGTTTGAATTAATGATCCTTGTTTATATCAATAGTGGACAATAACTAATCTTATCAATAATAATAATAATGATTTTGTATTATTTAGGGCTGCATGGTGATGCAGTGGTTAGCACAGAGGGGGTCGTAGGTTCGAATCCGGCTTGGGGCCCTTCTGTGTGGAGTGTGCATGTTCTACCCGTGTTAGTGTGGGTTTTCCAGTTTCCTCCCACAGTCCAAAGACATGCCAGTTAGGTTAATTGTTGACTCTAAATTGCCTGTAGGTGTGAATGTGAGGGTGAATGGTTGTCTGTCTCTATGTGTCAGCCATGTGATAGTCTGGCAACCTGTCCAGGGTGTGGATGGATTTTATATTATTTAATGTTATTATTATTATTATTATTATCATTTATTTTATTTATTTATTTAGTTTTAACCTGACCCACCAGATGGTTTGTTCCACAGAACCATCTGAGAAGCCATCATTGGAAATTGCTTGGAAAAGGGCAGGCATTTAAAAAAATACTTGGCTGGTGACTGGATAAAACAGCTGTCAATCGAACTCTTGCCGAAGCCAGTCGGGAGAAGAGTAAAAACACTTTTTCCACTGAGAAAAGCCTTCAGTGCCGTTCTTTGCTCTTCTTTCAATGAAGAAATACTCTCCAGTTCTCATATAATTGATGCTATTGCAGCATCTATGCTATCCTCTTCAGGAGCCTTTAGAACAAAAGGGCATCTCTCTGTGCAGGATGCTGATAGGTCCATGCTCTGGCTTGCCGGACACAAACGCATTACTTGAAGCCTGACAAGATTAATTTTCGCGTGATATGTAATCTGACGATTCTCGCGTGATCTCGTGCCATCGCGAGAGTCCAGCTGCTGTGCTAGGTAACCTATTTCCTCCACTTCCAATATATAATTTCCTTGAGTCAATGTTGGCTTGTATGCTGAGAGAGAGATGCACATTCCTCACGCTCATCTGGTCAACATTTATATGAGTTGCAAACTTGTGATGTTTGAGAAATGTTTGTTCACTTGTGTTTAGTCTTTGTAATTTTGTAATTTTTTGTATTGTTAGTCAGTTCCAAAGAAGGGAATGTTTACTTGTTTCTCTACTTTACTAACAATATTTTTTATTTTTATGCTTCTTGAGAGGGTACATTTGAAAGTGCATTTGACGACCAATTGGCTCCACATGAGGGGATATTGATGCCAGCTGGGTCAAAGTGACACTAATTCCAGAGATCCTCTCTGATTGGCCACAGACAGCAGGTGACAGGGTGTAAAAGGTCATGGAAGACAGCAAACTGGTTGATCTGTGCTTTTCACAGACAGAAAAATGGGCAGTGTTTTCTCTACCAAAAAGATTTTTTTCTCAATAATTGTCTGCAGAGGGCCCTAAGTGATAAAACTAATGAAATGTTTTTTCCTTTTTGTGGCCCGGTCTGAATATATTTAGTTTTTCTAGAAAATCAATGACTGCATGCTGGTCCATTCTTCCCTTCCCTCTCACTACTAAGCACCCTCAAGTACAGCGCTGTGTTACAGGCACCATACACACAGAAAAGAAATTAAAATAGATGACTAATCAATAAATGTTTGAGGAATGTACATTTGGCTTGGTGAAAGCATTATTCAAATTGCTGTTAGACTGACAAGAAATGTTCAAATAATTGCACCAATCATGCATACATTAATTCAAATTAACATGACTGAGTCTGAGTGTTGTTGTGAACTTTGAGAACCTTTCCAAACCTGCTTACCCCAAGGTTGTCCTGGCACGAGGAAGGGTAAACCACAGATCTAAAGGGAGATGATGGAAAGGGATAATACTTTAATCTCAGCTGGATCTCAGCGAAGTTAAAGGGCACATTGAAGAAAGAAAAAGGATTACGGTTTTCTCTGACAGCTCACTCCATGACTTTGTTGATGTTCTGATGGGAGAAACAGACAAGAGAGGCAAAAACTGCTCAGACCAGAGTAGATATGCAAGTGTATATTTGGGGTGATTTATATTGTTTTACGTCAGCATCTGTTTTCATTTTCCAGTTTGTAAAACTTTTCCCAGAAAAGCAAGACAAAAAATAAACAAAATATTGAAAAGGTGTTAGTAAAGGGTTGGCAGAAAGAAAAAAAATAGACATTCACATTACCATTTGATTTGTCAAAGGATTATTGGTTCCATTAAAGGCCCTCTGAATGCAAAAAAACCCCAAAGAAAATAAGATACAAAACATCTTCTTTGATGCCCCAAATACTTGAGATAAATGCTAAATAAAGATATTACATCCCAAATACAACATTTCATTTTAAGAATTTATATTGGTAAATGCTGCTTTAAAATAAGCCAATTTAATTCAGCACAAAGCCGCCCTGAATGTGAGTTACCACAGTTTCCAGAGAGTAATAATGTCTTGACCCTTTATGAGCGTTCAGTGATCGCTGACCTCTGCTGGTGACCTGTAGGACTTGCAATATCTTCTCTTACACAATAATTCTCCGGTCTCCGGTACAACGCTCCCTTTTCCTTTCCTCTGCTCGAACTGCAGTGACCTCTTACTTACATAAACACATTTTCTTAGCCAAGCGGAGCAGAGGTCCAACAAAAAATATATTTGAGGAATGTAACAATGCTTTGTGACCTTTGTCTTTTATTCTTTTTACTTTACTTTTTAAAATGTTGTTTAAGGAGAAGACTTTTTGATTTAATTTCCCTCTATATAACCTTTTCCACTAAAAGCAAGACACATAATGTATAATTAAAAGAAATCTTGAAATTCATATTCATTCAATAGTCTTAATAATAATAATAATAATAATAATGTTAATGTGAGTAATCAACTGGGGAAGTTGCATGGTGATATCTATTAAAAAAAAAAATCCAATCTTTTTACCCTATTCACCTGTAGTTTTTTGCAAAATTTAATTTCACAATATACATTTTTAAATGCCGTTTACTCAAAGTATTTTTTTTCTCACTCTGAGCCAGAAATCTCCACTTTAGTAGCACTTACACCAAACTTTCCTGTTTCTATATATTCTTATCTATATGCTGAAGGTTTTCATAGAGGGGTTTGTTCATATGTCATTCATAGCCTGATTTATAGAACATTTTATTGGGTGTTCATGGGGATTTTATTTATTTATTTATTTGTATGGCTGTTGATAGTATTTTCTGATTTATGGAGTGATACAAAGAGATATCCCAAATTCCCTCTGTAAAAAATGTTGACTCTAATATGTCAACAAAATTAAACAAGAATTTTGAACCTGGCTTTACAAATCACAAATTTGATAACATGATGCGTCATTTGCATATTTAAACATAAGATTTCAGAAAACTTGTAATACAAAAGAATATTGTCTATATGTGAGTAATCAATAACATAATGTATTATTAAAAAAATATTAAAGGTTTGATTCCCTTTTTTTTAATAACAAGGGTTTACCTCACTTTATGCTTATGATTTTAACAGATTAAATTCACATTGTTCTAATATGTACCGTTTAACACAAAGAAAAGGGTGCTTGTATTGCAGGCCAGATGCAATGACACAGGACCATCACTAGATGGCAATCCTTGACTGACTCACTCCATTAATCATGGTGGAACAATGTTAATTAAGAACATTATTAAACAGATAATTACCCTGAATATTGGGTGATATCAGATTGGCAATGATAGCTAATATTATGAGTTGTTCAACTGCAAGTGTGAGGTAACAAATGTATATATTTTTTCTCATGGCTGTATTGTTGACACATTGAAATCAGCTTCATTTCAGATTATGTAACATTATTTAAAAGTGAATTTCAGAATAAAGGTCCCTTAGACAAAGGTTCTTATCCAAGCTTAGGTAGTGATATAAGTTACTGTCTTTACACTTATTCACCATCATTTTTATTGAGTCGATTAATATGTGTATTGTTTATAACGTGATTAATGGCTTTTTGACACCAGTCCACCAGCAACAGTCCAGTATAACCCATCCCCTCTAAAATAACCATGGACCAGGTGTTTCCAATGTTGTCTGAAGGTAAGGTGATAATGCTGAAAAACACAAATACAACTTCCATTATTTACTGGATTGATTTTAAGTTATATTTGTAACTTTATATGAGTGACAATGTGATTCATTAGTGTAGTATGATATGTGCAGGCCATGTTATGTAAACCTGGGCCAACCTGTTTACCTATTAATGTAAAACATTCACCATGAAATATTAATCTACCCATGACATATTCAGGACACAGTCACAAAGGAGACAAAGAAACAATCATTACGATTTCACCCTCGGTCACGCAGGCTGTCTCTTATGAAACCTGCTGTGCAATTATGGCACATAAATGTGTAATGACGCTGCTACAGGTGATGGTTAATCATTTCACTGGATATGCGTTGGCAACCTGGTAGAAAACAAGGGTCGTTGTTTTTTTCTGTAGCTAATGGATCTAACTTATCCAGTTTGGGGTTTGCAGGGTCGGTCGAGCTTAACCTTTCAAGGTTGTGATCGGTTATTGGACATGTGATAAACAGCCCGGCCTGTAACCTTTCAGCAAGACAATTTTCCAATAGGAAGCTGTATCACTCCACTGTCTGTGTAGAGGACGTCCCATTTTCAACACATCCTTGTTTCTTGTTCAAGATGACTCACTGTTAAAGGGCCCCAAAGATAATGGTTTTCATGCACTGGTCAAGTTTAAGATTGTGGGCTAATTTGCTTCCATAACATGTCTTCTTTCATACTAGTGGAAAGAAAACATCCAAAATACACATTTAGTAGTTTATTCTACTACACTCACTTTGTCTATTTGCGTCTGTAGATTTCTCCTAAATTCATCAAAAGTTACTATTAGATAATACTTCATTTACATATTTAAACCAGGGCTGTCAATTGATTAAAATCGCGATTAATCGCATGAATGTCCATAGTTAATCAAAATTAATCGCAAACTAATCACACATTTTTATATCCATTGAAAATGTACCTTAAAGGGAGATTTGTCAAGTATTTAATACTCTTATCAACATGGGAGTGGGAAAATATGCTTGCTTTATGCAAATGTATGTATATATTTATTATTGGAAATCAATTAACAACACAAAACAATGACAAATATTGTCCAGAAACCCTCTCAGGTACTGCATTTAGCATAAAAATATGCTCAAATCATAACATGGCAAACTGCAGCCCAACAGGCATCAACAGCTGTCAGTGTGTCAGTGTGCTGACTTGACTATGACTTGACCCAAACTGCATGTGATTATCATAAAGTGGGCATGTCTGTAAAGGAGAGACTCGTGGGTAAAAACCTTTGACTCTAATATGTCAACAAAATTAAACAAGAATTTTGAACCTGGCTATATCCAATGTTCAGATTTATGTTCAGTTGTTAGTTTCATTTGCATACTAAACATAACATTTCAGAAAACTCAGAAAAAATGATTGTCTTAATGTAAGTAATCAACTGGGGAAGTTAAATATTTTTATCACTTTCATCACAGTCATTTGAGCAGTTTGTGCTATTATTGATGCTGTAAATAAAAAATGTGTAGATCTGTTGAAAAGTGTAAATCTGCCATTAGTTTGAAAAGTTCATACAGTTGCACTCATTTGAAAATGTATGACAATAAATCGCAGCTATAAAAACGGCCTTTGCTCTGCTGCTTGTGAATGCAGTTTTATAGTTTGTCAGATCATAATTATGATGTGTTTTGATAACCACTTCAGTTGAGTCAGTAGCTGGCCTCAGCACAGCCTCACACAGGCTTTAGATCTAACAACTTTTGACAAAGAGTCCTCCCTCTTGATCGAGCTCCACAGAAGTCATTGCTCCCAAAAACATCTCTCGGCCAAAGCTCTCAGACTCAACATTTATTGCAGCGTTGCTTCACTGAGATCCATTGTTTGAATTGTTGTTGTTTGTCAAGGTCAAGCATATGCATTTCATCAGCCGAGTGAATCTGAGTAACTCCGCAATCACTTAGCATCCCGCTGGCAGGGTTCTCTGTCACAGCATGCAGATCAGTTTCTCTGCAAGATGAAATCATTAGTATCCTCTCAGGTGACTATTGCTTTTTGAGCATTGCCTCATTATTGAAGTCTGGTTTTAATGTTCCAAGAGCATTTGCATAAAACTGTTTGGTGACATTGCAGGAAGTGATATAAGAACAAATTTCCTCTTATTTTTGTTCGTATCCATGATTTGTTGTTATTTTGTTAGTACTCCTTGATTTCCCAATGTGTTCTTATTATTGCTCTTCTCTTAGGTAAGAGAACATTTTATGAGTTGTCGAGAGCACTCCTACCAAGATAAGGAAAAAAAAACTTCTCGTTCAATCCACAAATTGTCAAACGCAAGGAAACATAAGTTTTAAATTGGAGGAACAATAAAGAAAGCATGCATGAATATCATAAAAAATCTAATTTAGATTATTATGTGATTTAGAGTAATTATAGTGATTGGATTATTAAATTTGCTGGCTAAAGGAATATTATTGGTCCATTGATCTCAATTAAGTCTATAAAACCCTTGGATGATAATGTGTGGCTTACATACTGCTCTTAGATGCTTTTGATTTTCCTGTAATGCCAGTACTGACTCTCTGGAAAATCA
Organism: Sebastes fasciatus; assembly: GCF_043250625.1. Lineage (NCBI taxonomy): Eukaryota > Metazoa > Chordata > Actinopteri > Perciformes > Sebastidae > Sebastes > Sebastes fasciatus. The sequence goes on from NC_133795.1 coordinate 24,870,823, forward strand.
TGTTTACTTAGTTTAAGTTTATTTAGACTGAGTTTACATGGACTTTATATAAAAAGTGGACATAGTCACCGTGACGTCGCCCATTGGTTTGTGGACTGTTGTTTTGAAGCCTCATGTTCGTCATTTTAGCCGCCGCCATCTTGGCTTTTTGCAACCAAAAGTGACATGAGAGGGTGGAGCTAAGTACAACCAAACGCTGAATAATACTTTGTTTTACAATTAACTTTCATGAACTGAAAACACGCGGTGAAAGGGTTAAAGTTGTAAGACAAAAACACGGACAACTCCCAGACCGGAAAATTACGTGGTAGCGACCTGTCAATCACAAGGTAGCCCCAAACCTAAAGCATCCCCTGCTTTATGGTCTATTTGACTCTAAATGGGACCATAACTTACTAAATGGACATCATGATGTATTGAAGAAGACTTGAAACTAGCGATTTGGACCATAAACTCATGTTTACAATGTTTACTGAAGTAATAAATCAAGTGAGAAGTAGGCTCATTCTTCTATACAATCAGACTTCTTTTTGCAGCCAGAGGAGTCGCCCCCTGCTGGCTATTAGAAAGAATGCAAGATTAAGGCACTTCACTATTGGCTTCACTATTCAGACTCGAAGGTAGCCCACTGAACAATTCCCCAATTTCACTACTGCTGAAATTCCTCTTCATCTTACAGCCTTTTTTTGATGGCATCCCTCCAATTCTTGGGCTTGTGCCAGAGTATTTGCAAACGGCACAACATCCGTCCATAAATAGTGTTTAGGGTGCGTTACCTATGCTAATAATAAACAATCGGCCACACACCTCCGTTTCAGGATCAAGTGGGATTAATCATTCAGCACAAAACCACTCAGTTAGGTTTAGGAAAAACATCATGGTTGGGCTTAAAATAAGTAAGTAAAATACGTTCGGAAACAACGTAACCTCGCTACGGAAAACACATCACAAAGTCTACTGGTTAAAAGTCCTGTGTTTGTTGGACCCATCCACCTCCCCTCCAGGCCACCATAAACAGTCTTTCTCATTTTTTATTACACTTCACTAGCTCTGAGCGTAGCATATTCACGTGGATGCATTTGCACAAATGACACGCCAAAAGCAAGAACGGCATTCTTATTGCACTCTTTTGCCTTGCGCATTATGTGTCATTCATACACCTTTTCGTGCAACCGCGCTGTTCAGCACACCTGGGTAAGAGCAGATTTGGATGGTTAAGAATGTTTGGTGCATCTTATTTTTTCTCTTAACAGAAAATTAAGAGAAACTATAAGAGAAATTTAAGAGAATGTTGCTGCATGAGGCACATTGCCACTTCTTTTTGCGTCTCTCCACAGCAGAATATCCAGTGTCTGAATGAAACTCGGCCAGCCTGACTGTAATTGTATTCTAATAAAAGCCCATGTGCTTACAAGGAATATGGCATTCAGATTTATTCTCTAATTAGTAGAGATGAGTTGGGATTAAAGGCATGCAAGGCCAAGGGCCGGGACCATGCTGGACACTTATGCATGCACACCACACCACACACGAATAAATGATGGAATAAGCGTGTGCTACATCATCATCAGAATGGAATGCTGGTCGAGAAAGATGGTTAAAGAGTCCAGGGGGCAGCGTGACAGTGCTTAGAGAGTTGGAAATAACTGGTGCATGTGAGGATATACGCTTTCCATATGCTCCATTCTAAGTAGACAATATTTAAATTTACAACAGAACCATTTACAGTTACAATTTAAAAAGAATGATAATCATCCTGTGCATTTTAAAGCCCTTGGCAGGGAAGTGCTAGAAATATTTTATGATTACAACAGCAGAAATTGTGAACAACGTCAATTCCAATCTCGTTACCAGTCATAAACAGAAGCCTTTGTTGGTAGTGACAACCTGTCTGCTCCTGGAGGACATCATGTCCTCTCCTCTTTAGGATAACTGGCAGTGATCGCTGAACAAGCATCCACTGTCTCATGTTAACTGGTCACAATTAGCTGAGCAATTGCCCCAAGCTTGAATCATTCCTCAAATAAAAGTGTTGAAGGGAAAAGGGTATGAACCCTGGAGGTTAACATTTGACATCTTCCCTTTTTTTGGGCAAATGAGTCAGCATGAGTCATAAAGGTTTTGCTATCTTTGGCTCTGTTTTTGCAGCCTTATTCCCAGGGCTCCGGTGTTTTTTTAACAAGTCTGTATCTGCAGGCTTTGAATTTAACAGTGGCTCTAGTGCAAGATTACAAAAACATGCCGTCTCGCCAGCTAAATTCTCTTTAACCTGTTCTTCGGTTTTAGCTGCGGTTCATTTGTCCCTGTGTGTAAATTATGTTTTGTTATTTTTGCATGGTCTCCCATGTGCTCCTCTCAGCTTCCTCCCTGCTTGGATAATCCAAACAGATGTGGACTTCCCTCAGTGCCCCTCCATCGGTCCTGTGCCCCCTCTCACATCAACTAATCTCAACCATGCCTGTGATAGCAGAAAGTACCATCTGCTCCAGACCTCCACATCTGGACCCCTGCCGGCCCCTCCTCCTATTCCTCCTCTTTATCCCTTCTGTATATGGTCGCTATCACGGATACAGAAGCAGCAGCAGCAAGGATTTAACAGCCCATCAAGCTTTATAGTCTTTATATATCAGTGTCGCAATCAGGGATGCGGTGGAGGTTAAACTAATCTAAAATCAAGCATTTTGCCAGTTTTTATATGCGAAACACTTCAGTAAATCCTAACGATCCTAAGTCTCATTATAATTGATCAAATTAAGAGCCAGACTGATGAAAGAAACATAAAACTGTTTTTAGAAACGGACATCAATTAATATGTATTTTTAGAAGTCTTTAGACGTGTTTATTTTATGGAGTCTGGAGTGTGGCAACAGATCATTTTGCCAGAAATGAATTATAATCGATTAATTAATACATTTAAAATAACATTAATAAAGTAAATTGTAAAATTCATGTTTAAATGGTGCTGTTGAAAAGTATAGCAGTTCACGTTCCAGAACAGACCAGTGACGGCACTGTTTGTCTATTATCAGAATAAACCAACTCAACTAGCAATGCTGACCTGTGGTGTCTTTATAACACAATGCAAGATCACACCTGTTACACATGCAACCAATCAGAGAAGTAACAGGAACTCTGATTTTCCAGCCATTACGTCTGTGTTGAGAGGAAGAGAGGCAGCTCTTGTGTATCTTGTAATTCCTCCTGCTGGATGATTGTAGAGCCAGTCAACCCAGCTGGGGACATGGACTGTTACACTCGAGTGATTCATTTGTTTGATGTATAAACTGCCAGTTGATTGTAGACTGTTTTGACACTGTCAGGAATTTATGACCAGATGCTGTTGAACCAATTATTGATGAAGCCATTCATCTGCATCATCAGCTCCATTTTATCACCACTGGCTCAGACAGACACACTGGAGAAACATTTGGACAACGTAATGGCAGTCCTTGGGTTTATCGCCCTCATGTTCCCTCTCAGTGCCCGTACTAATTGTTCCGGACACAAGGACGTAGTGAAGGAGAGCAAACAAGGTTGACCTTTTCAAGGTGACTACATCGAACTGGCTTTTCTCCACCGTTTAGCTGCACCGTGCATGAGCCTCTCCGGCCTGCAGGAAACTTTGAAGGATGACGGCGGGCTTTATCTTTATATCCATCAGCAACAACTAACATGGTGGACGGCCCTGTCGTCGAAGTATGGAAAATGCCTGTTTGTTTGAACACTGTCACAGCTGCTTTCCCTCGACATTTATGATGCTGTGAAAGGGAAGTGTAAACAGCGAGGATGTTCTACTGAGTGAAGCGCAGAGTAGAACAAATGTGACCTGTCTCCAATCTGCTTCTGTTCCATTTACTTTCCAGCACGTTGTTGCTGCCTTTAAACCCAATCCATCTTCACCCTCTAACTGGGCCAAATGGAAGCCTATATTTATACATAGATATCACTAAAATAAGTTGTTCTCTCTTTGATTTATATTTAGTTTCACACAAACTTGTATATTCGTTTTCTCTCTCCAGCTGTCAATCACACTTTGATGTATTTAATCAATGCATGTTTCATCTATTGTTGATACATGAATTGAAAGAGCAGAAGAGATGTTAGAATTTATCTAATCTTGTTACTATTTACCTTTGATGGCATCATTTTGTCTCCTCTCTCCTCCGTCCTCCGGCCTGTGACCCGGAAAACCATCTCGGCACGCCATCTTGAAGAATGTCTCGATTCCTAGAATGCATCTTGAGGAGAGAGGAGCAAAGATGCAGGTGTATCCTTTGCGGAAGTTTTTTTCCTGTGATGTATAAAAGAGGCATGACAACGGACAGATGATGCAGCTGTGCCACATGTTATATTTAACTGATGTCGCTTTGAAATGTCGGCTCCAAAGCACAGATGTCTCATTTTATTAAGTGCCTGTTGCCTCGACTCCTCTCTCCTCGCCTCCTCTGCTCGCATCTCAGATGGGAGGGACTAAGGACGTGAGGAGAGGAGGCGAGGAAAGGAATCGAGGATGCACAAACTGAGAAATGAAAATCAACAGTGAGAGAAGTGGCGGACTCAGGCTGTCTGAGGGGCAGGGGCGGAAAAAAAATAGGGGCACCAGCTACACGCAGTGGGTGGGGCACCAGCACGCAGAAACTTTTGTAGCATCTAGGGCAGCCTATATGGCACTGCATCATGTTTTCTCTACTTTAAAGACAACCAAGAGGGCACTTCATCATGTTTTGTCCACTGGAAGGGGACTGCATCTTGCTTTCTCCACTGGAAGGGCATCCTAGAGGGCACTTTATCATGTTTTATCTATCTTATAGGGCATCCAAGAGGGCACTTTATCATGTTTTGTCCACTGGAAGGGCACTGCATCTTGCTTTCTCTAATTAAAGGATACCAGAGGGCACTTTATCTTGTTTTTCTCCACTGGAAGGGCACCCTAGAGGGCACTTTATCATGTTTTATCTACTGTATAGGGCATCCAAGAGGGCACTTCATCGCGTTTTCTCCAATGGAAATATACATTTATTTATATATATATATGTATATATATTTATTTTTCTTTTCATAATAACTTCAATATTCAGTACTCTTTTTCAATGTTGTAACATTTAAGCAAAGAGGATGAATCTAAGGGGTGATACACTTCTACTACTACTATTCTGCTGCGGGAACATTATATTATGTAGGTTGATAAAATGGGTGTGTCTTTATATTAAAATATAACATACAGTAATGTAGCTTTAATTGCAAGCCTGTATTAAATAGAGCATCTAATATCAACGCATTTGTGGTTTTCCACACAGGATGATTATTGTAACAAGAACGTGACAAATAAGTAGCTGAAGATGCATCCAGATGTTTCGAAATAATTATTGAATTTCATTACTTCCCCCACTGCTTCCTGATGCCACAGTTCGACTGCAGGTCATAACTGCATCTGCCATCACTGTCAATGCTTCATACAAATGTATTGCTGCTCAGAATCTGATGAATGCGCTACGTTTTGACCTCATAAGGCCTGGAGTGAGTCAGTATATGAGCGATGCGAAGATCCATCCCCTCATGCCACTTAGTGTTACTAGCCTGCTCTACCCTCATTCATATTTAATGGCTTTGCTGTGCTGGATTAATTTCTCCAGTTCAACACACATCAATCACAGGGTGATATCACTTCCCGCTGGGTGATTACAGTAAACACTTTTTTCCCCATTTATTTTTTTTTCTCACTTTAAACATGAATTAATTATCTTGATATCACAAGGGTAAATCAAATAAACATAAGCAGTGATACTTTTATGTTGTAGTTTATTAAAAGCTATGTGAGCGCAAGGGATGGGCTGCAATATAAACTACAGCGTCTAATCGTGTTTTACACCATATCGATCATGATGTCTGACATGTACCGTATCTCTGTCGACTATAGGGACTGTAAATGCTTGTTACCCCACAGCAGTACAACGTAAATCATTGTAAATAATAAATCACATCAGGATACAGATCATGTGCACACACATTAACTCAAGCGTGACCTGAACAATGCTGTTGATGAATAAGGGAGATTTTTTTTCTTCATCATTCATTTCATAATGCTTATTTCAAAATCCATCTTCAGATATGTTTTTTTTTTCTGTATAAGGAATACAATTTGAGGGTAAGTGAGTCCGCCAGCCTGCCAGCCTGTGTTTTGGTGCAGTGGATGAGAAGTTTGCCAGTAGCATGCATTGATGCTCATGGCTGCCCACGGCTGCTGTGTCCCCAATCCACCTCTCACCCTCTCTACTTTGAATGATATTTCAACGCCGCTGCCAAAAATTGTGACCAGGTGGTGGCATAAATGCTCATCTTCACTCCTCTGTGGAGTTTTCTGGTATTATCTCAGGAACACAGATAGAGATTAAACAGCAGTTGAAAATGCTGAGGGTTTATTCATGCAGAGCACATTTGGAGTTGTTTTGTCAAATTTAGGGACATTTACTGATTTATTGTTGTTCACTTGGGCCGGTGAGAATAATGGCATTTGAAGTCAGATGACAAAGAATCTAAATATAGTAGCAACGCTGCTGTTAGCCACAATATCTTTTTTCATACTAATACTGAGGCACACCAATTATTGAAAACTAAATGAAAAACTTGATGTCCTTAAAGTCAGGATATCTCGGCTTCTGCTTCTTGGGTTCTTACTTTTTTTTTATTTGCCTCTTATAAGTCCCCCAGTTAGTGTTGTTGGAGTCATAATGTAGTTTTTTGTTTGTTTTTATCTTATCCTTACGTAAAACACAAGTTGAATGTATACACATGCAGTTCTGACATTGAACACAGGGTGGAGCATTTATGTAGGAAAGTGCATACTATATAGTAAAGCTCCAGGTGAGAATCAGGTATGTGTAACAGGAGGCACATAGTTTTTTTGACGGTGTCAACGTGAGCGTGACATGCTTAACCCTCTGAGACCCGATCCTGACTGACTTTACTGTCTTTGAGAGGCTGTAGATACCACATGAAACTAGAGAAACTAAAGAATTCATTGGGAACAACCATGTCATGCTATTGTTGGAGGAGGAAGAAGGAGGCTAAATAACGCTCCAAAGTTGGGCTAAATTTTGGCAAGAAAAAATTGGCATGGCCATTTTCAAAGGGGTCCCTTGACCTCTGACCTCAAGATATGGAAATGAAAATGGGTTCTATGGGTACCCACGAGTCTCCCCTTTACAGACATGCCCACTTTATGATAATCACATGCAGTTTTGGACAAAACCATGGAGTTGTTTGCATGCTGTATAAATGTGTTATTTTTTGCCTATTCTTAAAATGTTGTGTTTGAATATTTTTGCATACTAGGGTCCTACTGCATACTGATAATCAGCCTGGCTGGGAGGCTTTATAAGCAGGTTGGCTGCACCCTGCTCAGTTAGTTGTGTCTGCAGAGGGTCAACACCTTCAGTTGGCTCTCTGTGTTTGCATTGAGTGATTCTGTGTGTTTCGTGTTGTTTTGATTTTAATGGTGTAAACCTTTAGCCAGTCTCTACTTCTCCCCTCTCAGTGACTACCAACTTACATTTCATTTGGGTCCGATACCTTTTTTTGTTGGTCTATAACTTTTGGTAGATTTAGTGGGCGGCTGTGGGGAGTTATATTTTCACCGTATCCTTTTAGAACCCAAGGGACCCTTTTATTATTATCTCTGTGTGAAGTTTATTTTTGTTAGTTTCCCAGTAGCGACCCCTGTCGTTCAGGTTTTTGTTTTTTTGGGGAACGTAACAAGGCCTAGGTCATTCAGCTTTTGCTAGGTAGAATGACAATAAGGGGGTTTCTGAGCCGTTTCAAGAACAGAAGTGCTCGCCATCCAATTGCCAAAAAATGCAATTCTTGCAGAAATCTCAAAATGTCAAAAGTTTTTAATATCAAATCACAGCATGGGTTTTTCTTGGGTGTTCCTGAAGGTCTTGGTGTCTTAATGTGGTATTTTGGAGGGATTTTTGATCATTTCTTTATCAATTATCGAGTGGTGAAAAATAGTTAAATTTATCATAAAATCTGTGTAACAAATGGTATCAACCCAGAAATTGCTGCAGCAACTTATGAGACATAATGGAGCATGGGAATGGCCATCATATGTTTTGATCATAATGTTCTAAGCACTTAAAAACTTTTACAATTTATTTTAAATAATTAATTAATTTTTAAAAATCCTGTTTATTTCTAATTTATGACAAGAACAACACACAGTGTTGAGCTTCTGCTGCATCTCAAATTAATCTTCAGGTTCCCAGCTTTCAGATGATGTACACCACTTCTATGTGACATCTACTGTTGACCTGCTATCTCCCCTTAAGGACCCCCAGTACCCCCCTAAAAAAGACAAAAACTGGTCTATTGTGGGTCTCAGGGGGTTAAAGGTGCTCTATATGATATTCACAGCATTAATATAGCAGCAAACAACTATTGGCACCATTAGCTATGAGCCACCAGCTCAGCCGTCGCCATGATGAGAGCCTTGTGGAGGAAATATAAATGTTCCCAATATCGCATTTAGCACCTTTTAAATCTGGTTTTGCTGAATGGAAACAGATTTAATATGGACAATGCTTCTAATGCTATGGAGATGTCAAACTGTGAATAAATGTCTCAACAGATGCAGAGATATACAGCACACTGGACATTGATTTATATGTACATGTATCTGAAACAAGTTCTACACTAGTGCTAATTAAATTAATAGGAATAGTTAATGCAATGAAAGCCAAGAATGAATTATGATAGACCACTATTGTATGACAACAAACAAAAAAGTACTTCACAAGAAAGAAGAAAAAGCTCCTTCCCAAAACAGAGAGCATATGTGAGAAAAGGTGTTAAAAGTTAGAAAGAAAGAGAAGAAAGGGGGAACCTTGAGTGAAGACATCCCAATCTGGACTCTAACCCAGAACGTCTCCATTTGTTAACGTCACGCCAACATGACCCAAATCCCATGCACTTCCCTGATCTCAGTGACCATTCTGCTCGTCAGTTACCCAGACGAGAGAGAAGCATCAGGTGTGGCTCCTTTTGAACATTGCAACCTGACCCCCCTCTGCTGCCCACTCCTCCCCAAACCCTAATCCCACTGTAAACCACTAGGACATTATTCATTCAAAGCTTCCTCTCGGAGGGTTGGCTTACTTTCCTCTCTGTCCTGCTCGCTTCCTGTCTTTGTAGGTCAGGAACAGACGGTAATAAGAGACTGTCGGTGAATCAATAAATAAATCGTCTTTTCCAAAACACAATTCATCTATTTAATTCATCAAATCATATGATAGAAGAATACACTAAGATGTTATCTAATCACATATACAACAAATTCACTTTATTTATTTATCCATCCATCCATTATCTGAAACCGCTTATCCTATTCAGGGTCACAGGGGGCTGGAGCCGATCCCAGCTGACGTTGGGTGAAGGCGGGGTACACCCTGTACAGGTCTAGACTATCACAGGGCTGACACATAGAGACAGACAATCATTCACACTCACATTCACACCTACGGGCAATTTAGAGTCAACAATTAACCTAACCTGCATGTCTTTGGACTGTGGGAGGAAAGTGGAGAACCCGGAGAAAACCCACGCTAACACGGGGAGAACATACAAACTCCTTATTTATTTATTTATTTTAATGAAGTGACTTGATTTATGATATTTAATCTCTTGCTGTGTATGGGGGATGGAACCTGCCAAAATAAAAAAAAATTATATATAAATAAATAAATAACTCGATAAATAAATAACTATGTCCTTAAATGTAGCAAACATAATATTAAAAATAAGTGTGGCCAATAATTAATTGATAAAATGTGAAAAATTTGTGTCTGTTTTAATTTGCTTCTTTATTTATTTACCTTTTTATTAATTCACCTATTTATTTACTTTTCTGTCAATTTTCCCTTTTATTTATTTATCGATTTATTTTTGATATTTTTGATATTTATTTTTATTATTTTAAAAATGTATTTATTTATGCATTTATTTATTTATGCCCGATTTTCCTTTTGCATTTCACCCCTTATTTATTTCCCTTAACTTGTGAGCCATTTTATATGACCAGGTACATTTTTTTTTTACTTCTGTTAAATGACCTTTGACCAGTTTGTTATAGTTGGTCAAAATATGCACTTTCTCTCTAGTACAAAGGTGTATCTTGACTACAGCTAGAGGCAGCTGCAATTGTAGTACTGGACATTAGACTTCATCACCGAATATACTCCAACGATAATGTGGCTGCTATGATGGATATCGTAATCTGACCTATCACAATGCTTCAGACAAATCAAAGCAGGAGGATGAATGTGAAAGTCACAGATAGGGTCACGGTGCTGTGGACATTTTTTCTTTTTTTCTTTTTAAATGCCAGGTCCAGTTAGTTGATGCACGGAAAGAGAGGCGAGGCAGCCACACTGAGGGCCACGCTTCCCAGCATCCCTCCCTCTCCCTGTTCCCGCCTCGGCGTCCAAGAGCTCGGGCCTCCGGCTGTGTAGCCATGGCAACCAAATGAGGTAAATGGTTGCAGGAGAATCCTCATCACGACCACCACCCTCACAGGCCTCTTTTCAGTGGTGCACTTACACAGTATGTGCGAGTCTTTGCCTGCATGCTATTCGCCGTCCAACCTAGCAGTTCCTGTTTGGAATCTCAAACGTCTCCATAAATGACTCTTCGCTCATTGCTCTCTGGCGTGTGCCATGACTCTGCTTTCTTTCTCGCCATTGCGTACCCTGAGGGTGAGGTTTGGTTTCATCCTGTGATTCTTTCACCTCAGACTTCTGGAGAAAAGGGTAACGTCATGTGAGACCGCCTCATGTGGAGAGATGAATCATTAGCGTCAGGGATGAATAAAGAAGCACAAACCTCTGTCAGTAAATACTCTGTGCAGCGCCTCATATGAGCTAAAGAACTTGACACTGCAAAAAAATAGACTCTGGTGGCAGCCAGGAAAATAATATTCATTTGCTGGGGGATATGATTGCATGCCAATTCATTTTTGTCTGACTTATTGCAGATTGTCCGTAAGCACCCAGCACTGAAAGATATTGCCCATGAGGCTGGGCACTTGTTATGCAAGCTGAAAGCTATTTGATGTTTTCTTTTTTTTTTAAGTCTAATTTATCTAACACCCCTTCCAAAAATAGTGCATCCATTTGCATACCTGCTGTGTGACAACAGTGATGTGTGAAATAACACACTGAGCCATGTTTACAGATGAGCCTCTCTCATTTGCTGCTGTGACAAGACAAAATCTGTCAACTCCGGGAAATGAAGGGAAGAGATTCGCAATTATTATTGAGTCATTATTAACACTCGGCAGTAGATATCGCTCAGCTAAGAATCACATTTCCACTGTTGTCACATTCTCTGCATGTGTCGGGCAGCCCTTGATTAAAGGAAACTATTACCCATCCTTCAAACTTAAATAGTATTACTTCCCCTGTGCAGGCTGGTCTGTATCACAGGTGTATTCATTATTTTGATTTTTTTGCATTAATAATAATAGGGCTGTCAATAACGCTTGATAATAACACGTTAATGCAATCAATATTTCTGAGGTTGTATGAGGCTCAGTTTTAGAGCTAGAGTGAAGATATCATATGAAATTAGAAAAACCTAAGGAATCCATTGATGTCAACCATGTCATTAGCTTGTCGTGAAGGAGGCTAAATAACTCTGCAAACGTATGCTACATTTGGCGAGGAAAAACTGGCATGGCCATTTTCAAAGGGGTCCCTTGACCTCTGACCTCCAGATATGTGAATGAAAATGGGTTCTATGGGTACCCACGAGTCTCTCCTTTACAGACATGCCCACTTTATGATAATCACATGTAGTTTGGGGCAATCATAGTCAAGTCAGCACACTGACACACTGACAGCTGCTGTTGCCTGTTTGGCTTTAGTTTGCCATGTTATGAATTTAGCATATTTTAATGCATTAAATGCAGTATTTCCAATAATAAATATATACAGACATTTGCATAAAGCAAGCATATTTGCCCACTCCCATGTTGATAAGAGTATTAAACACTTGACAAATCTCCCTTTAAGGTACATTTGGAACAGATAAAAAAATGTGTGATTAATGTGTGATTAACTATGGACAATCATGTGATTAATCACGATTAAATATTTCAATTGATTGATAGCCCTAATAATAAATGATCACACTGTATTTACACACTGATATACAAATTCAAACCCGAAGACAGAAAAAATGGATTTTATTGTATTTTCTTTTTTTAACCAAACATCAATATACAGCTACACATATGGTTTGTTTGACATTTGGAAATGCATTCAGTAGCAGCAACAACTTCACACTCCTCTCTGTCACTTTATTTCCATTTGAGCCATTCTGACATTTATCTGACAAAACATACTGTAACATGGATTTTGGTATTTGAAGCTATGTCAAGACAAACTGTATACAAAGCAGCCACCGGTGTCTCTGCTTTTCAGGGTGCGTAATGCCAGAAAATGACTTTGGGGGACTGACGAGTAAATAAATGCTTCATTCTGAAAGGTTTAATAGAAAAATAGACATGAATCTGAACTTTATACTGTAGGTAACTCAACAGTGCATGCTCTAATGTGCTCATAGTTGTTACTTAATAAATGAGTAAGAGAAAGAAAATTGTCATGCTAACATATGCTTCAAGCTAACAGCTAACATAATAATTTGTTAATATACAGTAACTACACAGTAGTTGGAAATGATAATGATATGTATAAAAACTTTCCTTCTGATTACTTGACTACAGCACATGAACTTTCAGATATCAGTTAATAAAGCAGTTTCTTCAACTGGGAGAAAGAAAACCTCTTAACCTAATGAATCCACTTTAGCTATCTTGTGGTTTTTAATGTTTCCGTCGGACACGTTTTAAAATGAGATCTCTGTAAGAAGGTCTCGAATATGCAATTGATGGTTGCATGCATGATATCATGCTAAAAGACTGAGGCTAAGGCTGCATTCGCACCATATCAGGGGTTGTGTCACTAATGGTCCATTGACTGCACGGCGGTTAATGTCAACCTCATGGATTGCTGGTTATGTGATTGCCCACCGCAGTGTGGCGTCACGTTGCGTTCCTCCAAAAGTTGATTCTGTTTCTATTTTTACGTCAGCCGCAGCCCAAACACACTACCCCTATTCAAAATGAATGGGAGGACTTTCATTTTCACCACACCAACGGATCTGGTGTGAATGCAGCCTAAAGTTACATGTCCTATAGGTCAACATCAGCATGCTCATCAGTTGTTGATCCATGTACAGGACATGTAAACACATGAGCAGCATTGTTTGTGTATTTCACGGGAGAGCTAGTTAGCCTCATACAGTATTGTAAAAAAAAAAGAAAAGTTAATTAAAATCGTATTTGCTCTAAAAGATCCCTTGAATAATTGCTATCATTAATCTGAAGCCTGATAGTAGCATCTTGGCTCACATCCTGTGGTCAGTCTTGAACAGGTATTTTTCTAATGTAACCTGTAACATCAAAAAATAATGTAGTAAGCTAATAGCATGCCCATTGCAATTGGAAGAAACATTTGGTTACTACTGTAGGAAGTAAGCCAGTTAGCCGGACATGCTAACCTTTGCAGCAAAGTTTAATTCATTCCTCACACATTTGCTCTTGTATTTTAGGGTTTTGAAAGACTACAAAAAAAGACGCTAGCCTCCAAACTCTTACGGAATATCGCCCTTCTTTGAGCCCCACGCACACCGCTTCATTCAAAGCTGGACAGGCCTGTTGACATGCTACAGTTACTAAGCTATGATTGAACAATTGCTGTTCAGAGTGTGGGGGGTTTAGCGAAAGGTCAATGACTGTTAAAAAATGGACTTCCAATGGGCATGTGCCTTGAATTTGTCTTTAAATTTATACACAACATCCATACAGTACAAACCTACATTGTTTATAGGATGTGACAATACACAATAATGAAAACATACTGCGGCAATACAGGATGGTACAACATGTGAATAAAAGTGTGTACTAGAATCCCTTCCTGTCAAATTGTTGTGCTTTTATTGATGCTGATACCAATGAAAATAACAAAAATAAATAAGGCCATATTTATTTTTTGTCATTTCTGCAAAATGTGCTTCACAATGCTGCACATCCAGGGTTACGACCACGAAGAAATTATAACTCCATTTGCTCACGGCTCTTTTTATATCTGCTTGTTTGCATTTGGAGGTTTGACATTCTTTCTGGTTCATATCTCAATTTTGCTGAATAATTCATGCCTTACAAGAATGTGAGAAGCAATGCAACATACCTTATAATCTCTGGGAAAGAAATACTCCAACTCTGAGCATTACAAATGCTAATAATGGATGAGGATTTAAACATACACGACGCAAATAACAAACAGGAACCCATCCTATTCAGGGTGCTGCATTATTTAATTTAGATTGTACTGTACTGTACTTCTTGTGAATGCAGATGCTGTTGATACAGTGAGAGTTTTGATACGACACCTTTCCAGGATATCAAATATGCAGCTTTACTACAAGATATTGGAAGATGTTCAGTAATAGGAGAATAAGCTGACTGAGTATCAATTCTGGATATCTTAAACAAAACAAAAATGTTCCATATATTCTGAAGTCCCTGTTGAAATTAAAGACTATCATGTTTGAAGCAAAGTAAGACAGCTGGTTCTAGGAGAAAATGCTAATCTTTGGAGACCATAAATGTTGAGTATAATGTGTGTATACAAAGCGCGATTTGGCTATACGTAGTGCTGCCTTCCCTACCTCACTAAATAACACATCATCCACAACAAAGTCCTTATATGCAATCTCTCCTTAACCTACTCTTTGGCAGATGAAGACAAAACCAGTCTACATAGTGTAATTAGGGGCTCGCCAAAATTAGGTTCACCATATAAAGTGCGTTATTTGACACAATAGTTATACGTAGATTCTATTTTAATACCGTATTTGCCATAATTTTCAAGATTATATTTTATAGTTCTACACAGGTCACAGTTATCAATCTAAGGAACATACAGTATATCCTCTTGATTTATATGTTTGCTTGACTGTACATTGTTATCTTTTGTACATTAATTTGTGATTATATAATGAATATACTGCTGAAAGACTCTCTTCCTGCCTACAGCACAGTTACATCTCGCCATTATCCAGATCCTTCCTGCTCGACTGTCACCTCTGCCACTGTCTAATTTTACACGCAGAAGGAACAACAGTATTTGCCAACGGTAGAGTGGCTTGTGAACCACTTTTGAATGCGAGTGAGGCTGTCCAAAAAAGACATTGTAAAATGGCAGGATATGCCAGCATATCATGTTATAGGCAGTTAATTACTGAGGTCATTGGTTCGGTATGACATCCTTTTTTTATGGGATCACGGATTCTGCCCTAAAGCCCCATGAAAATCATCTAAAAGTTTGCCCTAATGTCACTTTACAGGATTTCTGTCTAATGTGATTAGAGGTTATCGCCTTGTCTAATACTAATGTGACAGCACTGCAGCAACACTTCTACTCTTTCACTATAAAGGTGTGAGCCTCACTATATTCACGAAGGCCTTCAACATCGAGCCAAGAGCCAGTAGCCATAAAAGATGACCACAGGCTGTCACAGCCAAAAATACGATCTCTGTAATATCATTCTGCAAGTGGAGCAGGGCACACACTATTTCTTTTTGGCTCATTCTTGGGAATGTCCTTCGTTACTATATCTCATGTGCAAAGAAAACAACTGCAACCGTACCAGGGCAAGATCCTACCGTTAAACAGTCCTGGATGTTCACCAGGGAGGAGGCAGCATGAAACTTAGCGCACACTGTCTGCGTTGTGTCCTCTCATTGTTTGAAGTACCAGGACCACGTGGGCCCTTAAAACTGAACCCAATTCTCACTCCTCACTCTCTTCCTCATCCCCCTTGGTGCCTTTACTCCAGCGCTGGAAGCAATGAACAGTTGAAGCCAGGAAGAAGCTTGTCATGATGGCCACCACAGACACGGAGATGCCAGAGAAGATGATGATAAGCAGGTCTGTTAGAGTCAGTGAGGCCTGGCACTCACGGAAGCTGTCCTTGGAGAGCTGGGTCAGGGATACGCGTCTGCCGTCCATGGGGAGGGAGCACTCCATGCCTTCCACCCCTGCATTGAAACAGGAAACACGATTAGACGAATTTACTAGACATGCTTAAGTTTCAGTGACTAATGTCATATTTATTGACTTTTAGATGAATGTATTCAGATGGCAGCCACTCAGAAATGACATCATATAGAAGAACAAAGACACAGTCAGGCTGAGTAATGTACTGTAATTCGTAACTATATCCCACAAAATCAATTCATATTTAATACATGTAATCGTGAACCGGACAGTACAAAGAGTCACAAATGCAAAATAGGGAGGAGGTCAGGGTAGATGGGTGGGTTTTATCCCATGCCAAACCAGAAGTCCAATTTGACTTACTTGTCACATAACTTGGGAACTTAATTAACGTCACTTCCGTAGTTATTTTTTTCCAAACGTTGACTTTTTTGTCGCTTGACTTCCGAACAAAAGTAACGTCCCTTCCGTAGTTATTTTAACGTAGACTATGATCTTTTCCTAAACCTAGCAAAGTCGTTTTGTTGCCTAAACCTAAACAGGTTGTTTCCTGTGAAGACGGAAGTTTATTTTGAAAAGACTGTTTGCATGTTACTAGCTAAATTGGACACGTGTTGCTGGACATTCATAGGAAAACGCACAAAGATATCAACAAAACATTGAATGAGAATATGTTGACAAAGCTTGAGCAAAGTGCTTTCTGTACACAACAAATGTAAGAACTCATTTATTTGAAGGTGATGCATATTTGCCCATTAGAGACGAAGCTCACACCTGGCCAGTGGTCTGAAATGATAAGGTGTCTTGTTTGTACTCGAGTATTTAATTCAGAAATGTTGTGTTGTAAAATATGTGAATTCAACAGAGCAATGCAGTGTTTTTTTCCTAAGAGTGGGAGCTGATTTAATAACTGTAAGGTCAATCAGAAGTCTTCACTTATGAGATGAAGTTGCACTGTGTATACAGTACACCCACCCACGGCACGACTGTAGGTTCTGTGGAAATAAAGTTGAAATACTAAGAAACTGTGAAGCACAGTGATACTGTAAAAGTATAGTCTGCTGTTAACTATATATATCTACTATACGGAACATTTAAAATTATTTCATTTGTACTGTTGGAGAGGCTTTATTTTTGTCTTTGTGTGTCTGTAGTGCAGTGTAAGCTGCTAGATGTGCCTCTGACGAGAGAAATTAGTTTGCATCTTGTGTACATGGTTTGGAGAATGAAATAAACCTCCATTTAAATCATTTTAGTTTCAGCTGCCAGCCACACCAGGCAAATCTCTAAGAGTACACGTCCCCATTAAATATGACTGCTGGTTGCATCTCAGAGAAGTACTGATGCATCAGTAAAAGTCTGAGACAGGGGCACCTTGACCAATCTCATCTCGAGATGAAAGCACGATAAATCAGTGAGTGCTGCTCTCGGTCTCGGTCACTTTCACGTACTTTATTGTTCAGACATCATTTAAGTGGAAAAGGACAGTTGACGGTGGCCTTTTGTATTTCAAGGGTACAAGTCTTCCAGTAAGCCTTATTTTCCAACTCATGACTACAAATGAGATCGAGACTGGATCATTAGCATAGGTTTTAAAGAGGACACATCATGAAAAACTCACTTCTTCAGTCAGTGTGCTCATACATTTGGGTATCTGGAGTTCCTACCAACCCAAAATCTGTGAAATAAGACAACCCAGTCAGTTTTTGTGGGCTGCCTAGATCATAAAACATGTGATTCAACAAGCCATTCAGATTTGGCTCAATTTCCTATATCACATGTAGGTTCATTAGAATATACCGCCCCCCATCTGACTGGTGCGCTCCTTTTCATACAGCCAGGGCACAATCCGAGAAGTGATGACAAGCGGCGATGGAGGAGCATGCCTCTTAAATGGAGGGGAAAACATTTGCCGGCAACTTTATTCATCAATTTCAGATTGCATTGTTGCTTGGCAATGTAATCGAGGTAGGTGTACACGCTGCTTTCGCCACTGGAATTGAGCGGGGCATCCGGCGTATGTGCCGGTTGATACGCCTTTTAAATGGCGTTCAGACTCCGCCTACTTGCCGCACCGTAGGCATACGCCACCGTGGTAATGGTGCGGACCCAGTACTCCCCTTACGGCTTGCAAAGGTGCACCATATTTTTCTCATAAGCCAATCAGAGCAGACTGGGCTTTCTCAGGAGGGGCTCTTAAAGAGACAGGTGCTAAAACAGAGCGTTTCAGACAGAGGGTGAATACACTTGTATTCAGAAAGACAATATGAGAAAAATAATGTGTTTTTTGAACATTAAAGCATGTTACAAGTAAGAACCTGAAAATGAGCATGTTATATCCCCTTTAACACTGATACCACTACATTAGAGGGTGTTCACTTTCACATTACAGACTCTTTGATTCAGCTTGTTTTCCTGACAACTTTGTTAACCTTTGAGTTTAATTTGAAGTGCTAATTAGACACTTGCAATGCTGTTCCACGCCAATTAATAACACATACAGTACAGTATCTCGTAGCACTGCAAACACTTCAGACCATAATCCATACAGCCCTTCATATTGGCAATGTACTGTATGGAAAAACTAGACATATTGATGTGAATGTTGGCTTATAGGTGGGTAGAGATGAGGCTTTGCAATGTGGGTGGCTTCTACTGATACTGCACATGCAAAGTGCACACACTTGGCAGTACATCAATTCTGGGTCTTTGCTCAACAGTCAGCACAATTTGCAACATTCTTTGTTATAATACCAATATAATAGCTTCTGTTGTGATTTGCTAAAAAACTGCCTTAATTCAGAAATAAATCTGAATTTAAATGTGTCGTCAGTTATTATAGCAAAGTCAATAATAGAATTATAGAAGTATAAACTCATCATACAATAAAATAATGAAAAGATGTGCTTGCATTAGTAAGTTGACAACCTTGTTGTACAACAAACAGCTTGAAAACAGATTCAAAAGTGTTAAGTGACAATGGAAAAAGAAATAATGGAAATTTGTGATGGATGGCATGGAATTGGTTTCCATGCTCCTCTGACTGACTCGCTATAGTATTAATTAGGTTTGTAACTGAACTCTTTAAGAGCTTGATAAAACTTAGTCACACTAATCCTTTAATACAAGATACAGATTCTCACATTTCCTCTAACATTCAATTAGTACACACGAGATACACACACATACATGCACACATCAAAATGCCAAACTTACAGGCAAGCCATTACATTTTTTACTATATATTAAATGCATGTTTTTGTTGTTGACATATCATTTTCATATCTGTATTGTAGACGTACACTTCTGATGAAGGTCAGCCACAACATTGCACAATAGCACAATAGCAGATGGCGGATGTAGCAAGATAATTTGATAGTAATGAATGGCCTCTCCCTCTTATCAAGCTTATATTTAAAAGTGTAATGTGTAGGATCTGGTGGCATCTAGCAGTGAGGTTGCAGATTGCAACCAACTAAAACTGAGAACTACGCTGGCCAACGTGAAAACATGAAAGGCTGTCTCTAGAGCCAGTGTTTGGTTTGTCCGTTCTGGGATGCTGTAGAAACATGGCGGCCGCCTCCGTGAAGAGGATCCGCTCCATATGTAAATATAAAGCTAAAGAAAGCATACTTATTGATATTATATTCCATTTCTGCCAATAGATCCCCCAAAATGTTACACACTGGTCCTTTTAAAACAAGTAAAATACAATTGTTTCATTACAAGCATACTTGAAGAAAGTACTACAGACAGCAATAGATGGTGTTGATCATTGGGGGGCTGTTGTAAACATTTCCTTTAAACTCAAACAATGTGTTCAATTTCCAAGTCATCTTATCAATTAAAAAAAAAGAAGCAAACTGCATGCTGGACAAGCTCCAGAGAAAACTCAAGTAGCTTGGATCAGGATCACATCAAGTGAATCAGCGTCAATAATGAGGCTCCAAACTGATTAGGGAGCCAATACAAACAATCCTCGTGGAGCCAAAGAAGAACACACTGGTTCCTGGCATGATTTTAATTGTAAGGCACGTCTACCATATGTTGTGGGAATCGGAGATTAAAACCAATTCATAGCATACTGAGAGAAAACTGCTCAGTCAAACTGTCTGATTAACATACAAGTCTACTGAAGAGGCCAAACCAGTGCACAACACATTAAGAGATGATTGATCTGTGACAATTATGAGCTGAACATATTTTATTTTGTTTTAAAGAGGACATATCCTGCTCATTTGCAGGTTCATAATTGTATTTTGGGTTTCTACTAGGACATGTTTACATGATTTAATGTCAGTAGGCTACCTCTGGGACTGAAAATTTAAGCCAATGCTGAAGTGCCTTAAACTTGCATTCTTTTTTGATTGTATAGAAGGCTAGTTTCAAGTCTTCTTCAATACAGCATGATGTTCATTTAGTAAATTATGGTTCCATTTAGAGTCAAAAAGACCATAAAGCAGGGTATGCTTTAGGGCGTGGCTACCTTGTGATTGACAGGTTGCTACCACAGTGTTGTCCTGTCTGGGAGTTGTCCGTATTTTCTTTTAACCCTTTCACAGTGTGTTTTCAGTTCATGAAAGTTAATTATTATAACTACGTCCAGTCTATGTATAATGTTAAAAAAACACATATTTTTTCTCACACTGTCTGTCTGAACATACCTTTATTCAACCTCTGTCTGAAACGCTCCGTTTTAGCACCTGTCTCTTTAAGACCCCCTCCTGAAAAAGCCCAGTCTGCTCTGATTGGCTTCTGAGAAAAATAAGGGGCACCTTTGCAAAGGTAGTTATAAAACTGTGGGTGATATATTCTAATGACCCTGCTTGTGACATAGGAAGGGGAGCCAAATCTGAATGGCTTGTTGAATCACATGTTTTATGATCATGTGCGGTAATGATTCTAGACAGCCCTCAAAAAACTGACTGGGTTGTCTTATTTCACAGTTTGTGGGTTGGTAGGCACCCCAGATGATATGTCCACTTTTAATCCAATATTCTAAGAATTGTGTTTCCTAATAAACCATATGGCTCACACTTTAAAAGCATCAGTCCAAATCATTTCCAAATCATATTTTGACTCAGCAGGAAAGAATTTTTTTTTTTTACTGCGACACTTCCAATTTCTCTCACAGCCCTTTTTGTGAAAAGCAGTGGTTGGACATTGGGCTTTATAAACATGCAGTGTGTGATTATTGTTCTTCATAATTATACAGTGTTGTGAAGTTAGTAATGATTTATTACGACAGCCTCAGAGATTTTGTACAAAATAAATTCCTTCCAATAAATGGCTGCTACATGATGAGACATAAGCAGTAGAAAAGGGAATAAAATGTGCATAAAGAGTATTCAGAAAAGGCAGACAGAGACAGAATGCAGTGACCTCTGTGTAATTCATTTTCCAACAGCAGTTTAAGTAAAAAACACAAAATTCACCTATAATGTCATCGCCTCACGTCTTACTAAAGACAAAGAAAACTTTGAATACACCTGAAAACCCAATTTACTTGAGCACCTGTCCTGTCTGTTTGTGCTTGAGATACATGAGTTATATTCATATTCACAGTCAGAGTTCAGCTCAGAGACTTGGCCTGTGAGACAGTCCTGTCTGGTCTTGCCTGTCCTACAGTAGACGCTTGATTAATAACATCTGAGGCTGAAATTATCCAGGTGAACACATGGCCCCTGCAGGAGTTCCTGGATAATTACATATTGATCAATACGGAGTTAGTGAACAGAACAGGACAGATACACAAAGATCGACAAAGTGTCATATTAGTCTCTGTATGAGCACACCAGAAAACACCAGAACCTACACTTTGGGCGTCTGAAATGTATATGCATATATATTTTTTATATATTTGTCATGTATTTGAATACAAATGCACATTGTAGGTACCATACAGCAAAACACACAGGGTTTGCAAGGAGAGATAGTGGCTTTCCACTGCTGCAGTTAAGAACTAAAATTACACAATAGGGCACACAGGCTTATTACACTGCCAGACAAAAGGGAGGATTACTGAACAGCTGTGTATTTAGCCAAAAGTGGAATCTTCTGGAACAAACACCATAATTATAGTTTCTCAGCAGTATTACAGCTTGACGGTGACAAAATGAGCACATCTTTCACTGAGGGAGGGTGACTGTGACGACCTCTGATTAGAGATGTAGGAAACTGAGTCATATACGGACGTGCTTCCTTAATTTGTTGACTGTAGGTTGCTTTATGTTGAACAAAAATCTGTTAACAAACATAGCCTAACCTACGACAGCTTTGAAAATGCTTATGCCAAGTATGTTATGTCTCCCACTTACCAAAGGCAATTATCAGAATGTCAACACACCTCAATCAATTCAGCCAAATAAAAATGAGCCATTCTGTCTGCTGGTTTCACTTGTTAACAAACCACTACAAATGTGCCACACAATAAATGTGGGTACACTTTCCATTTACCATGTGTAGCTACAAGGCCATGAGGGTATAACTGCTACTGTATCATAGATTAATGTGTGAATGCTCCCAAATAAAGGGAGGTTTTGTTATGTATCCCATCCTACCGATACTGTGGGAATTACTGATTAGCTAGCTGAATAACAGTTACTGAAATATCGGCTGTTTGCTGTTCCTCCTCCCCCAACTCGTGTCTACACACTGGACCTATAGCTTCCAAGTAGGACTCAAGGAATAACAGGCCAAACAACAACAAATGTAAGCTGACTGACAAACAGTTGCTAACGTTAGTTGGCCAACACACTCTAGTTTGTGGTGGCAAGAGTTTGGGATTTTTAGCAAAGACCTATTTGTCAGCTGTTTACACTCAGAGTTTTGTATTATGTGTAATGGATGTCAAATGTGGAGCTTCACATTGCCAGGTATTCACATCACCTGCTGTTTAATCACACAGTAAATATATCAGAGTTTAAAAAACATTAAAACATTCATTTGGATTTTGAACATAACGTGATATAGAACTCATTTTAAAAAAGAGCAAGAGGCAGAGCAGTAGAAAGAGAGTCTACAGGGAATGAGATGAGTCAACTGTGTTTGGTGCTTAAACCTATAACTTTATTTTGTACCTACTTTATTCAATGTAATTCTGTTTAGCAGTGTTTGTGTTTGGGACTACAGTTGCAGACTTGAGTCTCTATGATTTGATGTTCGAGGATTATATGAATGGGTCAAATGCAGGTTGAACACGTGTTCTGTGGGTTTCCTGCAAGTCTTCTCCTTACTGTGGCAGAGACAAAGTTGATACATAAATAGTCACTTAAAAAAAAAGAAAATTAAGATATAATAATATTATTAATAATAATAATAATAATAATAATAATGGTAATAATAATAAATGTATTTGTATTACACCTTTCATAGAAATGCAGTGCAAAGTGTTTTACACAATAAAAACACACTAAAATAAGATAATAAGATGAAATACAATACATAGAATGCATAACAGAAGATGGGAAATAAAACCCACTGAATAATAATATTGAAATCAGTACCATATTTGCAGCATGCACATATACACCAACACTACACTGCAACACTGCAGCATAACAGACTGCGGGCTCATAAAGTATCCCAGTGGATGACAGTTTTTAATAAAAGCTACATCTACAGTGGGTCAATATCAGCGTTATAAATGGGTGAGCTGACACAGTACAATGTTGGAGTTCATAAATGACCCTAAACGCCACTGTGATCACAGGAAGTGTGGCCGGAGCAGACTACCATAGCATAATGTAACACAAATCATGCCCTAACACTATCAGGTATGTCGACCGACACAGCTATGTTACATTCCTGGCGCGGACATTTGATGGATTACATTCAGGATTACAGCCAGCCGAGGGGATAGGCTATCTGCTGTCTCGGCAGTGATTGATCTACCTAGCTGTGACAGACTGATATTGGAGGCATGTATCTCCTCCCTCCCTCATCACCACGCTGTCCGTCCAGATGGATCTCTGCACCAATCGCAAAAGGCAAAATCACCACAATCTTCCATCAGCAGACTCCTGCGGGAGTTGGCTTTCATGCTTAAATCCTCAGTCCACTAGTGTCTAGACAGTCCACCTAAATAATCCAGTTGTGATAATGACTCAGAAAATTGTCCCATCCCTGCTTTTTTAAATGAGATGAGTGTGCCACTCCAGTCCAATACTAAAGAACCAGGCAGACATAATTACAGAGACAGAAGAATCATTCAAGAGTCTGAGGGAAATCTGAAGGGAAAACGGTGTGGGATTCATACAAGAAGAGGGCAAGAGTAGGAGTTGAACAGAATGTGTGTTGTGAATGCACAAACTGACAAGCATTCATGTGACAGTGGGGTGAGGGTGAATCATTCAGGAGGGAATTCCTTCTGCGTGGAGACTCGCTGACATCACTGTACCATGGAAGGCATATTCAGAAGGTCTCATTACAAAAGCACAAATTCACACATAGAAACGAGCCAATTCCCAAACATAAGAGATGATAGTTAAAGGTGCCCTCTACAATATCCAGAGCATTAATATGGCAGTAAACAACTATTTGCTAAGTAAAATAGAGGAGTAATGTCTACCTGAGTAGAGAATGAAGTCTCTCTCCCTCTGTGTGTGTTGTAATCTGAGTTTTTACGGCTTTGTTGACATAGGTGGGCCGGCCGCGCATGCTCTTAGTGGGTTGTGTCAAGAAGGTAACCCCCAAGTTGCGAAAATCTCACGAAATGGTTAAGGGTAGGCATTGACCTTGAATTGTAATGGTTAGGATAGGTCGTCGGGCAGAAAGTTTCGCAAGAGTTTTTTCACGTTTTCGCAACTTGGGGGTTACCAAAACAACTTTTAGGACATGTGAGCGCATGTGAGCGTGCTGACTACTTCACGGACGCCGCTCTGACTGCTCTCATACGGCAGTTACAGCTGATAACGCCGTCCTGACCGAAGGCGATAGAAATGCTCCCAATCTCACATTTAGCACCGTTAAAATGGGAATACTATATGTCTTTTTACTGTCTTTTTAATCACAATAAATCGCATGATTGTCTATAGTTAATCGTGATTAATCGCAAATTAATTGCACATTTTTTTATCTGTTCAAAATGTATCTTAAAGGGAGATTTGTCAAGTATTTAATACTCTTATCAACATGGCAGTGGGCAAATATGTGTGCTTTATGCAAATATATGTATATATTTATTATTGGAAATCAATTAACAACACAAAACAATGACAAATATTGTCCAGAAACCCTCACAGGTACTGCATTTAGCATAAAGATATGCTCAAATCATAACATGGCAAACTGCAGCTCAACAGGCAACAACAGCTGTCAGTGTGTCAGTGTGCTGACTTGACTATGACTTCACCAAAAGTGCATGTGATTATCATAAAGTGGGCATGTCTGTAAAGGGGAGACTCGTGGGTACCCATAGAACCCATTTACATTCACAGTTTCAGAGGTCAAGGGACCTTTAGTTTCATATGATACCAGTATCTTCACTCTAGCTTTAAAAACTGAGCCCGCTACATTCTAAAAAATCGCTAGCAAAGAAATTAGTGGCATTAAAACAAATTTTCGTTATCGCGTTAACTTTGGCAGCCCTTCTTTTAACGTTTTCTTCTCCGTAAAAAGCACTTTGTCACAATTCATTATGATCAAACAGCTAAATATGCAGGTCTCAGCAATTTACGCTTCACACTCGACTACACTCAGACAGAAAGGAAAGTATATCCATCATCCACCATGCTGCACACTGCCAGTGAAATAAATCTTTCGGCTTTTCACCTTTTATTTCTGACACTGGCAGATTATCCCTTTCTGCTTCTGTTCATGCAGCAGCTGATGCTATCACACTGTGTAATTCCGTCCACCTATCCTCACTCTGCTCTCCCTTGCCAGAACTCTCTCTCTCACTGTCTCTCTATCTCACACCCCAACTTTAAATAAACATTAAATTAGGCCAAGATAAAAGAAGCTGTCAGCCTGTGTTAATGGAATAGATATTTTCTCATCACACACCCATAAAGATAGCAAGTGATGTCGTGTGGGGTCGTGCGGCATCATGTGTGCTGCCACGTCGGCCATATTTTCAGAGGTGCTCCTGCCGTGTGCTAACAGGATGTCTCTGGGGAGCAACTCGATAGGCTGTGGAGGAAAATTCAGACTTTGACCCCTGTCACATGAACTGCTACTTTGTAGTGAAACTGTTCAGGTCATGACTAGTGTTGATAGCAAATGCCACAATGGTGCTTCAGCCTCAGTCTCTCATAGGAGTTGGCCTGCCCTGCCCCGTAGGCAGCTCTGGCTCCAATTACCCTGGCCAATGTGCCGTAGAACTGTGTCACTCTGAATTATACATGGCCTTTGTTCATCCTTAACCCAAGAGCACTGGAGACAGCAGTGGATCATGTTTACACTCATCCATCCATTAAAACATTTATGAACCTGATTGGTGCTTTAAAAACATATAAATGCAGTTATATATGTGTTTGTCTGATAGTTTGCAGCTCAAAATGAATACATAACTGTATGCTGCGCATATAAGAGACAAAACACGGCCATGTGGAAAGAGATCTATCCGAAAAAAAGTCCTGAATTTTCTTCCGCCCACTCATCATGCTGACCTGCAGTAATCAAACTTATGCAAACAGAAGAGTCTGCTGCTTTGTGAACTTGAAATCACAGGGGAAATCAGGATGTGAAAAATGGAATGGGAATTGGGTTTACAGCATGGGCTCGGCAGCTGCTACATTATGCAGGCCAGCACAGAGGGAACCAGATATGTATCTCAGGATGACTTCTGAAATAGCAGTACAGTTTTGTCATGTTTCATTGACAATGTTTTAATTAGTTTAAGATTGTGTTTAATTATTCTGAGGGGGTCTGAAAGTTATGACATCCTGTGATGTCATCAGACAATTAACGCTACTGAGGAATCTGTGGACACACCTTGTTTTAACGGATTAGCTGATTCTCAAGACCTGTACTTTGTACTGATGATGGTTTTGAAAGGAAAAGCAAAAGCTTGAAAGAACTAACATGCATCTGTCATAATGTGTCCCAAATCCATTCTGCATGCTAATATTTTATAAGTACTAAATCTTTCTAATAAATCTTTGTTACAAATAATATAGAAGAAATTAATGCACTATTTTGTACTGACAGGAAATTATGAAATATGTGAACCATCAATGAAATGGCGCCTTGGAAAACTACTGCCATTCAGGAAAGAATAAAACGTTTTTGTTTTTTTTCAAAGATTTGATACTCTCACTTACTACTTTTGTTTTCTAAATTTCTTCTGGAGTTTACATTATTTCAACCAATAAAAATTAAATATAATAATAATTAAGGGATAATGTACAGCGAGCCGATGGTTGTTGTGAAATAAACCCTGATGGGGCGATGCAGGACCCTGATGAGCATCGCCCTGAAGGGGTTTATTTCACAACAATGACCCACTCACTGTACATTATCCCAGTTATTACATGACTACTTACTTAAGAAATCAATAATTGGACACAAAATGGTCCTCCAAGGTCCAAGTTCAGAACTGCGTCCATAGCAGCGGCCTTTTATACATAGCAACGGTCTGCTTTAAAGAAATAACAGACCGTATATTTAATTGACCAATCAGAATCGAGTATTCAACAAAGCTGTGTAATAATACATAAATAATAAATAGCTCAACATTTTAAGGACATTCCGCGTGTCATGGTAACACATTTTTTGGGTGTCATTTAAATGCCACATGCTTCACGTTGTGAAGCGGCTTATGCGTTTCATTTAACACCACATTGTTACCGTGAAACATAGTTATTTTAAGCCTACCATTATGGTTTTCCTAAACCTAACTAAGTAAAGTATGTACGTAAACAATGTAACATAAGTACAGAAAATACGTCATAAATGGCACTAAAATAACTCAACAACACTTCGGGATACCAACACCGGTCTCCTGGTTGAAAGTCTGTGTTCGTTCCATCCACCTCCCCACCCGCCTGCAGTCTTTCTCACTGTTTATTCTACGTCGCTAGCACTAAGCATAGAATATTTGCGAGGATACATTGCAGTCAGTACAGACTACATGGCGTACACATGACACACCAAGATCAACAAAGGTGTTATTGCACGCAAAATGATTTTACCGTGTCATTCATACGCCATTTGGTGAGACCGGGCTGATTCTTTACCATTTTTCCTTTATATTTTACGATGTTTCAACAGACATCGTCATGTTAGTTTGAACATACTGCATACAGAATAATTTTATAATTAGTATGTATGTAGAATTGGGATGCAGGGATCATTTGTGGGAGCTTCATCCTTTATGTGTTTTGAATATCAGTGGTGCTCTTGGTTTTAACAGAGGCCACACACGGAAAATTGAAACAGTAATTTTCTGGCCCGGTAACTGATTCGTTGTATGATGAATAAGACATGAGGGCGCAACACCCACTCGGATGGAAAAAGCACACTAATGTACAATTTAAAGAGCAATTCCCGTCTCTGTAATTGATTTTTCTCTATAATGAACGAGATATTAAGATGAAACACCCACAATCATGATGGTTGTTAGAGTTGATACATATTGGAAAGCTTATCAAGTCAACCTCATTCACTAATGAGTGTCTATCTGTTATTTCGTAACCACTTCCAACACGGCGTTCCAGGGAATAGGTCATCGCATATTTCCGTGATCGAGAGCTCAGTCATTATGTTAATTAGGTCTGGCAGTATGATGATGCATGCATGTGTGGACCGACCGTGTTCGGAAGTATGTACTTAGTGGGACGATGGCAACGGTAGCCTGCGACTCACTCACTATAATCCTTCCAGCTACTTTGTGTTTGTTTAAAGGGGATATATCATGCTCATTTTGAGGTTCATACTTGTATTTTGGGTTTCTACTAGAACATGCTTACATGCATTAATGTTCAAAAGATACAGTATTTTTTTCTCATACTGTCTGTCTGAATATACCTGTATTCACCCTCTGTCTGAAACGCTCCGTTTTAGCACCTGTCTCTTTAAGACCCACTCCCGAAAAAGCCCAGTCTGCTCTAATTGGCTTGTGAGAAAAATATGGTGCACCGTTGCAAAGGTAGAGACCTTTCTCAAACTGGACCAGCACCACTCCCACTCCATGATGTTTGTAGTCGCACTCACAGCTGAATGAAGCACCCTTCTGTAAGGTGCAGTGTATACAGTAAATACAGTGGCATCGTTTGGAACGAACTTCCCTCTCTCCAATGGAAACTGTTATAACATTTCATAACCGTGATTTTGTATCAAGCAGAGAGGATGTGCCAAGGTGCATAGTGTTAAGAATAAAAAGAATATGCAATATACAGAGAAACTAAAAATAACACTTACTTCCATGCTTCTGTGGTGGCTTCTGTTTATTTATATATTTATGAGCTTGGTTTTTGCAACAGTGCCTATACAACACTTTTACAATCAAGTGACCAGTCTACTGTTTTCTACAATGGACAAGGGTAGATTTGATCCTAAATACAATGTAACCATTAGTTGTTAACGTCTGTATGACAACATTAAATGTCTATTTTAGTATGAGCAGTTTACGTTTGTACAGGTAGTTGCACGGAACTTACATTTGTATGGAGCGTGTTTCATGACGCAACACAAAACGCCGTTGCACGTGGTCAGTAAGTCGGTATCGTAGCAGGCTCGCTGTTGGAGGGTTATGTAACCCACTTCTGCTCCCCGCTAATTGGTTTGGGATGGAACCTAATGTGGCAGACCCTCCACGCGAACGCGTAAACTGAGTGGAAGTAGGTAGGGTGTAGGGTGTAGGGTGTGGTTTGAGGAAGGCCCTAGATCTCAAGCCGTGGGTGATATATTCTAATGAGCCTGCATGTGACATAGGAAGGGGAACCAAATATGAATGGCTTGTTGAATCACATGTTTTCTGATCTAGATAGCCCACAAAAAACTGACAGGGTTGTTTTATTTCACAGTTTGTGGGTTGGTAGGCACTCCAGATACCTAAATGTGTGTGCACAAAACACTGAAAAAGTGAGTTTATTTATGATATGACCCCTTTAACATTATTCTGTAAAACACGACAACTTTTCCTGCAGTACTCAAATCAGTCATGGAACATCCACAGAAAATATTTGTCACAACTGGTAATTCAGGGGTTGCGTGGTTAGAACTTTACTCTAAACGTCTGCTGGTGGTGACAGATTGTCCTTATATTTGTAACTTTCACGTTTTATCAATTTTATAAGCAAAACGACATGCACTATATTCCATTGTCAATGGCATTTGCTAGTTGGCTCGTACTCTTGACTATCTTACAGTAAGAAAAATACGGCAACTATTCTTTGAATTACACACAGAGGAAGACAAAAACTTGTTTTAGAGGATACTTTTGGTTCAGAGAAACATCTCTTTGACCTCTCTGACCTGTTACAGAACTAATTTGCATCGCCTTAGAAGAGAAGAGCCTTATCCTAGCCTTATTCCTTTTGCTAAAATGTTATTTGCCATCCAATCCCCCTGCATCATTAGCATTACAAAGTACTTTCCAGATACCTTTTTATTGGCCAACGAAAATGATAAAATAATACAAAAGACCAAATGTAGACCACTTTAGATGTCCCATACAAATGTGTGTGTGTGTCTGTCAAAGCCGGTGGACTCGTCTCTGGGGTCATAAAGCAAACACTCACTGATGGCGATGTAAGAGCTGCATATGAAGTGAGATACGCATTACTAACTCAATTTGAGTGTGTGTGTGTGTACACTGGGGCCAGTTGGCAGCCATGCCGCCAGCTTGGCCAGGCCTTTGGCTTCTTCTTTGTTGTTGATGTCTGCCTGGCCAGCACTACTAATGCAATTCATTATGCCTTGCAGTTGACAACACTTAGAACCCGTGATTAATGCATTTGCAGCCTGTTACTAAGGGGAATTAGGTATTCCTGCCAGTTTATCAACTTTGCTTCCTCACAGGCCCAAACTTGTCTGTTTTTGGGGCAAATGCAGAGAACCCTCAGGGGTAAGCTAAAGCAGTATCAATAGCACGGTACACCGTGGCCTAAATGTATATAAGGAGTTTTCTTTTGTGAGTTGTCAGCAGTTTGCAACAGCCAGACACTTTTTAGGGGAGTTGACTTACAGGTTTTGCAAGCCGGAATGAGATTTTCATTTTAATTTGCAAATTGGAAAATTACCATTTTGTGATGAAATCTTTTGCATAATTACAAAATGACTTATATCCATATGCAGGGGCTTTGATGTGTAACCAGTTTATGAGGTTAAAGGTTCTCTATATGATATCCAGAGCATTGATATAGCAGCAAACAACTATTTGCTATGTAAAGATCTAGAGGAGTAATGTCTACCTGAGCAGAGAAGTCACTCCCTCTGTGGTCTTGCATTTATATAGTGCCTTTCTAGTCCTCCGATGACTCAAAGCGCTTTACACTACATGTCAACATTCACCCATTCACACACACATGCATACACTGATGGCAGAGGCTGCCATACAAGATGCCAACCAGTGGGTGGCATCCGGTCTCTAGTACCAAAATCAGATCAGTTCTCAACCTCCGGGTTTGAAAAGTGAAGCCAATGCGGAAGTGCTTTAAACTTGCATTCTTTCTATTAGCCAGCAGGGGGCGACTCTTCTGATTGTATAGAAGTCTATGAGAAAATGACCCTACTTCTCACTTGATATTATTACCTCAGTAAACATTGTAAACATGAGTTTATGGTCTAAATCACTAGTTTCAAGTCTTCTTCAATACAGCATGATGTTCATTTAGTCAATTAAAGTGTAGCGTCCACACTCCGGTTCCCCCCAGGGTAACACTGTTTGCTCTGTCATTAGTGTTGCCATTGTGTCCACTGTTAGCACTGTCCGCACCATTAGCCACAAGCTGCCGACTCAGCTGTCGCCATGCCGTGTCATACTGCGTGTCATTCATGCCGTGCGGAGGCAATAGAAATGCTACAAATCTTGCATTTAGCACCTTTGAGAAAAAAATAATCACATCTGGAGTCAGAAGACTGACTTAGTCCACGGCTATTCATGCTTTGGACAAATAAGTATTTTTTACAGGTCAACATCTCGAACCCTAAACAACCTTGGAACATTGACAGATATAAATGTTCCCACTCCTTATCTGTACACCTTCATACATAACACCCTGCACCCGGACATTGTGTACTTTAAAAACTGAATTATGTATAATACACCTTGAGCGTTCATGGGGCATATGTGCCAACACTACGAGCCACATTCATATATAACACTCAGATTAAACCAAAATATATCAAATCCGCACTCTGATCTGAATGTGATAACAGCACAAGCTACTAGTTATATGAGGCTGAACTGTCAGGTCTGTTTATTGTTTCTCTCCTCTGCTCCCACGTGCTGGCTTGCACTTGTGAGGTAACTGCTGTCTGTGTCCTTTCCTAAGGGCATTAATAGTAATATACATACGGCTGACCTTCAGTAAAACATTTATGGTTTGCTCTGAACAAAAACCTAATTATGATTTGTCAAGAAATAAATTACTTCTGACAGGTGTTTTTTTCGATTCTATACAATCTAGTTCAACATGAATAGTAGTAACATAGAGTTGACCAATTGTGATGGTTTAAGTTTCATCCAGGACATATCTTGCACACTTTAGAACCCAATAGCTTTGAGACCAATCAGCTCCATGTGCGCAGATCTCACAGTACAATACTTCTAAAAAGTACATGGTGATCTCCTTTTGTCTTGTGTTGTTCCTCAGATGGACATGCACACATTCAGATTGTCTTGCACACTCAAGCACACCAAAACTTCAGTCCTGTTATCTAACTCAACCCTCAGGCTGAATCACAGTGGAAGACAGAGTCTATAGTATGAGCCTAAAAATTCAGAGCAGAAAAGGAGACAGGGTTTGATTCTCATTGGTGTAAGAAGAACATAATTGATGATATTGCTGAATTACAGTGTCCACCAAATGGAAGCTATTATATAAAAACGTATTATATAAATAAAAGTCGCAAATTGATCGATTTGACTACCACGCAGGATAGAGGTCAATGTGTATATAAATGGTGAAACCAGAGAAACTACAAGCGAAAAATCTTAATATGAGTTGTTGTTTCATTTCTTTTTCTATATTGGACAACGCTGCATTTTTTAATTGGAGTCTTGTTTTGGATTTTAAATTAATCAAATTCAAAAAGAAAAGCTCCCTTGTAGCCTTCACTTTCAAACAAATGCTATTGTCTCATATAACAGTCTCACACATTATATACTATGGGAGTGGAGAAAGAAAGAGACAGGATTAGAACAAGGGAGAGGGAGGGGGGGGTTCCCTCTCCTACGGGGAAAACATAAATAGACCGGAGCAGTGTTATGGCAATGGATTTGCAATAATACGGTTGTATGTTGTGCTCAGATCCGCTTTATTTGGGTCAAGCACATGGAAAGCGAATGCTTCTTAGATGTCGCTGCTTACCGTTTGGAAGCTTGTTACTGTTCTCCATCAGCCATGCGAACAGGCTGGCAAAGTTGCAGTTGCACACCCAGGGGTTGCCCTCTAGCCTCACCGCCCGCAGGGAGGGCAACTGACTCAGCGCCCCCACCTGTAGCGTGGACAGTGCGTTGCGCTCCAGTTCCAGTTCTCTCAGAGAGGTGAGGCCGAGGAAAGCGTCCTCGTTCACCATGCTCAGGTACGGGTTGTTGCCCAGCCGTAGTTTGATCAGGCTCCGAGACTCCCCGAAAGTCCCCTTGGGGATTTCAGTCAGATTGTTGCTGCCCAGGTCCAGGAAGACCAGCCTGGAAGAGGTGCTGAGGGTCCCCGGTTCTATTTGGGAGAGGGAGTTGTTCCGGAGGTCCAGGTAGACCAAGTCACTGTACAGAACCAGGAAGTCCGAGGGGATGCGGGGTATCCAGTTGTCGGACAGCAACAGCCTGCGCACATCCAAGGGGATCGCTTTGGGTAGACGGGTCAGCCCACGTCCGCTGCAGTCCACAGTGTGAGGATCTGGGCACATGCAGGATGTTGGGCAGTTCACCCCCCGGGTCCATGAGACAGAGGACAGCAAGATGAGGATAAGTTGGAGCCAGCAGACACATGGCAACATGGTCAAGGGGGTGAAATGAGTTATGGGGGAAAGAGGCTCGGGGTGAGGGTGAATGGGAGAGTTAGGGTGGGGGTAGAGAACAACAGGGTGAGGGTCAGAGGGCAGGAGATCAGGACAAGGGAGGGGAAGGGGAGAGTGAAAAGGGGCGGATGGGGATCAATCCTCGAGTGGGAGCATCCTGCCGTTGTAGAGATGGAAATCTGGAAGGGCTCGGGAATTGCGAGGAGGCAGACCGGCGGTGAAAACTGTTCTCCGGGAGATCATGTAGCAAGCTGCTCGCATGGAAAAGCAGACTGCCTGCTTTGAAGGAGCGAAGAGAGGGAGATAGTAAACAGTAGGGAGCGGAAGGGCAAGAGAGACAGAGCTTAACAGAAAGGGGAGGGTGGCTTAAGAGAGGTAAATAGACACGAGCGAGCTGGGAGTGATGAGAAGCCAGGGGCACAGACGAGGGAGAGGGGGGTTGAGGAGGGGGCTCCGTCCGCCACGCTACCCCACGGTTGATCTGGCGGCAGTGACAGATGAAGACAATAGGGTCTCCGGCACAAAAGGATATATGAAGCTGTGATTCAAGCATGACAAGCAGAGAGTAACGTCATTGCATCCCTCCATTAGTCCCAGGTCTCTGTGCAGAAAAGCCTGACGGTCTGAAACGAGAGAGAGAGAATCTCACAGTACATCGCTCATGTGTGTGGTAAGGTTGTCCCCCACCCCTCCTTATTATTCCCTCTCTATCTCCCAATGCAGCTGCAACATGCTGTCCAGCACCTGTTTCAAGGCTGCGTTGCCGTGCAGAGAATCCAAACGTCCAGGCAGGAGCCTCATGGATGTAGATCGCAGTGCTGAGCTGCACACAGCCATGCCAGTCCGACGACTGCCTCTGAGTCTACCGCGGTTTATCTCGTGCCCTCTCCCCTTCTCCTTGATTCCAGGGAGGCGTGCCTGAACCACGCTGTCAACATGTGATGTCACTTCCCATAGTGTCAAGAAATGACGATCAGTTGTATCTGGAAAAATCAGAAATATGGAAGACATCTATCTATGATGCTGTTACAGTCGCCTTGCCTTTCTATTCACCTGCTTTGTAATCCATTGACAATAGCAAGTCGGTACTTAGACGGTAAGCCTCACCGGTTCAACAATTATTATGGGGGCATTATTGTAGCAGAACTATTTGCAAATGTGTGTGGAGAGTTGTTAATATCAAATGTTCGCATTCACAGTTTTGTCAACACATTTACAGATTTGTCTACCCATTTACAAATCTGATTAATCACACACTGAGATTCTGAATACACATTTGCAGATTCCTGTACACAATCACAATTCTCAGTGCGCATTTAGAGATTATTTTACACATTTACAAATCTGATGCACACATGGATTGAGATACAGTTACAACTCTCCACAAACATTTGCTCCAATAATGGCAACATACAGCCTGTCCTTTGGAAAAGCTTCCTTAGTTGTGTCTCCAAATGGAAAAATTGTGACCTGTTAAAATATACAGCATTAACCTTTATCCCTGTATATTTACTTATTTATTCCAGCATTAGCACACATGTTTTGGTGTAGGAGCAAAAATGCCGTAACAGACCACCAGTCCACTTGAAAATGATCTTTATGTTAATAGATCTGCCTTTCCATTCATGTATTTTTATGACCTTAACATTTTGGACGGTAAAACAGAGGTGATATGAGACTCAAACTATAATGGAGAGAAGACGATTAATTCAGAATGTGTATTGAATTTCCCAGATGGGATTTGCTTCAACAAGTAAATGCAATCAGACCGAGGTTGTTGCAGGGAGTCGGCAAATTAGACCTGCGAAGACAAGGGCAGCGTGAAATTTCTAAGTAGTGTTGCCATGGATGGTAATTGTGGATTTCCAAGTAGACAACATATTCACAATGCAAACGTAATACATTAACAAGTTACACACATATTATATTTAAGTGAACATTATAAACACCTGCACTTCACAACAATCAGGAAAATTGCAATAACATCTAAGTCACTTCATCACAGGTAAACTAATAATACCACTCCTTCCTCGAGGCGGTCCACTCAAGTCAGATGAGTCTGCAGCTTCTGTGATGTTTACTTTGTGTCACAGAGACGATAGCAGCTCTTTCATCAGAGTCAGCATGTATCAGCCGAACAACAATAAAAGCTGAGCTGGCTTCGATTGTTTCCTGCAAACACATTTCAACATTTCATCTTGCTTTGATTATTCAATTTAGTGGTGCTACTGCTTTAAATATAATGCTTAAATATTTGCTGTCTCATGGATGGTTTGATGTTCTCCACCCCCCAAAAAAAACCCATTGTTTTCATGCAGTTTCACAGTGAATGATGTAACTGATCTCTAGAGAGTTCTGTCTGAAGTGCCACTTTGAAAGAGAGCCTCTGACTGTATAAAACAGAACATAATTAATAATTGTTATGGCCTACTTGAATTACAATAGACATCATATCGATATCAATATAGAGATATCATTATTTTTAAATGTGTTGTTGTTGTTTGTTTGGTAACACTTTATATAACATAGCATTTATAAGCTGTATGTAAACATTTAATAAACGGTTAATAACACACCAATGTAGCTGTAAGCTATATATTCATATTTGTCAAAACTATAACTCCTCCTGCGGGTCCCCATAAGTGGAGGCTGGTGTATAAACAGATAATGAATGATAAAACACAGTTGTAATAATGTCTTCATAGGACAAGTTATAGTTATAGTTGACAAATACTGAACATTAATAAATGCTTAAATGTCCTTATATTTTGCTTAAAATTACAGTATGTTATTAACCATTTATTATATGTTTACCTAGTGCTTATGAATGCTAAATAGTAGGGGTTATACTGAAGTGTTATAATTTTTTTTAATAATGTTATTTATGTGATGACAGTAAAATACAGATTGCTGAGAATGATACTAGTATTTTCAAAAAGAACATTTCTCAGATTGTCTTATTGATATCTGAATTTCTGCTGTACAAAAACTACTCATTCTTTTTCCTTTAGTTCATCTGATTAATGTGTGTTGTGTATACTAACCTCTCTTGTCATTTCAGACCTGACATTCCTCACCTGCCCACTAGGCGTCACTACTGAGTTTCACGCCTCAGTCACCTGACCCAGTCATCTATCCACAAAAGCTGCTTCTCTTTTACAATCAGTCTCAGCATATATTATGTTCTCCCCTGTCTGTACCAGATCTAATTACCATTATGTCTCCCTATTACCGCTTCTGATTTGTTTTCCTGATCCGACTCCTTTCTTGTTGCTCACTACTGCCTCGTTGACCTAGTAAACACCGTTTTATCACACCTGTTGTGCCTCCTGAATCTGCTTTTAGGTACCAGATCTGTGATCCAGTGTTACAATGATGTAAGATGAGATGTCCATTCTACATCCTACTGCAACCAAGGCATGCTAAGGTGGAAACAAAATGTTTTTTACCTACAAAACAGTGTAGATTGTGTTACATTAACTGACTCCTGAATGACATGAAGGTGGGCATCCAATATTGATAGTGGGATTTGTTTGTTCAGGTCCTGTTGCCATTGTAGATGTGGGTATATGACTGATGCTTGGACTAATATTTGTCATTCAGAGCAGAGTTTTTTCATCATTGTTGTATTTTTACCTCGCAGCTGCAAGGAGAGAACCACAGGGAAATCTTTTCTTGGAAAAAAGGTACATATTCAACAGGATAACACACATTTCCTCTGCCCTGTTTCTGTCAGCTGATTAAGTGCAAAGCAGCTCGGATGAAATGGACTTAGAGATACTTAAAATGGAGATGCCTCACATTGAAATGCAACTAGAGCACTGCCACTGGCGGATATAATGGCCACTCTGTTGCTGAGGGGAGTCATGTTGATGTCCAATCCCCAAATGTGAATCCCCTAGGTCTCTTGACAGCAAATTTGTCAGTGTTAAAAGCCCTGAAAATGTGTTTGTATGGGGTAGTAGACCTTTTAGTCTGCTGGCTTGTTTGTCATAGCAGGCATATCAGAACTGCATTCACAATCACTTGGAAATGAAAATCTACCCAGTGTAAAATACAGGATTTTTAGCCCTTGTGTTTTCTTAATCATTCCCTTTGCACATACTACATTTCAATCAAAAATACAATCAGTTTGATTTTTGATTGATTCTGGTGAAATTAGTTCTATCATTTATTTGACTCCATAATTCTTACTTGACTTATTTGAAACAAAATTATTTGAATCCCTTATTTCTACACGGGAGCTACATACATTATAGGATTATTTATCAGTGCCTTACGACCCATGTGAGCATTTACTTATCTGCCATCCCAACACAGGTAACTTTGAGGCAACTTTTTTCACAAATATCAAAAAAAATAAAATAATGGTCATGGTTTGATGGTTAGCATGGTTAACTTTTGGAAGGAAATGGGATTCGGCCTTTAGTACCGAAATCAGATCAGTGGGCAACATCCGGGTCTAAAAAGTAAAGCCAAAGCAGAAGTGCCTTAAACTTGCATTCTTTCTAATAGCCAGCAGGGGGCGACTCCTCTGGTTACAAAAAGAAGTCTGATTGTATGAAGTCTATGAGAAAATGAGCCTACTTCTCACTTGATTTATTACCTCAGTAAACATTGTAAACATGAGTTTATGGTCTCAATCACTAGTTTCAAGTCTTCTTCAATACAGCATGATGTTCATTTAGTAAATGATGGTCCCATTTAGAGTCAAATAGACCATAAAGCAGGGTATGCTTTAGGGTGTGGCTACCTTATGATTGACAGGTCGGTACCACGTCATTGTCCGGTCTGGGAGTTGTCTGTGATTTAGTCCTACAACATTAACCTTGTTCAACATTGTAATGTTTTGGTCGCCTAACAATGTCTTATTCAGTGTTCGGTTGTACTTAGCTCCTCTCGTGTCACTTCTGGTTGTAAAAAAACCAAGATGGCAACTGCCAAAAACCAAGATGGTGACACTCAAAACGTGAGGCTTCAAAACTATATACGAATCGATGCTTCATATACTCAACCTTCAATGACTTTAATCAGCACTATAAAAATGTCAGACTTTAGCATCCGACTTACTGAACATAAACATAATTCATTATCTGGCAGAACAAACAACCAACGCTGTCATTTTTCTTGAGAGGTAATTGGTAGCAGCTCAAGTTAAAGACCCTATTGCTTTTATTTTAGAATGGCCATTATTTAAAACAATATTTTGATATTTTAGTGCTGTCTTTGATTATTTATATGTAGGTTATTGTTTTTGTTTTTTGGCCAGTGCCCAAATTGCTTTGACTTTGCTCGGCTCTCCGTATCTTTCTCAAAGTGCCAATCCATTGTGCTTCCATGCATGGTTGATCATGGTGGTTGTTAAAACCATATATGCCTCATTAATATTGATTTCCACTGACTTTCACCTGGGACACAGCTGACAAAGCAGCAGCAATGGGATTCTGCTGCAGTAAACTTTATGAATCTAATTTAACTACAGTGGCTCAAATTTACAGGAGTTTTATGGATATGGCTCACCATGTTGTGGAATCACTGCGTGTATAGCATTATTATTATGGATATAGACCGTATCCTGGCTTTGGCTTTGTTTGTTTGTTTATATCATCAAGACCAGGGAAATTATCCATTTAACTTTATGGAGTAATTAAGTAAAAAGTATTTCATTACCCTGAATATATTAATTGTTAATTAGTATGTACTACTAAAATGAGCAAAGACAGTTTTCTGACAATCTTGGTTGTTTCAAAGCTTAAAATTGTTTTGTGCAACACTTTTCTAAAAATGTCTACTCTTGCATTCACTGAATCATGAAGCCATTGAAGAACAGGATGGACTGTATGTTGTGCAATGTGTGGCTGAGGGAAAAGTAAACATGTCCTAATCTAAACCTGACTGGCTTGAACCAATGAGCTTCAGGGCAAAGACAAACTACTCTGAAAGAACCCTTCCCATTTTACCGGTGAAACCTTTTTTATCCAGGTTTTACAAATAAAATCCAAAGTGTCCAGAGATGGGATCACTGAAAATTCCTTGTTCTCCTCCAGTTTGTTCTCTGCCAACCTTGAAAGCCGGTGGAAAACATTTCTTTATATTGAGTGTCCACAACAGGAAACAGACCGAGTATTGCTTTCTCAACAGCTGCTTGCACAAATTGATTTTCGAGTCTTTGCAGCAATGGCATTTCACTGAAGTGTTAAAAGTAGTGCAAATGTGCCACGAGGGGAGAACAAGCCAGTGTTTGAGGGTTTAGTGACCTTGTCAGTGGAGAGCATCAATCCAGCTTTACCCTGCTGATATGTCCTCTGGTTGTCATCTGGGTTAAATAACAATCAGGGGAGCCTCACGCTAAGACTGCTGCATGATTTATCACTTAAACATGCAAAGCATAGTTTACATTGTGATCAGATAAAAGATATTTTTTTATCTTTATGTTTTTTTATCTTCTTTGCCACCAAGAAACAGAGGCTAGGTTTTAGACAGAGTGTGAAAATTCATAGATAGAGACAGGAAACAATAAAATAAATGCCCAAAAAATTCTCTTTTAAAAAGGAACAGTGTGTAGCGTTTAGGGGGTCTATTGGCAGAGACGGAATATAATATTAATAAGTATGTTTTCCACAGTGTATAATCACCTGAAAATAAGAATCATTGGCCGCCACGTTTCTACAGTAGCCCAGAATGGACAAACCAAACACTGGCTCTATAGAGGGCCATTCACATTTTAGCATCAGCAACCCTAGTTCTCCTATACGCTTGACACATGGAAACCTGCAACCTCTAGACCTTAAAACAGAAGAAAATGTGTGTGCTTAGATGTAGCTTTGATGCAACTGTTTCAACAGCAATTACATGAGTATACTCAACATACAGCCGGTTCTACAAAATCTAGTTTATATAGTTCTTGGCCAAAGCTGTGCAAAAGCAGTTAAAATCCCTTGACATATACAGCATTATTATACGGATTTTCAAATGAGATGCCATCACAATAATGGTGACTTGTTTACTTCCTCACATTTTCCAGGATTAGTGTATAAAACAAGTTGCACACATGGACAAAAAGTACATACATATCGACGTGGCCTTTTGCTTGTACCATGGCATGTATCAGTGTAAAACTAAGAATGCCCTTCATTGTCGTCACAGTAAAATGTTAGATTTGCATAAGGAATGGTGACCATCACAGCTCAATCACTGCCCTCTCGCAGCTAAAATTAACCAACTGCAGCTGCATATTAATCCCATGATAGATACAGATTAGATGAGAAAGTGGATAGTCCTGTAAATAGAAGAAAGTGTTGCAGGAAGAAACACATGGAGGGATTAGTTTATGTTTACACGCAGGGTTCAGAGAACTAATCTTCAGTGATGAGTGAAATGTTATGTTTAATTGCATAACATGCATAGCTAAATAGACTTTTGTTTTCTTTGTGAATTTAGCACTTCATGACACATCCCCGTAGTAGATTTGTTACAGTCAGCTGTATATTCAGGTTAAAAGGCCCTGAATGAGTCTCACATGCCAATCC
This sequence comes from Sebastes fasciatus, assembly GCF_043250625.1. NCBI lineage: Eukaryota > Metazoa > Chordata > Actinopteri > Perciformes > Sebastidae > Sebastes > Sebastes fasciatus. The sequence continues at coordinate 24,912,593 of NC_133795.1, forward strand.
AAGCCCTCTTTCACTCCGCTTCCATTCAGTGGTTAATTATTTCATTTTTGCCCCCTGGTGTCAGCTGGAGCGAGAATGGAAGAAGCGTAAGCAGAGAGTGAGATGATAACAAAATGAAAAGAGGAGAAAAAAAACAACCCTGCAGGTTATTTTTTGTGTGTCACAACCATTATAAGTCAACAGTGGTGCTCCCAGCGAGCTGAGTAAATGTGGGCCCTCGGTAGGAGGGCCTACCCCGTGGATCAGCCAGTGTGAGAGCAGAGAAGCCAAGCACTCTCCCGCTGCAATTAAAAAAGAGCCCATCAATAAATGATGAATGTCAAACGCAGCATGATGTTTGGCCTGGTAAGCAGGCTAGTATCCTATGTAGATTCATGGTCACAGCAGGGCAGGAAACAAGGGGTGGCATGGAGGAAACACAGGGAGAGGAGACAAGAGGATGTTAGGAAAACCTCGCTGCAAATGTCACCTCGTCCTTTTCAACACTTCTCGGAATGTGGCGGCGGACATTCAAGATGCAGCGGCAGCTGTCATTTCTTAAGCCATCCTCTGACATTTGGGATTCTGGGCAGCCGGCACAGGAAGCGGGATGGAGGACGGGGGGGTGCTCTTGATCAGCCAAGGGCACAGTGGAGGGGATGGCTCGGTACCATCGCTGTGGCCACATCATCACAGTAGCACCAGACAGTGTTACTGTAACTTAACACAGTGTTTTCCTATTTAGAATAGGACTTGAACTATCGCAACCTTCTTATGACCCGACCTTACCAAGATTAAAGGAAAGGTCAGAACACTGGAGAACAATTTGACAAAGCAACACCTCATATCCCATGTCCTCAGATGACACGCGCCACCAGGTCACCCACGTAGCTGTGTTTTAGCTCTGTTTACGATTTTACTACCCTGCCAAAAAGCAGCAATATTGGTATCACTATAGCATGACTAACTGGCCCTCTCAAGGCTGTGGGAAGGGTTCCTTCTACTGCCAATTTTACCAGCTGGAGCTGAGTGAGAGTGAGTCAGAGTTATTATTGTTTTAGAAGCTCTCTGAGAGTAGTCAAAGCCCACAATGGTCCGCACTCACTGGGTAGTGTTACTTCCTGCTCGGTCAAACAATAAAAACATTCTGTCCACATAGATTACACAGTCAGCATGCAAAACATTGCTGACAGGCAGTCTTTAATATCAGCTTTTCAAGGTTACATGAGCCTCCAGCTACACAGAGAGGATGTGGGGAACCAGCTGGGAAACCTCTGGGTCTGAAAAGTGAAGCAATGCAAAAGTGCCTTAAACTTGTATTCTTTCTAATAGCCAGCAGGGGGCGACTCCTCTGGTTGCAAAAAGAAGTCAGATTGTTTAGAAGTCTATGAGAAAATGATCCTACTTCTCACTTGATTTATTACCTCAGTAAACATTGTAAACATGAGTTTATGGTCTCAATCGCTAGTTTCAAGTCTTCTTCAATACAGAATGATGTTCATTTAGTAAATGATGGTCCCCTTTAGAGTCAAATAGACGATACAGCAGGGTATGCTTTAGGGCATGGGTCCCAAACCTTTTTTTCTCTGAGAGCTACTTTGACAAAATGAAAGTGGCCGAGAGCTCATATTTTATATTATTAGTAACTGGTCGCTCGCGAGCGACGTGTTGGAGACCCCCGCATTAGGGCATATACCTTGTGATTGACAGTTCGCTACCATGGCTGGGAGTTGTCAGTGTTTTCATCTTACAACTTTAACCCTTTCACAGTGTGTTTTCAGTTCATGAAAGTTAATTATAACCTTTTTGGTCGCCTAAAAATGTCTTATTCAGCATTCGGTTGTACTTAGCTCCACTTCTGGTTACAAAAGGCCAAGATGGCGATGATGGGGGGGTACATAAATTCAATATGGATACATTTTCCATTACCTGCTGTGTATATTGTTAATGTTAACAACATACACAATATGCAAATATTAAAGGAACATTGGCAGAAATAGAATATAATATCAAAAAAAGTATGTTGTCTAACGTGTAAAATCACCTGATAAGAATCGTTGTGTTTTCATTACCTTAGAATGAGCAGTTTATATCTATATACGGAGTCCTCAAGGAGCCAGCTGCCAGGTTTTTACACCAGCCCAGAACAGACAAACCAAATAACGGCTCTAGATAAGGCCATTTGCAATTTCAAGTTTTTGCATGTTTTTTCGTTGTCCTACATGCTTGGCACATGGGAAAATGTTCAGTTGGTTGCAATATGCAACTTTACCACTAGATGCCGCCAAATTCTACACACTGCACCTTTAAGTAAAGGCTGGTCTCCTGGTTTGAAAAACCTATCCAAATCCAAAATGCAATACTAACAAGCTAAGATATCAAGGCAGTCCTTAAATCCTGTGAAAGTTGATATATGTGAAAGCCCCGACAGGGCCAACATGTAGTGGTGGTTTGCAAGGGTTGAGCGGCGCCTTAAAAAACTGTCCTTTTTTTGTCTTCTTTTCTGGTGAGGTAGTCAGGGAAAAATTCTAATGCAGCAAGGGAGGACTCGCTCACAGAGAACAAAAAACAGATTCAGACTAGAGTCTGGATTTTATATGATTTTATTTGATAGATTTATAGAAGTAGAGATGGTAAAAAAAATGTGCAAACGTTTCAGTCCGTGTTGGACTTTCCTCAGTGCAAGATGAGACATGCATGATGAGTCAGCCAGGTGCACCTTGTCAATCATCTAGGGCTGGATTGTACACACATGATGCCAATTGGCAGCAAGTCACGTCATTACAAACACACCTGAACCAAACAAATCCAAATCAAAGCATCGATATACATACAAATGTTAGCTTATACACTGGGGATGAGACCCACTGGTACAGAAAGACAATAAGGTAGAGTCATAGAAAACAGGTTATTGAAATTATTAATTTAGGCCCCTGGAGTGTAGTGTTTTAAGGTAGAAGATATATCTATATTCATATTGGAATAGAATTTGATCCAAATTACCACCGCAAGGATTAGGAATCATCATGTTAGTGCCACAAAATAAAATACAAATAGAATGATTGCCATCTGCAAAGTGTCTTGCAACATCTGATTTAGGATCAGCAGGCAGATAGCAATTTTGATGTTCATTAATTTTGAATCTAAGTTGTCTCCTTGTTTTGACAACATGTTGGATACCAAATTTGATGCATGCAAGGAGGTAGACTAGAGCTATATGTTATCATTTTTTAAATGTTGTACTCCTTATTTGGTCGCAAAGCTGTGGACCTTTTTATCATCAAATCATGCAGCACAATTTCGGCAAGGAGAAAAACCTGTGGTATTGTCCACGCCCGTGATGGGTGGAGTTGTTTGTGTGTCTGCATGCACCAGTGTGTCCCACGGACATTATTTGCTCTAGAAAAAGAGAAGTGGAGGAGAGTTACAAATCTTTTGCCAATATCATCGATAGATAAAATGATAAAATGTTCAGATAAAATATAGACCGTCCCCGTGACATCACCCATAGGTTTCTGAAGAGCAAAAATTAAGCTAAAAGTGGTCAGCTCCTAGCAACTCTGGCCATCGCCATTTTGGCACATTCTTGACACTTTTTTTGCATCTCCTCCTAAACCATAGGTTCAAAATGCTACCAAATTTTTTGTGTATCATTATTTGACTAAATATATCAAATGTTATCAAACGTTTGTTGATATTTCATTTCGTTTAACATAATTACCAGCTGTGACAGCTGGAGACATGTTGGAACTACCACAGAAGTGGTTTTGAGTACTTTGCCAGGTGTTTATATGTCTCTGTCTGTCTGTGTGTGTGTGAGCAGACTTTTTCAACATGATAACAGTCACAGCCGATGGCCCCTTCCCCAATTGAGTAATCACCCAATACAAGTAAAACTTTATACTGTAACTTATTTTACAGATTTTTTACTGTTAGTAATATTTCAAGTCAGGAAAGATGATTTATTTCTAAGGCTGTGATTAGAAGAATAAAAAGGATGGTGGTGCATACCAAGTGGGCATTAAGAAGGTGGATGGGTTTTCCACTCTAGGTGCAGATAATGAGAATATGCACAGAAACGCTCACCATCTAGTTTGTCTTGCTGCTTTCTACTTTGCAGTTGAAGCACCATTAAGTGTTTGCTGTAAATTACCTTCCGATCAACTTTGATATTATTGCTTTGTGATGTCTCTGTAATAGTTTAAACTTAAGAGTGACATGATCTTATTCCCTTTAAAGAAAGCCATTAGGCTTCAATTCATACTGTGCCATTGTATGTGAGTGAAATTCATCAGAGCCACATGTCAGTGATTCCCTTAGAAGCGATTATCTGTAGAAACACGGTGAAGCAGAAAACGCCCATACCATCCCATTATCAGTAAAGCCAACAAACAGCTGCAGCTGAGGGGCCACGGTACAAAAAAATATGTTCCCCTCACTTGACATCATGTCTGATGTCATTCTATGTTTGTTCCAACGTCCAAAGCACACAACATCAACATCCACCGTGTCATAGGTCCAGAATATTTTAAGACAACACCAGCTGTAAGCTTCTGGGCCATTAACAACATAAAAATAGAGTGGTTGGTCATACATAAAACACAGCATCTACTGTTACAACATGACAGCGTCAACTATTGTGGCTATGAAATATTTATTTAGCAGTAGAATAAAACAAATCTATATTCTATGATACGCTAGATCCCAGAAAAGCTTGTTTCTCATCTACAAGCCATTTTCACAAAATTTGAAACATGCTTAACTTTTTCATCTCACAGCAATTCAAACAGACTCTTATCTGGACTGAAAAAAGCCTCACAAGCTCCCATTTGATATAACTTTATTCCCAGTACAGTACAGTATTCTGTTGATTTAGTGATGAATTATAAAACCATCTACTGTAGGAATGGAGTCCTTGACCAACACAGTCTCACTCCCAACTCGTATAATACCGCCACTTGGTCAATGCCCCTCGGCATCGGAGAACAACGCCTGGGGTAACCTTCTTGCGTTACTTTTGGACTGACATACGTAGTGTCCTTTCAAAATAAACTTCTTCTTTCACAGGAAGTTAAGTTTAGGCAACACAACCACTTAGGTAGGGTTAGGAAACGGTCATGGCTGATGCTAACTTTACTGACTAGCAACTCACATGACTCATGACTCACAGGACTGGCGATACTGACGAGTCACGTGACTAATAACTGACATGACAAAATAAGTCAACGTTACTTTTAGTTTCACACGGGACACAAACAGTGGTCTCCGTGTTGATAATCTTGTGTTTGTTTGACCCATCCACCTCCCCTTCCAGCCGTCCTGAATGGACTCTTGCGCTATTAATACTACGTCACTTCCTCCAACCGTCGAATAATGCCGCGGGTGGATTTACATAGGAGTTAGTTGAAAGCCCGTTTTATCACATACTGTCGCTAAGGGGTGCCTCCATGCGTCAATTTCTGATGCGGAGTGGCGCTGCCCAATCGGTGGTATTTGACGAACTTGGAGTGAGACTAGGTTTCCTTGACCGCCAGGATCACTATGGAGCATGGGATATCTCATGCATGTGGGAAATGAGGCATACAAGCCTAAATGATAACATAACGTACAATATAAAGTATAATGTTTGGTATATCAATAAGAATACCAAACACTTCCCTGTGTTGCTGCTGGAGACCCTGCATGACCTCTGTGGGTCTCCAGCCCAAACCTTGTGAACCAGCTGTTTCGATGTGTGCCTGTGGGTCTGTTGTGTTAACAGGTATGTTATAAAATGGCACTGTGAGATTTAAGCTGTCACTGGTCATTGTTGCTTCAGCCACATGTCCTCGTCAGCTGTCGGCGGGTCAGGAGGAACAGAACCATGACTGAAGCCTCGCAAAATGAATTAAAGCTCTGTGTGCACTGGATTGGCAGACAGCTGTAAACACCCTCGAGCAATAGCACTATGATGCACAAAACCAAACAGAGACTCCCAGTTCACTGTCAGTTATCAGTGAAGTCTGGTGATTTGGGACACTAGAAAGAGTTTTTAGATTTCACATCTCAAAATATGACACGCTATTGATGTCTTTAAAAATTCATGCGCAATGGCTGCCTAAACTTTACTTTTAATGACATACCTTGTTATAAATCTTTGGTGTGAAATGTCATATGTTGAGGAATGACAATTGCAAGCTGTTTTTCATTACGGAATCTGTGGAAAGTCAATTGAACCCAACCCCGGCGGCACACACGATGCCTTATTACTCCCCATCAATTCATCAAAAGGTCTCGATCGCTCATTCGTGGCCAGCTGGCTAAGTCAGAGCGAGGCCGGCGCTGCAGAAATCAAAGACAGTGTGAAGAGAAACCACATAAACCGAGCAGCTACATCCTTCCGCCTCGAGGATGAGCTCTGATTAACCACGGCCTCCTAAAGTGTGTCATCTCTCAGCGTGAGGAAAAGCAGGTGAGAAAAAGAGGAAACAAGGCAGAAAGACAGAGACCGAGAGAGTGAATGTGGAAATAAGGAGGACTGAGAATGAGAAAGAGAGAAGGAATCGTAAATATCGTCTGTAGCGCCACATGATGGAGAATAAAACCATAGATGCAGAAATTTGTGGCAACTTTCCCTCGCTTTTTCCACTCACGTTGTTCACCACTTGATGAGTGGTGCCCTGTCAACCCAGGACTCTACCCTGACTTGTCAACCGCCAACACACACACCTCGCTAGCCTTGCCAACTGCCAGGGCAAATGAGATGGTCGGTTGATCTCGCGGAGGGTTTGTATTACCCTCATGCAACCGAGAAGCTCCACTACTCTCTCTAAGCTGTGCTATTGAGGGAAGTGTTTATGTGGCGATCAGGGTTTAACTGTGCCCTCAGATGCCTGAATTTGAGTAACTCTCTCGCCACCAGATGTAGCTGCCATCTGTGCGGTGTCAGCAGCGTCATTTTCTGCCATGTCATTGTAAGCAGCTAGCAAGTTCATCCCTTGGGATATGATTTGAAAAAGTGTTGCAATCACAATTTATTTGGTACATGTACCACTGTATATAAACTTCCTGATGCTGGCCTAGAACATAGACTGTATATATGAAGTGGATGTAGTCACCATGACATCACCCATTGGTTTGTGGACTGCCATTTTGAAGCTTTGAGTTTGGCATTTTGGCCGTCGCCATCTTGTTTTTTTGCAACCAGAGGTGACACGAGAGGGTGGAGCTAAGTACAACCCAAAGCTGAATAAGACATTTTAAGGCGACCAAAAAGGTTATAATTAACTTTCATGAAGTGAAAACATACTGTGAAAGGGTTAAAGTCAACCACCCCTGTACCAGCAAAGAAGAGTGCTAACATGATTGAACGCTACTTCAAGAGTTTCACAATTAATAGTGCTATCTTTAAGCATGCTTTCCACTGCGTCTTTTCTGCTAAATGTCATTGAAGAACTAGATTGATTGGCGGAAGAAAGGTAATTTTGTAGCAGTCCCTCATTCTTTGGTACTTTCTGTCATTCCTCTTTTCCAAATTAATTTAAGGGTTTAAAGGGTTATTCAGATCATCTGTTGTGCAGGGTATGAGGACTGGCTCCTGATTAAGAACTGAGAGCAGCTTGGTGCATTTACCCTCTTGGCCAATCAGGATGTGCCGACGCCCTTTTCTGTAGGGCTTAAGAGAGGTGGGGAAACAAACACTCATCCTTCTGATCCTTCCTCGATGTAATGCAGATGTCATTTTAGCAGATTCAGTCAGAAACTTAGGTCTTTAGGCTCTTTTGAGACTTCTTTGCTGCCTTTTGCTTTTCTGATTGAGGGTGATTTTGAGCATTCTGAAACCAAGTTTGAGCGAATATTAAAAACACCTTTCCACTATAGGATACTGAGGCATATTTTGTGCCAATCCATCCAGTAGATGTTGAGATATTTAACTGGGTGATCGTAAATATCTGCACAAAATATAATGTCAATCCATCCAATAGTTTCACTCTGAACCCCAAATTTCAGCTCATGGTGGTGCAAGAGGAAAGTGGTGACCAACCAACATTGCTTATAGAGCCACGCCGTTAGCATGGATAATTTTTATGTGATTACATTGTCTTTCAGATTATTCAGACAGAAGTTTCTGTTTGTAGAAAAATGTAAAGTTGCACTGCCACAAGTGTTTTAATACACCACTGGGGGGCACCAAACTTAGACATTTTTTCAGATTCTACAAATAGTGGCTTTAAATCCTTAAAGGCAACGTACAATGAGCAACAGACAATTGGAAATGCAAGAAGTATTTGTACAAAGCAGCTATACTAGAGGATAGTGATTCATCAGAAGGCAACATGCACACTTTTGTGAAAACATGTGAAAATATATATATTCTGTGTGTTTAAACATGTGCCATTCAAACTGATGATTGCAGTTTAACCTCAGTCGCAGAGATATTAACAAAGGAAATCCGCATGAATCTCCATCACGCTGAAAAAATTACATTTGGTACAATGTGTTGGGTAACCCTCCACCCACACACACACTTCCCCAGACTAATCTAATCTCATTCATCGCTGGTGCAATCCCTTTAATTTTGGAACACAAAGATGAGTGACCAAGCTACAGTGTTACACTATCATCAGCTGTTAATTGTCTCTGTCTCTCACAGAGAGATACACAAACACACAATAGATTTGCAGAGGAACAGAAACCAAGGACGGCCTCTTACACACAGGAGCCCTCGGGCTCTGTGGAGCAGTACTAGTGGAAATGGCAATATGACTGCATGGCTCTCCAAGTGAAATCTCTTGCCTTTGCCCTCTGTCTGGCTACTGTGAGCATGTTAGAGACAAAAAAAAGAAATAAGTGCTGCTCTTGACGGCAGACAATGCTACGGGAGGCACAGATGGACCCGTGAGGCTAAGATTAAGTGAACATCTGTTTCTCATGTAACACTCTGGCTAGAAACAACAAGACTACTGCACTGTTGATCGCAATCCCCTTTACAGACATGCCAACTTTATGCTAATCCCATGCAGTTTTGAGCAAAGATCATGCAGTTTTTTGCATGTAGTAGAATATTTCTGCATACTGGAGTTCCTAAACAGTCTGGGAATTGCATAAATTGACTGTAAAGCTGAGACTAAAGATGAGCCCAATTGTATTCAAGAGTGATGATGTTAGTTTTTTTTTATTATTTATCTATTAATTTTCTACCATGAATATTATATCTTCCATTGTTTCTATTCTTTCTTTGTAGTCACCCCTTCACTTTATTTATTTATTTATATATATATATATGTATTTTTTCTCTTTTCTCAAGTTGTTTGCATTTTATCATCACCATAACATCATACTAATTAATACATAATATCATACTAATTAATAATATCATTCCCTAAGGACAATGGTAGCAGTTGTGACACATGAAGATGTTGGGGTCGTGCCCTGCCCGGTCGCTGGCGGCGGGGGCTCCGCTCCGATGACTGTCCATCCTTGATAAACAGGCCCCCTCCCTTGGATCAGGGAGCTGTTCTTTTTTTTTTAAAAGGCATCATGCCCACAATGGGCGAGCCCTCTCCTATGAGGGTCTGGGAGCGGCCCAAAGCTGGGCCAATCAGTCAAAGAAAAAGAAAATAAAATAATGTGTGTGTGTGTGTGTGTGTGCGTGTGTGTGTGTGTGTGTGTGTGTGTGTGTGTGTGTGTGTATACAGTATTTATAGGAAATTAATATATGCACAAATACAACTTCAAATCAATAAGTACAAAATGAAACAATAACCTGGTTGACCCTGCCGGACTGACCCTGCTGACCTGCTCTGGAGGTCCCTGCCGGTGCCCCCGTTGTGCCTTGCTGCCGGTGAACACACGCACACGCACATGCACACACGCACCACTTTGTTCTCTCATCCTATGGCAGAAATGTGTTAACTGGCCTGTACTCAATGTTCTTGTCCTCCTCTTGTTGTTGTGTTACTGTATTGTCTTCTGTCTTGCAATAAAAAAAATAAAAAAACACTCTTAACATACTTCACACCACAGGATTATCTGGAATGATAATCTTTAAAGCCATCAAAAAACCGAGGCTTTGCTGATGATTGTCGGGAGGGGGGAATAAGGCCCAAAATCGTCTTGATTCTCTTGTAGTGTGTACCTGTCATAAGTCTTTAGTCTTGGTCATTGTGAGCTGTCACTCTCTCTCATATTTATCCATACATTGTTGTACACTCAGTCATTATGACAGCAGTCAAATTAAATCAAGTTCTTATACCGATAAAAAGTCTAATTTAGAGGTTAAGTAGACAAGCTTCAACACAGGAGACCCGAGTCTATATCCCATCCGCCACATCCTACAAACAGACCAAATTGGTTTCATCTATCAAGACAACCTTTTCCTCAGAGCAGCAAAACAAACATATGGATTATTCTGGGTTGCTTTGACAAACGGCCCTATTTTTTCCTCATCCTTGGGTATGAGGATTTATTGTTTATTATGCTATTGCAACAGAACATAAAAACCAAACTATCAGATGGTGTGTTTGAGTGTGTGTGTGAATTTAATCTAACTGCAAATGTTGCCTTGCATGTGTTGACGGAGCTAAATCTGTACAGGATTGACATGCATTTTGAAAATGGTCTGCTGGTTAAATTATTTGAAAAGCACGGCATATCTTCATTATGAATAATGCAGTAACCTCTTATATATTGATGCATAGAGAACGTTTTAGCACGAGGTTCGTCTGTTTTACTCCGACTGAGGATCTGCTGGAAAAGTGGGTCTAAAATCCTCCGTGGATTGGCCAACAAAACGCTAGCAGAGAGCCCATTGTGAAGATGTCACACATTTCTGTGCGCTCAGTGACAGCAGAAGTCCCCGGGGTTTCAGACACATGCAAAAATAGATCTGCTTTGATTGACGTGCCGGAATACAACCAGGGATTTCCATCACATTTAAGTAAGAGATCGGCCTGTGAATGTGTGCGGAGTATACACTGTAGTATGCACACTTCTTTACGACAAACGCAGCTTTCTGAGTTGACAAGGACACGTAAACATGATATGTAATCTGCTGATGCGAGGATGTGGACGTCACATGAAGCCTAATGACCTTGTCAGCTGCCACGGGGACGGGTTGATTGACTGGCCTTTCTCTCTGACAGCTGCCTCGCCGACCCCCCCGGCAGCAAAGGCAAAAAAAAATAATGCCTCTTCTGGATTGGAACTAGAAATGTCCTGGCGTATTTCATCATCACAGCGGGAGTTTTGAGGATGTGAGGGGACAGTCCACAAGTTGTTGGTGTGGACCAGTCACCAATCACATCACGGGAAACCAGCATGCTTTTGTGTTATGACAAGCCAAAGACAAATCACAGCTATTAAATCGGTGAAAGGTCAACTCCTCCTAGCCATAGCCGCTACATCTGAGGCCAGGGAGTAAGTTAGGTTTTAACCCAGCCATACATCATCAGTTATTCTATTTTAGGCAGCATATATGAAGCCATTGCCCTCGAGCTTGGAGCACGCCAATCCTTAACTGTTTCAGTTTTTGTCGAAGGCCTGTAAATCAGCTCACAGTTTAAACGTCAATCAAGACTTTTCATTGTATTTTGCAGCACTTGGGCATTCTCAAACATCTTGGCATGACACTGTTTTGTCATGTCCACAGCTGCATGCCACACATCACCACTAATGCGTCCCTGGCACAAGCTCGGGGGGGTCAAGAGGTCCAACCGAGAGATGGCTCAGAAATGATGACATCATTAGCTCGGTGCCACTGGGCAGCGTGATGGCAGTCAGAGGGCACGCAGGGTGGCACTGCAGGGGGGAGGGACAAAAATAACAAGTGTAAATTCCCGCCTCCTCCTCTCGGGCCAACGGAAAACACGCCACGCTTTCCATCGAGTGTGTCGCCATCACGTCGCGTCTGGCAGAGGACGCGCCAACGCCTGAGCTCGCCAAATAAAATCCGGTTGTGTCCAAGAGGGATGTTGCAATCCAAGGTCAACAGTGTTTGCTTCATGAAATATGTGCTTCTGTTTCAAGTCTGTCCAAAGGAAGATGAAATTACACGGGGCACTCTGTTCTCAGACAGAATGCATAATTTCATTCAAAGGCACATTCACTTTGAGACGGCTAATGAAAGAGATGGAAACACAGAGACTGAGACAATTTCAATTGGTGCGAGTTGAAGCGGGCGGAGATAGTTGCCAAGGAGATAAGTCCTGTGAGCATGAGGTGTGACTTCTGCGTCACTCGTTTTTTTTCTTTTCATTTGGTATTCCTCCCTCCCTCCTGCAACGTCAGACATCATGTTTCCCCCACCTCCCACCGTCACCAAGGAGACGTAAGTGGGGGCCTTGCCTGTTTTTCCTCTTTCCAAGATCACCGTCAAAGTCATGGCTTCACATGTGATGAGTGGAGGGAAATATATTTGACTGTCACCAAAGACTTCTCCCTCCTGTTCACAGCTAGTCAGCAAGTGTGAGGATGTTCTGTCAGCACATGCCACTCCGAGCACACACACACACACACACTGGAGGAGAGAGATGACATTTGAGCTTTGCATGGCATGTCACCATTTCCCCAAATCAGCCATGGAAGCCATATTTTCTGGCGATGGACGGATTCGGGGTGACATTTACAAATCCTACTTTAATTAGTAGATGGGTCTTGCATGCATGCACACAATGGCATGCATGAATACATACTGTACTATATCCGTGTCCTCGCCTGCTGCTGCAGAGTTACGCAAGAAAGGACACAAACCCATTAGACCCTTTGAGGTCAGTGACACTATCCGTGAAAATTAACTTAATTGTAAATTAATTGACAAATTTCTTGCAAAAAACCAACCTGAGAATAAATGAGATCAATATCTAGGCAGAGCGTGATCTCATCCCTACTCATCATATTTTGCCGCTTGGGCAGAAGCCCTCGGCCTGACTATAATGACAGCTTTTGCGTGATATCTTGACGCTGAAGGTTCACGCATGGTTAACGTTGTGAAACGGTGGCAGATAAGCTTCGGTTATGTTTTCCGTCACACGGACATGAGCTAACGGACATTCTCAAAACTCCTCAAAGTTCTCCATTTTCTCTGTCCATGCACATCCAACATTTTGGATGTGCATGGACGGGTGAAAACCTGCCGCACGGAACCCCCGCAAAGGACCACGTCTGATGGTGTGATGTCACTTTGGCCGACACCGCAGCCATGCCCTGTCCCGCCTGGGTTTAAGCCATGTCCTGTCGTCTCGTTTTAACCTAAAAGATTAACATCTTCTGACCTGTAAATGACGAAATCAACAGAACTACTGGTCATTAATTGCTTTATTTTTTTATATCTGCAATTGTAAATGTTTTTTTTCAATCTTTTTCAAGTTGATATTGGGTACTTGTTGGCAAACTGTTGTTTATTTACACACCCTGCCATCTCGATGAATATAAGTCCAATATTCACTCTGCTTTTAGCTTGACTTTTGCACTCCGCCAGCTCCTGGAAAAAAAAAATATCTGGCTCTGCTAAATGCTCTCCATGTTCACCAGCGAGTCACTAACTATCTGCTATTTGGTTCTGGGCAGGTAGTGTACAGTACAGTGGCTATTTTAAAGCTTTTGTTTTCTGAAAACTGCTGCCTGCTGGGAGAGACAATGACACAATGAGAGTGAACCAAAGCAGTAAAGTGAAAACAATGAGCTATAGAGCTCAGAGGAGCTGAGAGGAACTGCAAAGTCAGGTGATAATTATCTGTGGGTTTGTAACCATGAGGGACCTCTAAGTGCAATAGTGATGTGCTTTGTTGTTAATATTGATTGTAGCCACGTTGACCTTTATCTACAGGCTACAGGGTAGGTTACATAGCACACATACTCTTATAACAGCCCCAATCAGAAATCTGTTTTGCTTAATCCACCTTCAAATCTAAAAGTTAAATGTTCTCTATACGATACGATATATATATCTACCTTGTTGATGACTAGGTTGGTGGTTGTACTGAGGGTTGTGGTAATGTTGGTGTCCATGAATGTGGATGTTTACACTATTTATTACTGTGCTATGCTATCCCTTTATTTTGAACTGCCTTGAGATGTGTGTCTTCTATTGTCTCATCTGTAGTCTGTCCTAATGTATGGTGGCAATCAGTTTCCCCCTTGGGGGATTAGTAAAGTATATTGTATCATATATTCAATTTGCTATGTGAAGACATAGTGGAGTAATGTCTACCTGGGCAGCTGTGTGTGTTGTAATCAGAGCTTCTCTGTGTTTTGTTGACATAGCCGGGCCGGCCACACCTGCCTTTTAGTACATGTGAGCGTGACCAACTGGCTAGCTCACAGCTGCCCCTCTTTACTGCTCTCATACGGCAGTTACAGGTGAGAACGGAGAACGCTGTCCCGGAAGCGTATAGCGTGAAGCTGCTACCACCGTTAGCTGCTAGCCACCAGCTCAGCCGTCGCCATATTGAGAGCCGTGTGGAGGCAATAGAAATGCTCTGAATTTCTATTGAGCACTTTTCGTATTTACACATAATTCTGTTTGATATGAAAACATGCACACAATCTTTTTTCTATCCATTTGAATATATGAAAACCCGGAAAATCACCTTTTTAAATGTGGGTTTCTGAAATGTGCTGCTGTGCTAAACCCCGCCCGCCTGGTACTCCACATAAGTTAAAGGTGCAGTGTGTAGGATTTGGCTGCATCTAGCAGTGAGGTTGCAGATTGCAACTAACTGAAACTTCTCCCGTGTGCCAAGCGTGTAGGAGAACTACGGTTGCCGATGTGAAAACATCAATAGCCCTCTCTAGAGCCCGTGTTTGGTTTGTCCGTTCTGGGCTACTGTAGAAACATGGCAGCCGGCTCCATGAAGAGGACCTGCTCCATATGTAGATATAAACGGCTCATAAGGTAATGAAAACACAATTCTAATTTCAGGTGATTATACACACTAAAGAAATCCCTTAATCTCTATATTCCAGTCCTGCCGATAGATCCCCCTAAACGCTCCACACTGTTCCTTTAAAACAAACAGTTTATCCAAGGCATTCCTGCCCAGAACTGCTTCTTTCATGGAGTGGGAATAAACAGCAAGTGGAGTCCATCCATCACACTCTTCGGGGCAGAATGACAACTGAGTGGAGGGGGCGAGGAGTGGAGAGGAGGATGATAGATTGAATTGCTTTGACTAATACTGGCAGAAGGAGACGCTTCACGGTGGCTGTCCTCTCTACCCTCGCCATCCTGCTGCCTCCACATCACCGCTTCAATCCATCTCACACTCAGATGTCTCAATGCCCCCTACTCACTCACTCAACACACATAGCGCACACATGCACTGCAGAGTCTGGTTAGGCTGCGACACGCTGACATTTGCCAGGCAGGAAGGTGTTGTGAATGATAAGGGAGAGAGGCATGAGTGATTGCGAAACTCCTTGCTGAGGCTCCCTCGGAGACATCCATTAGATTGGAGGAGAATTGATGGGGACATTTGTCTCTCTGAACTGAGTGTTTTCTTCATTGCAGTTCAGATCATGGGGACTTTTAGAGGAGGGAGCAGCAGGGGTTCGACATTTCCTGCATGTGTGTTCACTGACTTATCTCTTTTTTTTTTTTATAACTTTATTTTAAGTTTTTCAAATTATGGAAACAGAGACATACAATACAAAAAACACTCAACAAAAACATAGACTAGATAGGCACACATCATTTCAGTTCAATATAACAAGTGTGTTTTTGAGAACAATATAACAGTTTTCACATATATCTGTGTAAACATTGTGGTTACAAACAGGTAAACGGTACAGTCAATGAAAGGAAAAGTATTCAATAAAGTCTATGAAAGGGCTCCAGGTCAAAGCAAAGTTTTTGCGGGCTCTATAGACTTTATATCGGAGCTTTTATAGAGGCAGAAAAGACAGCACCTCCCTTGACCACTGTACGAATGATGGGGTTTTATACGACTTCCAGTTAAAAATAATAAGTCTGCGAGCCAGCAATGAAGCAAATGCTAAATTTCTGTTTGCCTGCAGAGTTGTGACATTGCATTTTCGAGGTGGTATACAAAAGATAGCTGTGTGAAAGTCAGGGGTTATGGTTTGTTTACAGATATGCGAAAATACATTGAATATCTGTCCCCAGTAGCTGTTGAGTGAGAGGCACGTCCATAACACATGTCTTGCCGAGGTTGGACTATGGCTACATCTCGGACAGCCAGGGTCTGTGTTTGGGAAGAGTCTGGCCAGCTTTTCTCCCGAATAGTGAAATTGAATTAGACCGTGTCGTATACACAATGAAGGGTTGATGCCCTTCTACGGCCCTGTCCAGCCCCCCCCCATGAAACGGACGGTCTCCTTGTATCTCCTCCATGCTGTTGAGACTGTGCTGGGAGACACAGCAAACCTTCTTGCAAATCGCACGTATGGATGTGCCATCCTGGAGGAGATGGACTACCTGTGCAACCTGATCCGGCTGCAGGTGGCGCCTCATGCAACAAGTAGTGACAAGGACACTAGCAGAACACAAAACTAGAAAAGAATCAGTCAGGGAGGATAAGGAGAGAGCAATTGTCTGTGGCCACCACATGCAAAACCATTCCCTTTTTGGGGGTTTGTCTTGCTGTTGCCTCTCTATTTCACCTGTTGTCACTTTCATTTGCACCAAAGCAGGTGAAAGTGATTCACAATCACTTGTGCTTCCTAAATGGACAGATCGATATCCCTGAAGTTTAACTGACTTGGTGTTTTACTGTAATGATTAAGTGTTCCCTTCATTTTTTTGAGCAGTGTATAATAAAATGGTAATCTCCAGGGGAAATGTGTTGAAATGGCATACATTTAATGAGTATGACTATTGTTTAGGCCGTCATCCACTGACTCGATCATGAGACGAGATGCATCAGTACATCTGCTGCATTTATTAGTTAAACATGGTTATAGTGAGACTTATTTCTCGTATGTATGTTAGGCTTTATTTGCTTACTCTTGTTTTCCTTTTATGCCTCTCACACACTGTGAATGCACCAGTATACTGTAACTGAGAAAAACTCTATTCAGCTCACAAGTTAGATATCACTTGTTCATACAAAAACCATCCGAGGCCTTCCAGGCAGTCGGTAAGTAATATCCTGAACATCATCACATGATGTCACTCATCTGTCGTCAACCTGAACAGATGGGACGGTGTGACTGCCATGTTAATAATGTCCTCCAATCAATCATTTGAGGAAGTGTAGTGATAACGGCTCGTGTAATGTCACACGGGAGGAGATTAAAGGTGAGCTGTGACCTTTCCTGGATTACAGACGGACCCAGAGATCTGCTGAGACTGGAGGACACACCTCACTGCATCTTAAAATATTCCTTCAGTGTCTCCACCTGACCGGAGACAGAAGATAGCACCTGCTGCTGCCGCTGCAGGCATTTATCAGCCCGCTTTGACTGATGTCCCATATGCCTCTTGTTTCTCCTTGAAGCCCAATTTCAGTTTTGTTTTGTTTGTTGACAAATTTCATCAGCACAGACAAGACGACAGCGGATAAGCTCTGAAGTTGTCTGTTTAAAGCATTCAGGTAGAAATGTTGGCGCTTTCTTCACTCGTTCTCGTAAAATTGAGGAAAATTGCAAGTCGTCTAGACAGCCGGAGACCTTGGAGGGGAGTTTGTCCTCTGGAGCGTGACACCGGGTGACCAGTTGTCAAACACTGCCCCCCTGTGGTGAAACATGTCCTTTGTTAAAAAACCTTTAACATACAATTTCCCTCATTGTTTCCTCCTAAGTAGCTTTAAATCATCCTATTTCAAATGTGCTGACAGAATCATATATGTTCTGTATTATTCCAACTCTTCACAATGTTTTCTCTGAGTAAAATATTCAAACCCAAGACTGAAGCTTTTTATCGCTGCACCATTCCATCAAATGGAAATATTTTTGTTTTTGGCATCATTTTCTGCACATTCCCCCAAATTCAACAATCTTGCTACTTTTGATTAAGTTGGGCTGGAAAACATAGCGTTGGTCTGGTATACATTATTTAGGCTGCTTTTGTCAGCATTTGGATATTGTGAAAACTATTTTATTCTATCTTTGGTTATTTGATGCAGATATTGTATGCTTATGATGTGTTTTCTATTGCGCATAATGGTTTTACATGGGTTTCTGGCAAGGCTAAATATTTTTAATCGATTGACAGCCTTAGTTTTTATTGAATTGAACGGGTTTTAAGTTGTGCTTGGGTTGCAAACTGGCAATCTGAACTGGCAACACTGAAATTCAATAATATTTTTGGTATCTTTGGAAAGTTTCATATTTCAGCCAGAATTTAAAATAAAGTTCTGTGGGTTTGAACCATGTCTGCACAGCATCAAGAAAACACTTGTCAAGAGGATATTAAGAGGTATTTTCTACCTTATATATATTCTTTTAAGTGTCTAACTATGAAACTAAAACATATACTTGATTCCATATTTGAGTGTTTACAGGCTCAACAATCATCCCCAAAGCAGGTGTTACTACCTGATTATGACCTGAAATGCATCAAGCCAACAAAGCACAGTAACAATCATATCTGGCCTGATAGAGATTGTGTGTTTATGGCCATGAAAAGTGATAGTATTTATCGTTGGCAGTGGTTCGGCATCACCAAATGCTTTCTAGATCTTTGCTGAAATCAAGCCACATTGTCGGCCACAAGAATGACGTACTCTTCCTCGTGGTTTCTCCAAGGACCACAAACAATGCTCAAGAGGCCTGAAGACGAATGCATTTTTGTTTTCCATGAATCTGACAGTTGTCCAGTGAGGAAAATTAACCAAGTCGATTTCCAACTCTTGTCTATATTTCCAGGAAAGCAGCAGAGAAAGCGAGTTAAGAGAAAAGCCTCCAGACACTTGTGTAAATCATCCACCCTGCTGGATTCCCTTCAACTAGACGTGGGCTGTATTGGGGGATCCCCAGAAATGCCTGAATGGAAGATGGCTGCCAGACAAAGTGAAATTTGGTTCCAGTTAATGTGAATCAAGGGAAGAAATATCCCCTTTGTTATTCCTCCTTTTAACCAACTGTACAAACTTACATCCAGCATGCAATGTGCTCCAAAAGTCATTGGACCTATGTGGATTGACTATTGACTGAAAAACTGTATAATCATGTTTAACAGATATATAGACTGTAGCTTATATAAGAAGTGGACAATGTCACTGTGACGCCACCCATTGTTTTGTGGACTGCCGTTTTAATGCCTTGAGTTTGCCATCTTGATTTTTTGCAACCAGAAGTGAGATGAGAGGGTGGAGCTAAGTACAACCGAATGCTGAATAAGACGTTTTTAGGCGACCAAAATGTTATAATTAACTTTCATGAACTGAAAACACACTGTGAAAGGGTTAACGTTCTAAGACGAAAACACAGACAACTCCCAGACCGAACAACGGCGTGGTAGCGACCTTTCAATCACAAGGTAGCCACGCCCTAAAGCATCCCCTGCTTTATGGTCTATTTGACTCTAAATGGGACCATCATTTACTAAATGAACATCATGCTGTATTGAAGAAGACTTGAAACTAGTGATTGAGACCATAAACTCATGTTTACAATGTTTACTGAGGTAATAAATCAAGTGAGAAGTAAGCTCATTTTCTCATAGACTTCTATACAATCAGACTTCTTTTTGCAACCAGAGGAGTCTGCCCCTGCTGGCTATTAGAGAGAATACAAGTTTAAGACACTTCTGCACTGGTTTCACTTTTCAGACCCGGAGGTTGCCCACTGGTTTAGCATAGCATTTGCTGACTGCTTCATGTCTCTAAACAAGGATGGACTCTATTCCAAGGACCTCCTTGTTCCTGTAAATTCAACCCTACAATGCTGCAATGTGAAAAGACTTGTTTTATTAATATAAGGGACTGTCATCTGTGTTTATGTGACTATTGTGGTTTACGTACCCATTTTTTTTTTTTTACTTGAAGGTGTATGTGTGTTTTATAGATGTCTTTTTTTTTTAAATTGCTTCAGAAGTTGTATCATAGAATTGATTTTTTATTTATAAGTAATTAATAAAATGTGTTAAAGGTAACCCCTGGGTCAGTCATTCTGTGTTTTTCTTACAATAGCACCTCTCTTGTATATCTACAAGAAATAAACTTCAGATTATAAAATTTGAGATTTATTTTAGCAGCTTCGTCTTCTAACCTTAACCTTAAAGACTCTGGAAGAGAGGATGAGCAATGTGAAGGTCACCCGTCAGTCATGTTGACCTTAATTGTATTGCCTAGTGTGGATTGGCATTTCCTTACTGCTAAATATCTCTAAACAAGGATCTAGTCGCACCTCTTTAGACGCTAAAATTAAATCACAACATGTATCCTACTTTTTGTCAGTACAAATCCATTAAATGAAACCTGAGCAAGAGCTTTTTTTGCGGATTACATTTCATCCTTCCCCTAACAACCACTTCTTCTCCCATCAACGCCGAGGCCCAGGAGGCTGCAGCTCTGCATGATTTCACTGCTCACATTCAGCCTCAGAGGGACAAGTAATCACTGAGCTCTGCTGTCGCTGTGATTGGATGGAATGAAAACTTGTTGGCTGTCAGTGACGCACGGTGATGAACAACTGCAGCGCCCTCGTATACAAAGGACGAAACCCTACCTCAGCATTTCTACTTCTCAATTTTAGCAACATATAGAACATAATATGAATAAATCTCATTTGACTTGGAGCTGAATGAGGGAGCCTGCAAATCTGTAGAAGTGGTTGTGATACCTCGACGTCTTCAAATACATACTGTTGAAATCCATCCACCTGATATTGTTCCTCTGTTTCTCCATATTGTAATTTGATTTATTTCTAATTATTCTATCTATGAGAGTTATTCCTTATCTGAACACAAGGTCTAAGTACATTTAGGCCACTAAAGTCCTGTGCTTAAGTACAATTTCTGACATACTTACTACTACCACTAGTTTAGTTGAGTGTGTCCGTTTTCTGCTGCTTTCTACTTCTACTATCGCCTCTTAATAATCTTAGACTCACCTGTTCTTTTCAGTGTTCTGCTAGGGTTTTCTATAATTACTATAATTATGTAGTCATTTATTCACTCTTAACTTGAAAAATTGTTAATGGTTTTATTTATCCTATTTTAACACTTTTAATCACATGGTTTTCTCTTTGTATAAATTGTTTTAACGCTGTATCTTGATTGTTTTACCCTTTATGTGGATCACCTTGAGATTTCACTGTATTTTAAAGTGTGCTTTATAAATTAAACTTATTATTATTATTATTATTATTATTATTATAATATTTAATTTCAGAGGGAAACTTATTTTTTTCACTATATTTATTTTAGTAGTACTAGTTACTTTTTAAGTGAACAAAACAAAACGTGATGTGCTTGTATGGTATGACGCGGTACTATTATATGTATTATTATAAGTATATAAAATTGGCTCCACATTGAGCAACTACAACATTAAAGTGCTCTTACATGTATTTGTTGTGAAATGAGCCATTCAGCATGAAGACTACTTTGACATTTGGTATTTTAAGTACATTTTGTTGATAATAATTCTGTATTTTTACTCAAGTAACATGTACGGATGGTAAAGCTCTTTGTGAACTGTGATTTTAAGTCAAATTTATTTGACTTAAAATTCTAAGAGCATAAAAGACATAATCTAATGCTGCATTTCTGCCACTAGATGGCGATCAAGATCTATTATTTTAAAAACCTCCAAGAGTTGCTCAGAACATTTTAACTGCACAAACTCAAACATTTTCTGCAAAACATTAACTTTTTGACGGTGTTTGAATATTGTCATGCAGATTATTATTATTTTTCAGATTATACAAAGTTTGTTTTCAAATAATGTAAAAAATAATAATACTCAATACTGTCAAAACTTGAATATTTCCATTTTATGTTACATTATACGTCTTCTCTACTACATTTCTGAGGCAAATATCATATTTTTTACTCAACTATATTTATTTTGAAAGCTTTAGTTACTAGCTACTTTGCCGTGTCAGATTATTATTACAAACACAATATAACCAACTAATAAATTATGATTTATTCGGCAATAAAGTAGTTAAAAGTAGCCCCATATTTACCAGCTGTAACATCAAAGTGATGAAGACATGCATCAAAAATAATAACCCAATAATATAATATACTGTATAATTCTGAAATAATGAGTTCTTTTGATACTTTAAGTACATTTTAATGTTTTTTTGCGTACTTTTATTTAAGTTTTAAATACAGGACTTTTACTTGTAACAGAGTATTCCTACATTGTGATATTGCTACCTTTACTTACAGAGTAGAAGAAGACTTTTTCTTCCCCTACTGTACAGATGAGACAGATGTCTCGCTGAGTCTTTCCCCCATCATGCTCTGCAGCCTCCTGCTGCTGGAGGCAGAGATGGAGCTCAGCCTGAAAACCCAGTGAGCGTTTCACTGCAAGAGGAGAAAGATATATCCCCTTTGGTTCTGCCCGACACGATGTGGCATCTGTGGGTTGTGTAACTCAAGTGGAAGGGAATTAAGAAGAAAAGAGGTTTCAGGGACAAAAACAGTCACGGAGAGTTCACATGTCTCTCTGTATCGCTGTGAAAATGTTCAATCTGCACTTTGATGTTTGATGCTCTGCGGCCACATTAGTTTGATAGCAATACAGTAGTTAAATCTACACATGTGTAATGTCACTTATTTTACCGATAGGTTATTTGTGCACCCAGGGAGTGTCTTTTTACACATGAATATTCATATGAATCTGTAATTAAAATCAGTTTTTTGGCAATCATCTCGGTATATAAACACTCCTCACCTGCAGCGCAACATCAAGAGACCAGGACACATTTTCCTGGAAGCTTTTCAGGAGAGAACTTGGCAGTTATTTATCATTAACGCTGATAACAAAGCTGTTGTCTGGCCTTGAATGATGGCTTCTTTCTAAAAGTGTCTTGGAGTTCCCTGCCAAGCCTGAACGGTGTGGATCAAACACGGTTATTATTTACAACCAGGGTTCCCGGCAAGGCCCACATTAACCTCTCAGTCTTATTTACTGTAGCTGCTGGGCTGTATTAACTCCCAGTCTGAGTCCAGTTAGAGCTGCATGTACTTCTCCGTACCCCGAGCCCAGATGTCCACAGTTCCTCGAACGCATTAATTCATCAATCCAGGCAAAAAGGCTCTTTTAGCAGTCTGTGGCGCATTAGCCACTGTCTCGTAACTCTCTTAAAATCTGGCTCCTGGGGTCCAACTTTTGAGCTTCTTGCCAATTAAGGGCAGTTGTACGGTAAGCAGATCCATTCGTCCGGTGCCCGGAGGAGTCACTATGTCTTATTTCATTCTAATTCCACTTTCCATCATGTTTTCGGGAGCGGGGACATGACGGGAATGGCTTGTGACAGTTCTGACCCATTTGGAGGTCTTTCCACGCAGCGTGAGCCGGTGAGCACTCGCTCCTATCGGCCTTAATGTCCTCGCGGGCCACATACAGTTTCTCATCTCACAGCCGCCATTTTGGAAACTTTGCTGTGACCTCCCGCCTCCCAGACTGAACGGTGGATGAGGTCATTTGCTGTAACACGTTCAGACAGAACAGCAGCCTGATGGCTCATCCTTTTACCTTTTTATATACTTTGCATACTCTTTTACAAACTGTTACACCTCTGTGTGTGTGTGTATGTATATATATATATATATATATGTATATATATATATATATATGTATATATATATATATATATATATATATATATATATATGTATGTATGTATATATATATATATATATATATATATATGTATGTATATATATATATATATATATGTATGTATATATATATATATATGTATGTATATATATATATATATATATATATATATATATATATATATATATATGTATGTATATATATATATATACATATTATTCTTCTCTATACATACTACATTCCTGTTTACACCTCTGTGTACATGTATTACTTCTCATCATGCATCTACATACTACATTCTGTTTACATTCAGTTTTCCCATCTGGACTACTGTCATCAACTAAATTACAAATTTAAATTTATTACCTTTTTTATATTTACTTGTGTTTATATTAACTGCACTATTTTATGCCTTAAATTATCATTTTGCTTTTACTTCTACTATGTGATTTCTCCTTTGTATATATACATATTTTATGAGCATTGTTGAAGGAACCTGAGACCAAAGACTTTCGTTGCCAATGACAAATAAAGAACCTTGGTTGTCAAACATGGAAAACACACCATATAGCCTTATAGACTATTTAGTATTCGTAGACTATGTCTGTACCATTTGCTAATAAGAAAGAGGCTACTTGTTTACTAATTGTTTGATTGATGTCTATAATAACTTAGACATTTGTAATAGCTTCATTAAGTTGTTTTAGTCACATTAATAAGCCTTTATTAATGCTACATGAATCAGTATAGAAGGACTTTGTATGGACATACTTTTGGGTTGTCAGAAGTAAACAAATAATGTTGGTTATTGTTTATGTATTTAATGTTTTTGGTCTTTTTAGCTGCTTTTTAATTCATAAGAGAGACTCCTCCAACGGACCATTGGACCACCTAACTTCTGGAAAAGGCCTGCAGACCATCTGGACAGAAATCCATCTATTAACAACGTATTAACATTTCCAACTGCTGAGTGGATGTTTTATTAGAAAGTGAGAAACCCGTAACTCTTCGTTATATTATTGAATTACTCATTTGGGGTTTGTTTTGGTCCAGATGCTCCGCAGCCGCTTTTTGATAAGTGGAGTAAAACTGACGGTAAAAATATGAGTAATTGGTTTATCACCAATTACTGCCATTTCACTTCAAACGGTATTTTGACAGTGTTGCTAAAGCGTTTCTGAATAGTCACTCCAGCTCAGTGGTGATTTGTATGTTTAATTTGCTTTAAAGGATGACGCAGTTCTTCATAGTTGATGGGGGGGGAATTCACAAGAGTCTTTATTTATTTAAAGTGGCAATCCTTAAGATTTCAATCCTGGTTGATTTAGAGTTTCTATTTGAGTGAAAACAATGAATTGAGCAGTTTGGAGTCTTTTTGTTGATACGTGAACATAGAAATATTTTCTATGTTCACGTACCAACAAAAAGACTACATATATGACTATGTATATGAGCTTCATTGTGTGCATAGTTCCATTTTGTTGTCTGTATATAATGGAGAAAAACTGTAATTTTCTAGGAATGTCACCACAGACATTCATTTCATAATACTGCAAATATATAAATATTGCAATACACTCATCAGTGGGCCATTTAGGCTCAATCTCCATTGTGTGACCTCATTTATTTAAATAAAAATCCTTGAGATTGCCACTTTAATAAATACAAAAGACATTGTGCAAATCAAGGATGGCTGTCAGCTATATGTATACTACACTCTGTAAAATAACAATAATAATAATAAAGATTTAAATAAAAAAAATTTAAAAAATCATGAATTACTTCTTAGTATTTTCTCAGTGGAAAAACACATGAGCACTTTTATTCAAACATTAATAAATCCAGTTTATCGTGTGTGTGTATAAGCTAGAAATTACATCTGTGCATGACAGAACTGCTACACATGAGTCATTTTTTTCGCTGGATGAGCTGCTTTAACTCTAAAAATCTGTTTTATTCTTAAATGAATTACAAGGAATAAACAAAGTGGCTCATGGTTGAATAAGCCACCAGGATGCCCCCATCACTGAATTATCCTCATACCAAAACAGTTTGATCATAGCTTATTTTGTTTACACTCTTCAGGCTCACAGGAGGGCAGAATGAGACGGACACAGGGCCGTAGCTATGAATCATGGGCCGCATGCAGAGGAGAGATGACCGTGGGCACCTCTACACCTCCCTCTAATCTACCATCAGTCAAACCACAACAACACAGTCTTTGTCTACCTGCCTGCAACTCAAACGCACCTTTCATCACACATTATGAGTTCTGGTTCCTTCCTGAAAATGTTGCCACTGTTTGACATTTAATCAGTCACATAACACTCTGTAATCTCCCCCAGTTATGACTCTCAGAGCTCGGATGACGAGCCTCTCGCGGTCGGTTCCCATGCTCGGCCGCGCCGGGCCCCCACCCCGAGTCATCAAGGTGTAAGAAGGTGGCGGGGGGGCTTATGGGTGGTCGAGACTGGAAGTAGAAAGGGTTTTTGGCGTGCCAGCGGGGGTCCAACCCCCTCCGCTGAACTCCTGAACCTCTCCTCTCCGGCTTCACGGGGTAAAACCTTTTAACACGCGCCGTTCTCCGCCGGGTCAGGCCGAGGTCTCCAGCCTTTCACACGTCGGCCGCTAATGAGGTTTCAAAAATCTCCGAGCTAGGTGAGGGGAGCCTGACCTCCGCTCAGGAAACTGAGCTGTGGAGAGGCGGCAACACTGCTGGTCAAATCACTTCTGACATAAAACCGCAGAACAATGTGCAGTATAGTCTGGCTCTGGGGAAACTCTGAGAGAAGTGATGCTCGCTCAAAGGCTCAGTTTGATCTAAAAAAATGGTCTACGCTGATTTTTGGTAAGTCCAATCAAATTTTTAATGTACGGCGTGTGCCTTTTGTGGATTGTGATGAGAAGAAATTTGTAAACTTTAGTCTACTTTTAGCTAAAGTAGCCCACTTCAGCAGTGGTGTACTAGAATGCGAATCAAAACCCTGGTTATTTTGGTGAGAGCTGTGAAGCTTTTCAGTATTTTTCAAATCTTGTTTACTGACAGCGCTTCAGGAAGTTGGCGTGTTTCTCGAGTCATTTTTGGAACTCTAAGACTGTGACCTGGAAGCAAATGTCCTGCATGTAAGAGCTTTAAAACGTGGCCCTTTTATTTCCAAAATCTTTCAAAACATACATTAGACTTGAAATTGGATTTTTTGAAATGATAGGAATCTCAACTAATTTAGGTTATAGGCTATGATATTCTGTGAGAGAGCAATAACTACAGAAACAGTGAAATCGAGACAACAACAAAAAAAGCGGTTTAAAGTTTCCAGGTTGGCTGTTAAACTCTGTAACTTTCCTTCATTTTAGGCCTTTAAAGGTTGATTATTTCCCTCCCGAAAAAATCACATATAGAATATACATAACACCTAAAAGTGCAGATAGCCTACTGCACTCTCTTTGGATAATCCTCAAGAAATAAAAGGGGAAATAATCTACTAACAAAATTAATTTTTTCAGCTTTCTTGTTAATTTTCTTGTTTGTTTGTTTAGGAAAACTTGATTATTTACAGCCTAGATTGTGGTAATTAAATCTCTGTTAGCCTATTCAAGGTGTTTGTCTCTTACTATTAATATCACTATATCAAGTTGATACATTAATCTACAATTTAAAACATTTAAATATGTGAAATAAAGCTTTAACCACAGCAAACTGCATGAATTCCACTAGAATAGTCAAAAGCTGAAATGGCAGCTACTGTCAACAGCTCAGTAGCATGTTAGCTGAGTTAAGCTGGTTTTTTTTCTCTCCGTCTTGATTTGATTTAGCCACTGTTTCGTTTTGTTATTATCTGGAATGACTTTTTACCAAGACGTCATTTCAACAAAATTACATCTACAGATAATAACTTGGCGAAAACAACAAGTTGGGCAATTTTAGTTTGAACTTTAACTTCGGCTAACCATGGTTATCTCACCAGCGAGCTTTCATAGCTACAGTATAGCTCTCTTACTTTATAGCTTTTTCTCTGTGGCAAAGAGTGTAATGAGTGGGATTTCTAGTCCACACTTCTAGTTTGTAGTAACTGCAAAATTAAAAAGCTGTTTCTGCAAAAATTATACATTTCTAAGGCGTCATATTTTAATATAGTAAAACAGTCAGATTTTAGGCTTAACACAATTTAAAATAAGCAGTTGTTGCATTTCAGCTATTACTAATAATAATGTTACATTTACTATTTTACCACTAATAATAAAACAAAATCCAAATCCTCAGTAACATTATCATCAAGTCATTTAAAATTAAATTATAAAATATGTTATTTACAGCATCTATTTATGGTCGTATTTCACGTGCCCAACAACTGTAATGTAGACCTAGTTCTTTGTGTTACGCTAAACATTATGGCTATACATTTTGCGATACCACAGATTAAACACTAACCTTCGAAAATATAGTCCAAATAATTGCTTTAAAAAACAAAGAACAACAGAATTTTACGCTTTAAATGAACAAATAATGAACAGAGGACTCATCGCTGTTTTATAACAGATCTTATTTTTTATTGAGGAGAGTCAAGTTGGGCTTTCCATTTTTAGAAAATAAACCAATGACAATATTACAAATAATGAAATTGTTACATCATTCACAGGGTTACAGTCAATATACATTTATACAGAAATACAGGATCTCCCACATCAGTCACAGTGGTCTGAACCGGCACTGGTCTACAATGTGGGCTTTAGAGGGCCGGGGGAACACGTGGAGGTCCCCTGCCTGTACTCGCCAACAGCCAGAGTGGTAGTGGGAGGGGGGTCGGGGCAACAGAGAGGAAACACGGGGTCATGAAGGGGAAACACAGGTGGCGCAGTGGTACGAAAGTTTGTCCAACAGAGGGAAAGACAGGCTTTGTTCAGAGCAGCAGCCAGCGTTTTGTCCATCAGCAGCCCGCTGAAGAGTCCTGAACACTGGAGCTCTGCCTGCTGCAGCATTTACAGACTATCTGCACCTGAAAAGTATCAAACTACATTTGACCACCACGGCAGTAGGGGGCGCTCTGGCGCTTTGTGCCGCGTCCATTGAACAGGAGCCATTTTCTGTCTTCCTCAACAGGAGGCGGACCCCTCACTCTGACCATGCTGTAGTTGGGCGGCGTTCAAACGCAGCCCAGTGGGTACAACCTGGCAAGGGTTCGTGTTTATGCACGCTATCATGTAACAGTAACGGTTTTCCTCCGTCCTTCAGAAAATTGGCACACGGTGAGGGCAGGACTGAGTGGTTTTTACTTTTGCTTCACAGATGTAAGAGAGAGTACAGTATGTTTTGCTGAAAGTTGTGTGTGAAACCATCACGGGCGTCACGACCACACTGCATCTTGCTTCAATTTACAGAGGAAAACTGTAAAATGTTTTTTAAACTAAAGAAGCTGCAGTCTGCATGTGTAGATGGCAGCTTTTTGGCGCTTCAAAACTTTACAACAAAACTACATCTGAAAAGTTAAATAATATCGTTTCTGAACAATAGAAATCTTTGAAGGGGAAATAAGCAAATGAATGTAACATAAATACAAATACTGCATTGACATACAGTGGATTTAAAATTCCCAGTGATCCAATGTTCAGTTTTAACTTTGAAAGTAATTTACAGTAATGGACAATAATTTTACTTGAATGAAATATTCAGTCTGATTTCATGGAGGCGATAAAAGAATAATCATATTGATAAAATGTATTTAAGGAATATGCAACAGTCTCACAGCAGTTCCTGAAATGGTCACGAAATTTAATGTACTTGATTCGTGTACAAAGACAAGAATTTCCCTTTTTTAAGTGTGACGCTCAGCATGACTTTCAATAACGGATTTTTCGTGCGTTTCCCTACAAATATCCAACAACATGTGCCACACGTTGCTCCAGTCTTTTCAAAATAAAACTACTTCGTTAGGTTTAGGAAAAGATCGACACGAACACTGGTCTCCTGGGCGAAAGTCCAGTGTTTTTAAACCCAGCCATCCACCCCGACCTGCTCCCTATGCGGCATACGTCACTCTTTATACTTCCTGGTTCACAATTACTTGGATTACATAAAAATTAGGTCTATCAATCGATTCAAATATTGAATTGCGTTTAATCGCATGATTGTTCACAGTTAATTGTGATGAATCGCAAATTACTCACATTTTTTTATCTGTTCAAAATGTACCTTAAAGGTAGATTTGTCAAGTATTTATTACTCATATCAACATGGGAGTGTAAAAATATGCTGCTTTATGCAAATATATGTATATATTTATTACTGGAAATCAATTAACAACCCCAGATATTGTCCAGAAACCCTCACAGGTACTGCATTTAGCATAAAAAATATGCTCAAATCATAACATGGCAAAATACAGCCCTACAGGCAACAACAGCTGTCAGTGTGTCAGTGTGCTGACTTGACTATGACTTGCTCCAAACTGCATATGATTATCATAAAGTGGCCATGTCTGTACAGGGGAGACTTGTGGGTACCCATAGAACCCGTTTTATTTTAGACATCTTGAGGTCAGAGGTCAAGGGACCCCTTTCCTTCGCGACAAGCTAGTATGACCCGTTTGGTACCAATGGACAGCCCTAATAAAAATTGATTTTGCGCTGACCATCGCGAAATAAAATGTAAATTTGTGTGTATGTACGCAAATTAATACATTCAATTGTGTGACTATTTCACAAACTGCTGTGTGACTGGGCTGAAATCTGCCCTCCATGAAAACTGTACCAGCTGAATTAATAACTTGGTTTCTATACATTTCTCAATAGTCTCGAATTTGGACATCTGGGCTTTTTTTTCACAGCTTGGGCTGAAAGAAAGCAGCCAGTCTGCTGTTGAAGTCGGAACCACTTGAAACACTTCACATAAGTGCATCAATTTCTTCTCCTGCTATCACTGCTCGGCTTGAACTGCAACAATACGTCTCTTCTCGTGCCATCAAAATCATAAGATACATAAATACTTAATGCAGTGCTTTCAAACACTCCACATTCAAATCAAAAAGGTTTTCTCAAAACTCCTTCAGATAAAATGGAAAACAACAAACTAACCCTTCGGAAGGAGTTCAAACAAAAAGTATCCTCTTAGCGGCAACAGAATACTGACACTAAAGTCAGCCCTATTTTATGTCTAGCAATAAGCACGCCTGCCCACCCTGTTTTAATGTTTTTAAGGTACTTCCTTGCAGCAAAGTTCAAGGATAATTGCTTGATTAATGACTCAAAGTGTTGGCGGCGTCCATGGACAAGCATCTGAATGAGCTGTAATGGGAGCAGAAGCTTCACCAACCTTCTGTATACTTTAGATTAATTTCTTGAACAACATTAAGCGTTTTTCCCCGACGGTGGAATATTTGCCGAACCGTGAGAAGACTCTCAGCCTGACAAAATAAACTGATGAGCTGTTAAGTATTGAGAAATGGAAAAGGAAGACAGTCTAAAGCTTCGGTTATAAAGCAAAACTGCGTGTTGGCATCGTTGGCATTTAGGTCACAGCATCACTTCTCAGCTATATGACTAACAGCTCCTGATTGTCCTCCTCCTCCCCAGTTTCACATGTTAGAAAAGCTTCCAGGGAAATATTCGTCCTGTGCTGCGCTGCAGATGGAAATAACCGAGGGGAGGATTAGGGAGCAGAAAGAGAATGAAAACCCTCTCCACTCATGTCCTTGAATTCTCTGGATGGAGCCAGGGATAATGGAAGGTAACAAGGCCCGGGTGCAATAACTGAGGTTTCTCACTTTCTTCAGCCGGTGCTAAAGCCGTCTTTAGAGACATCACAAACACTCAGGTCAGGTTCTGAAGATTTGGTTGAAGTGAACATGGAAGCATTGCAGTCTTTTTTTTTCTCCACATACAGCACTATCAAGACAAGACACAACTGCCCCGCTGATGAGTGTCAGCTCGCCTGCTGCTGTTGATGCTTATAAAGTCGCAGAGACGAAACCAGACAACTGCTGAAAGCCGGCTGCGTGGAGATCAGTGGGAGCGGCAGACAGGTGGCCGGCAGGCATTGCTGTGATCAAGAGGGAGAATCAGCGACCGGACAGAGCGGCTGTGATCGGGGGCGCGGCCGCCCCGCTGTGACCGGACACATCTGACCGATAGCTCACAGCTGGATGTCCATGTCTGGCTGTCAGGACTCGGAGCGGAGCCCAGTAGGAACTGCTGCACTGCTGATATCATTTACTGGCTGTGTACATAAACCCCCGCCTGCTTCACCGGCGTCTCCAGGGGAATCACTGCATCGCTACGAACTCTTCCATCTTTTCCCTTTTTTACACCAGGTTACTGATGACGACGCGACAATGATCGACAGCTCTGCACTCATGAGACAGCATCGCTCACACAATAAAATGCATATACTGTCTTTAAAATGAAAGCAGTCACAGGGAAAACGCTGTTTATCTACATAGTTTTTTTTGTGCACCAACATGATTCATGTCTCAAAATAAAAGCATTGATGGAAGATCCAGAGTGTTTTGTTGGAGTCAAACAATAGACTCAGTGCAGGAAAAAAAAAATATATAATAATAATAACAATTCAATAATATCCATACAGAAATTGCAAAAATATAACACGTTGCATTTTTTGTTTTGAATTCGCCTGATTGTAAAGTCTATTCGTGACTGTGTAAAATAACCATGTGTGGTATCAAAACTTTAATACTTTAAACATAAAAAAAATGTCTTTTTCAAAAGGAAAACTGGAAGAAGAAGAATATAATGCAGCCACATTATACTCTGTAAAGTGTGTCAAATCCAAGCTCTCACCAAACAGAGTTCTAGTAATTGCAGCAAATCAAAGCACTGTGAAATTAACCACTCACTCAGCATGCTATCAAACACGAGTCCCGGCGCTTCGGGAAGCCACTGCTTCTTTGTGCGCGTGGTGTGTGTGTGCGCGACGTGCACGTACTGTACGCACAGACGGTATTGGAGATGAAGGAGGATGCTATAACAGGACACACTGTATGGACTCTGACGTAAACAGTAGAACCTGTTTCTTTGTGTGTGAATCTATGCAGGACGTTGGTTTGCTGTTTTTTTTTTTTTTTTCTCTCCACAAGCTATTTTTTCACACAATAAGGAAAGAAGTGAAGTTAAATCCTCCCTGTGGTCAGTTCTTCTGCTCCTGAACTGATCAGTTACAACTGTTTCCGAGTCATCGCGTTATGGCAGGTCAAGTGCATCTGATATGTACAGACAGTACAGGGGTGCAAGAAGGGAAGAGGGAAGTCTATTTGGCAGGCTGTGAATGTTTCACTGTGAAAGAAAAAAAAATGTCTATAGTGAGAGGAAGCATGGTGTAGACGGAATTCTTCATCACAAAAATTCACACAATATAGAAAATTACTTGCAATGAGAAAAGAAAATGTTTTTTTTTCACTGTGAAGTCTGAATGGATTTGTTTTTGACATCAGTCCATGCCAAATGTTGTCCATTTCATGGTTTTTAAAATGTATTTTCTCTCCTGGTTGGGAGCGCACGTCGGGTTCCTCAGTGTCCTCCGTGGTTTGCACAGAGAACTCTGCGTTTCCTCATGATGTCCATAATTAAGAAGATGTAAAGACAATATCCACACCTGTTGTTGAGGATGGCCTCGTCTCCTCAACTCTTCCTTGATTCCTTTTTTTTTTTCTTTTTTCGCCCTTTTAAAGGGTAGCTTTCCTACTCGGGTCCGTCTAGTGTACAAGCTTATATCATCTATAAATTTAGATTTGCCTTTTCTCAGTTTTTCTTTTTTTTTTCCTTTAAAAAATTCTTTACAAAATTATCAGAACAAACAAACCAAAAAAAAAAAAGAAAAATTGGTGGAAGATTGAAAAATGTGTTTGCTGGTCACTTCTAACCTCCCCATGTTTCTGGCTCCGTAGATGGGTTGGCTGTGGGCCCTCTGATGCCTCATCATCATCATCATCATCATCATCACTTGGGACTTTTCGTTTCCACAGCCGATCCCAAAGGATGGAGGTGGAGGTGGAGGGAGAGTCACGGTGAGGGGGATGAGAGGGAAGTGGAGAAGGGAACGGGGAAATGAATGGTAGTCCGGTGGGAAGACCAGACGCACTGTAACGCGAAAAAAACAAAACATCCACTCCATCCTCCGCACCCAGAGCCCTGCATCCCGACCGCCTTTTTTTGTTTCCCACCCCCTCTGCTCCACTCGGGAGGGTCAAACCTCCACCGACTGGATCTGGTTCATCTGTGCCCGCATCATCTGGACGCTGTTGAGGATCTTCTTTTGATGGCCCGCTAACGTCACGCCGACCCTCAGGATGTCCCTGGGAGGAGAGATAGATGTCAGATTACCACAGACTATAAACACTCTAGCTACTGTATAGTATCTATTAGGGCTTGCAAAGTTAACGCAATAATAACACATTAACGCAACCGATCTTTCAGAGGTTTTATCGGGCTCAAATTGAAAGCTAGAGTGAAGATACTGGCATCATATGAAACTAAAAAACAAAGGAATCCATTGGTACCAACCATGTCATAAAAGCTTGTCGCCAAAGAGGTTAAATAATGCTCCAAACTTACGCTAAATTTCGGCGAGGAAAAAGTGGCATGGCCATTTTCAAAGGGGTCCCTTGACCTCTGATCTCAAGATATGTGAATAAAAATGGGTTCTATGGGTACCCACGAGTCTCCCCTTTACAGACATGCCCACTTTATGATAATCACATGCAGTTTGGGACAAGTCATAATCAAGTCAGCACACTGACACACTGACAGCTGTTGTTGCCTGTTGGGCTTGAGTTTGCCAATTTTATGATTTGAACATATTTCTTATGCTAAATGCAGTACCTGTGAGGGCTTCTGGACAATATCTGTCATTGTTTTGTGTTGTTAAATGATTTCTAATAATACATACTGTATATACATACATTGGCATAAAACAAGCATATTTGCCCACTCCCATGTTGATAAGAGTATCAAATACTTGACAAATCTCTCTTTAAGGTACATTTTGAATAGATAAAAAATGTGTGATTAATCACAATTAACTATGGACAATCATGTGATTAAACGCAAATTAAATATTTTAATTGATTGACAGCGTATCTATGCATTCTATCTATCTACTGTATGTCTATCAACAATACAACATATGGAGGCATGACAAGAAGGCTAGCAGCGAACAGCTGAAAAATTGAGATGACAGTAAAGTAACAGGCATGAAACAGCTGCGTGCCCATCCATCTTTGAGGCCGGGGAGCTTATATAATTACAGAAAAAATGTTTGGATGCCAGTTTAGTGTATTTTTCTTTCTACTGAGTCATGCGGTAAAAAACCCCACCCATCTCAGACCACCAGAACAAATGCTAAGAATCACAAATTCACAACATCTCTTTGTCTATTGTAGACGCAGCATTCATCACGGAGGTCATATAAAAATGCCAAAATAAACGGCAAATTTCGACTCTGTCTCAAGGCAGCGGAATCAGCTCCAAACATAATAAATTGTTGAACGGTCTCTTATCCATTAGACAATGAAATTCCTCGCTCCTAATTCTGAATCTCAACAGTGATCAGGCTTATTGGATTACACACATTACCATCTGTTTTGTTCAAAGAGTTGAAGCTCAGCATCTCTGGCTCGTGATGCTGTTATCCACGGACAGAAAATGATTTTTATCTGCCTCTCTACAGGTGGCATTCTTAACATGATTATATCTCGAGTGTAAGGAGTTTTTTTTCTTTCTCATTGCTAACCAACCCCGACCTGTGAGTAGAGGTCACTGGCAATCCTGAATTTTATCCAGCAATAGCTCTGTCAATTGTACAGCTAATACAAAGAGAAATGTACTGATGGAAAGCTGAAAATCTCACCGTTCTAAAGGTGTATTTGTTGTCATTCTATCATGAAGGCTAGAGGGTGAAGTTTGACCCTGAAGTGAGCGTGCTCCTTTTATTTGGTTTTCACTTTTTTCTCAGGTTAAATGCTTTTAAAAGCACCCTTAAAAATAAATAGGCGCTAAATATTCCTAATTCCTAAACTTTGATTTCCAAGGTATCCCAAGGATTCAAGGTGATAAGATCAAATGTTAGAAGATCACAGACATGCTTTTCCCCCCCTATGTGGCCCAGAGGGGCCAAGGAAGGTGAAAAGAAGAGATGTCACTTTTCAACGCGTCATATGTTTTGTGGTACAACACATGCGCAGATCTGCACTCGCCAAAATTGAGCCAATAGCATCGCACGACCGCAGCTCCAGTCACACTGCGCATGTGTCATGACCATAGGGCTCAAAACCATGTGCCAGCCTCTTTCAATAGGCCTTGCCAGGGGCCAAATTTGCAGCACCCCGATATCTATACCTTTTCATGACATATAAACCTACGTCTGTGCCAAATGTGTTGCTTTTATCGCAAAATGCACAATTGTTATGAATATTTTAGCTTAGCTGCCCCAATAGCATATCATGATATTTACTCTAAATCGTTAAACCGAGGTCAAACAGAGGCCTGCTGAACACATGGCAGAGAATAAAAGACGTTGTTATGGCTCCGAGCTATTGTGCCCACTGTTCAGCCTCCCAACTGCAGTATTACGACCTGCTAATTACATGCAGCGCAGCGTCTTTTATAACGCGCCAGAGGCACAGCCTGGTGCAGGTTTTTGGGGATATACGAGACTCGGCAAACACCGCCTCGTGCGATCGTTTTCCCTCGCGCTTTATCAGACCCAGAACGGCTGGAATCGTCGGCACTTACTCCATGGTCATCTGGGACACCACATCAAATGTGGAAAAGTCGGCGCTGGCGAAGTTGTCTTTGTACTGGCCCATCTTGATGGCGTCCAGCCACTCGTCCACGGTGCTGAAGCTGGAGAAGTCTGGGATGCTGCGGTCCAGGAGAGGGAGATGAACACTAAGGGGGGGACACAAGCAGGAGCCGTTATGAGTAAAGCTAATACGCAATGGCAGAGCTTAAGTCACAGACCACCTGCATGTGATTCAAACATGAATTATTACATTACATTTTCAAAAGGCCAGACAGAACTTTGTGAGAATCCCCCTGGCCTTATCCGTGAACCAATATTTTCCAAACTGATTCCTCATAAAGTGTATTTTCCAAATGAAGTGATAGGCTTCAGGGAGCAAATATACCCTCAGTGTCTGTGGAAAATCTGGCCCGCCTCGGTCCTGCACGCCACCACAAATGAAAGTACAGACAGGGGATAATGGAAATCAGTAAAGCCTCGCTCTCAAAGGAAACTAACACCCAGAGCAGAAATGCTTCAAAATATTTTGTTTTGAAAATCGCACGACTGCTCCAATCCAGGTTTTCGCCCAAAGCATTCGTGGGAAGGATTTGATCTATCAAACCGAAAAGGCTTTAATTTCCATAACCGCTCGGCGCCAGGAGAAACAAGAGACACTGCGCTCGGAAAAAAAAGTCAACTGCGCCACGGATGGCACTTTGGCAGGAGCATGAATTTCCTGTTAGGAAGGGGAAAGCCTTTTTTTTTTTACATTTCGAGAAGATCAGATGCATTATATTGTTCAAGATGTTATCCACATCAATGTGAAATGATGCTAAAACCAGAGGCCTGTCTTGTGGGATGCCTGCAGAGACGAGATAAAACACACATGCAGATCCCGCACAGAGACTAAAGGGCAGAGTAATGAAAAGCACACGTTTAACACTAGTCTGGACCATATGTTATGACTACGGGTATGACTGACAAACAATGAGAACACAAGTAAATCACATTAAACAAATTCGATGAGCAGCCTTCCTTACCCTGAAGATAACGGGGTCATGGCCTTCAGCGTGTTGGGGTTGCGGATCATCTTGTCGAGGTTGTTGACGATCTGACTGAACTTGGGCCGGTTGTTGCGGTCCTTCTGCCAGCAGTCCAACATGAGCTGGTGCAGCGCGCTGGGACAGTCCATGGGTGGGGGCAGCCGGTAGTCCTGCTCTATGGCGTTGATGACCTGCAGGGGGAGATAGAGATCTCTAAGGGCTGCTAGGAGGCTCTACAAAGAGGAGGTTGATCGATGGAGAGGAGAGAGAGTACGATCCAGTGGTGGAGGAAGTACTCATAAAAAAGTCCTGCTCTCAAAATCCTACTTAAAGGGGACATATCATGCTCATTTTCAGGTTCATACTTGTATATTGGGTTTCTACTAGAACATGTTGACATGCTCTAATTATCAAGAAACATTATTGTTTTTCTCATACTGTCTGTCTGAATATACCTGTATTCACCCTCCGACTGAAACACTCCATTTTAGCGCCTGTCTCTTTAAGACCACATGTGAATCACATGTTTTCTGATCTAGGCAGTCGACAAAAAAACTGACTGTGTTGTTTTATTTCACAGTTTGTGGTTGGTAGGCACTCCAGATACCCAAATGTACAGTATGTGCACAAGCACTGAAAAAGAGACTTTTTCATGATATGTCCCCTTTAAGCAAAAGTACAAAGGCATTTGCAACAAAATGTACTTAAAGTGTCAAAAGTAAAAGTGCCCAAAATGGCCATTGTGACTGATATTATAAATATGATATTATTAGATTGTTAATTATTGTGATGTATAAATGTGTAAGTAGCATTTTGCTGTTGTAGCTGGTTGAGGTGGAGCTACTTTTTAACTACTCTATATACAGTTAGGTTGCTCAAAAGAGTCACGAGATATTCATGTGTTCGAAAAGAAGAAAAAAAAATGTTTTCTCTAAGTTTTGCTGTTTTTGTGAAATATTGAACCATTTTATTGAATTAAAATGGAACCATCTGAGAAGTTTAGAGGGTAAATGCCTCTTTGTTGGAACTGCTAACAACTCATAGACATTTGAAACTTGAAAGGGGCCCCACGTAGAAGGAGTCACAAACCAAAAGATTGAGAACCACTGGTATCATCTTTAACAATATAGTGTTTTTATAAGCTTACAATGAATGGGAGACTGATTTTATGGACCCACAGAATGTTTGTTTTCTTTTTTATACCCAACTGAGCTTTATTCTATTGTAGTATTCTTAGTTGTGAAACAAAAAATGTTCCCATATACTCAGAACTTTTCCCTGGTTGCTCTGTGACAGCT
Source organism: Sebastes fasciatus (assembly GCF_043250625.1). Classification (NCBI taxonomy): domain Eukaryota; kingdom Metazoa; phylum Chordata; class Actinopteri; order Perciformes; family Sebastidae; genus Sebastes; species Sebastes fasciatus. The sequence goes on from NC_133795.1 coordinate 24,951,321, forward strand.
AGATCATCTTTTCCAATTCATTGTCTATGGAGCATTTCCACACTTTCTATGACATCACAAATTTGAGTTTTAGCGCTTTAGTTTTTGGAGCTGTTCATTGTTTACTAATATGTTATAGGGTGCCTTCCAATGAAACTTGTGAGCTTGTAATAGCCTCCGCTATTTCTGACGTCAAAAAACACGTCACAACTCGTGAATTCTGAGCTTTCAGAAATGTTCTACTTACGAGGTTGTGAATACCACGACAGGGGGGCGTTCGTATGGACTCTTCTCGTGTACATGGTAAAAACGACCCCATTTGAAGGCACCGTTGGACCATAGAAACAACATGTATGAATTTTGAAAATGAGCATAGTTCCCCTTTAAGTGAAGTTCACTACAGTCGTGTCTAACATGAAGTAAATGTTGGCACCGATGCTCTCTCTTCTGATGAACATAGAACAAGAGCATGTGTGCCTCTCACCATGTGGTGAAAACAACTGCTATACTCATTACTGTGTAAGAGTCAAAACTGTTAAATTACAGTTATTACTTAAACACATAAATGTATAAATACATATATTTGTGCACAAATCACTACATTAGTTCTCCATGTGTGGAGTTGTTAAACACCAATTAGGTCATTAGGAACATAAACCTTATTCTAGCAACTTCTGCCAGATGTGACCTCACTTCTGGCCTTTACAAAGTATTTAATGCTCTCTCTCTCTGCAAAGCCACATTAAAAATCCGTCTGGCTCTGGCCGGCGACGCTGTTGGTCGAGGGGCACGCAGAGGTGGTGCACGCTTAACAGAGTGAAACAACCCGGAGGACACTTGTGACGAGGACGCACAATCCCCTTGCTCATTACCGGGGCCATTAAAGGAGCTCCATTCAGACTCCGATTAATCTCATTCATGAGACCTCCAAACGAGGACCCCGATGGAGCAGAAACACTATCTGGAGCTGCTAATAAGATAACCGTTGAGGTCCTCAGTCCCTCTCAGCGCATTAGTGTTCTCACTTTCAATTTGAAACTATTTTCATTATCTCTCTCCCCATAATTTGCTCGCTCCTCCGCTACCCAGAGGGAGATAGGAAATGGAGGCTCCAGTCAAGAGCAGAAATTGTCCACTGAGCGCTGCCGTGCATTTCAAATGATCTGATTATGTCTCTGTGGTGAGTGTGGGGGAATTTTCATATAAAACCCATGAGTGAAAGCTGCTGTTTAGCTGCGGGAAAGCAGATACAATGACAAAATGTATCTCGGAGGAGTCTGGGGCTGTAATGAAACTCAGGAAGCACATAATGTATGTGTGCAGGGAGGCCTTGTTTCAAAAAATGTTTGACTTAAGAATCAAGGGCAGTTTTAAAAAATGACTACAGGCAAGTTAAATACGTACATCCTGATTGGTCATGTCCCAGTAAGGCCTCTCTCCGTAGGACATGACTTCCCACATGACGATCCCGTAGCTCCACACATCACTGGCAGAGGTGAACTTCCTGTACTGGATGGCTTCGGGTGCAGTCCATCGGATAGGAATCTTCCCTCCCTGCAAACACAAAGAGCACAACATCAAGACCGAAACCCGACCGTCACAGTGTCCCGGCTCCGGAGAGAGACACCGTTCGCGGCAACAATGCTGCCGGTAATCCAAAACTGGGAGGTGGATATAACAAAACCCCTGGGAGGAAAGTGTGGTACATGAAATACTGGAGGAGGAGGAGGAGGAGGATGAGGAGGAGGAGGAGGAAGAATAACAGGTGAAGGGTTGATGTTTGTATCGATAGGAAGAACAGTGAGGGAGTGCACTGTAGCGTACGTCAAACCCGGGTTAAATAAAACCAAATGGCAGCACCGGATGAAAGGGAGTTCATATAACATATATATCATTCACAACATAATTAAAAAAACTTCTTTGAGAAGGCCGTGGTTTAGTCTGATTGTTTCTTACCAGAGCACTGGTGTAGGTGGGGTCTGATGTATCGTCCTCCAGGAAGCGCGAGAGGCCGAAGTCCGAAACCTTGCACACAAGGTTACTGTTGACCAGGATGTTTCGGGCAGCGAGGTCGCGGTGCACATAGTTCATGTCGGCCAGGTATTTCATGCCCGAGGCGATGCCGCGGAGCATACCGACGAGCTGGATCACAGTGAACTGCCCGTCGTTTTGCTGTAAAACAGATATGTTGTGTTACAATACCTTAAAGCTAGGGTTGGTAATGTTGTTCAAATACATTTTTTTTGTTATATTTGTAGACATTTTTTACTACATCCCGACAGCAAACAATAAAACTGATTTTAAAAAAGTCCGAAAATCCGATATCTGTGGCTGTCGCAGCACTGTCATAAGCTTGTCCAATCAGTTCATTCAGCCTGCGTGCACACTGCCCGTGCCCTCATTGTGCGTCACCGAGTGTTCCGCAAGCAGCTCGTTTGATAGCTGTGATTCCTAACCATATGTTAGTTAATGTTGTTTACATTCATTATAATATATTTATGTTCGTAATGATAACTGTGTGGGAGTGGCTTTGGAGAGAGGCCTTAAGGGACGGACTGTCTGTGTTGCCGACTTGGCGACTTTCTCTCTCTCTACATTTAGTGACTTTTGCGGCTAGTCAGCAGATAGTGCTGCTAGCTACTTCATTGAAAAAAGGTTGTCAACACTGGGCTGTATTTTTCGATTGGATTATCTTTTAAATCTAGCATACTCTTGCTAGTTTCTCAGCATTACAGACCCTACCTTTAAAGAGGAGGTGCTACTAGAAATTCTGGGTCGCCTGACTGAATATGTGCATACGATTTAATTTTCTAATTTCAGTCAAAGAAACCAAAACACAGTGGGCTTGTTAGTGTGCTGCATTAGTGTTAGTGCTGACGGGCTGAAAGCAACACAGACGGGGATTGTCTCATTTTTGTACAAACAAAAGATTATGCCATCAGGATTTGAACAATGTTATAATCACATTAAACTCTTCACACAGTGGCTTAAAGATAAAATATTAAAAAAAAATAATAATTTGTTTCACTGAATAAAACTTGATGACTTTCTCTCTTCTCAGAACTCATCTAGCCCCCCCCCTCCCCCCCCCCTACGAACAAAATGTGCCATTAATAAAACAAAATGATTCCCACTTCACTCCTTTTACTCAAATTCTAATCATTTCACTTTGACACGTCTACTCGTAACCCAACCCGTATGTGGTTAATGTAGAAAAGTTACATTGCAGTATTAGTTTTCAGTGAAGAGACCCTGCAGGACACTATAACGGCCAGGTTTGGGTTGGGCTCAACGTGGCCTCAGCAGGGCTGAGCTGGGTCTGGCTGGCTGGCTGTCTACAGCTGTTCCCCCTCCACCGTTTGGTGAGGGCTTTACCCCATGCATGTGGAGCGTCTGGAGCGGCGGTGCAGCTGTGCCTCCAACTGTGCACACCTGCACTCTCCCCCACCACCCACTACGACGCCCGGAGAATGCGGGATTCCAGAGAAAGGAGCATGGGAGCTCGGGGACGGGCGTGGACAGACGGGAAAAGGCCACCGGAGGGAATTGGAAGGCCCCCGAGCACAGCCATATTAACGGCCTGCATGGCCGCTCCACTAGCCTATTTCTCTCTCAAACACTCTGCTGCTCATTAGCCGAGCGGATGCTTCTCCTCGCGTCAAGCTGCTCTTCCTCGCGTACCACAGCAATTAAGCAGAATGCATTATTCATGAAACCTTTCCTCACAAATACACATCGCCACCTCCAGTAATCTGTTTGCTGTGTTTGCATATACTTTAATTGGAAAGATTCCTCCAAAGTCTTTGGGGTCAAGTTAGGTGGAAGAAATAACCAGTTTGTGGGACTGTGTGAATCAAGGTCTAGCATGATTTAATTATATAAAAATAATGTTTTATATCAAAGGCAGACTTTCATTCTCTTTACTTCCACTGCTTAGAGTTGGCTCCAGATACCAGTCCAGCTCTGATCGATCTATTCTTTCTCTACAATGCAGGTTTTTCTCTGCAGGAGGCAGCAGAGGAGACAATCCTTCAGCAGCTCAGCACCGACTCCAGCGACCATTTTAAACCGCCACCCACCAATCACCTCGGAGAAGACACAAACCGTGTTCAGGGGCTTTGACCGTGTCAGCAATTGTTGTCATAAACTGTCACCGCGAGGTGCCGCAGAGGTTCCCTGTTGTTTTTTGAATACAATGTGCTGTCAAATGTGTTTAGCAAACATCTACATATACACAAACACCCTTCACCGCGAGATCAAATTCCAGAAAAGAGCTGATACTTTGTGTCTGCGAGGTCGGAGGCAGAATGCAAATAAAGACTCGGTCTGAACAGTGTGTGCTGACAGGAGCTTGCGTGTCTTCTTCTTGAGGATGGTTTTGATGTAGGCTCGCAGCAGAGGGCTTAAACTGACTATCAAGGTGGGTATTAAACCGGGGAAATCATTTAAAAAGGTAGACAGTGTTTTCAGGCAATTTAAAAATGCTGTGCAATTCTTCAATTACAATATGAAATGTAATGGTTCTTTTAAACCTCTTCCACTCCTTGAGGGCACCCTTGGCCGTCTTTACTGTCTTTCAGAGGCTGTAGCAGGCTCATTTTTAGAGCTAGAGTTAAGTTGTATCACATAAAACCAAAAAACCTAAGGAATCCATTGGTACCAACCATGTCATGCTAGCATGTCGAGATGGAAGCTAAATAACGCTACATTTTGGCAAGAAAAAACTGGCATGGCGATTTTCAAGTCCTTTGACCTCTGACCTCAAGATAGGTGAATGAAAATGAGTTCTATGGGTACCCACAAATCTCCCCTTTACAGACATGCCCACTTTATGATAATCACATGCATTTTTTTTTCATGCAGTATAAATGTGTTATTTTCACCTACTCTAAAGGGTGTATTTGAATATTTCTGTATACTGGGGTCCCTAAACAGTCTTGGTATTACATACATTGGGTATGACTGTAAAGCTGAGCTTATGGATTCAATGAGCCTAATTGTATTCATGTGTGATGAAGTTAGTCCTCATAGTAGACATTTCATTGTAGTGAGACCATTTTTTGAAACTTGACCTCACTGTATAAAATGACCTGTGGTGACCTCTAGGATAATCACAGCCTCATTAAACTTTACGGCCACAAACTAAAGACCTAGAGCATTCAGAGGATGGATGGCTTTCCTGGGTAGATTGAAAATAAGGGGGTTCTGAGCAGTTTCTAGAACAAAAGTGCTTGCCATCTAATTGCCGAAAAATGCAATTCTTGAAGAAATCTCCAAATGGCAAAAGTTTTTGATACCAAATCACAGCATGGCTTTTTCTATGGTGTTCCTCAAGGTCTTTGTGTCTTAATGTGGTATTTTGGGGGGATTTTTGGTCATTTTTATCAATTCTTGAGTGGTAAAAAATAGTTAAATTTAGCACCAAATCTGTGTAATAAATGGTATCAACCCAAAAATCACGGCAACAACTTATGAGACATAATAGAGCATGGGAATGACCATACTGTACTTCTATCATAATGTAATCTAAGCCCTTTATAAACTTTCAAAATGTATTTTAATTAATTAATCATTATTTTCTTTATTTCTGATTTATGACTAGAACAACTTGACATACATGTCTGTGTGACATGTACTGTTGACCTGCTATCTCCCCCTAAAGACCCCCTATACCCCCTAAAAAAAAGGCAAAACTGGGTCTATGGTAAAGACAGTGGAGTGGAAAAAGTTAATAGCATAATTAATTTACTGTACACCTCACATCTGTATCCACAAAACAACAACTTTCTATGGTACAATGCTATTGTACTGTAGTGCATAATACTGCATAACATACTTAGTTTACGCCAGGAAAGGCAATGGCTTAAGTTAATTTATTATGTGGCATTCTCACTGCACTTAAACTGGCATACTCTCTGTGTTGCATTAAATAGAGAGTTCCCATTACATCAGAAGTCAAACTAAAAATAAACCTTTTTTTGGCAGAGGTCGTACATTCCCAATTTCCATAAATCAGAGGTCCTTTTCTGCTCGTTCCAAAAAATGGGTAGAGAGCAATTAGCGAGGATGAAAAGTCATATTAGAAGAAAAAAGATGTTTTTATTTCACTAACATCCCAAGACAGATGGTGAAGGGCCGTGTGACATCTCATCTCATAGCCAGCTTCATTTTTCAAACATCTGACATCTCATTTTAAGTCTTGCAAAGTATTTGAATTATTTATGCGGGTCGTAAATGGGGGAGCATGGCCGGTTCGCTGTAATATCCTCCTCTGGTGAGGTTATGAAAATTAAACATACCCTGAACTTGTGAGCTCTGCATATTTCTTGTCAGGGAGTAGGGGGAAGGAATAAGTGTGTGTTTTCCTATTTGCATCCATATACAGTGCTGCATAATCAGCAGTGTACTGAGTAAGCAAAAACAAGGTAAACATCAAAGAGAATCAAAAATGAAGCAAGACCCAGTTTCTGTGGTGTTTTTTCTATAGTTGATGGTAAAGATTGACAGAGAAAATATTAAATATATAGAGAAAAACATGACATAAATCAATACTAGGTGTAAACAGATACCTTTGGGTGTTAATAGTGAAGCGTGATTGCATAGAGCCGAGAATACCTCTACGGAACTCATGATTGACAAGATTCTGTGAATAATAATGTTTCCTTGAAGTCGGATTACCGTGCATGAGTGTATAAAACATGTCAAATTACTGGACAAATGTGTGTGTACACGCAAGAGTGTGTGTGTGTGCGTGCAAAAAGTATATGAATCCTTGTTTGTCAGCTGTCTAAATAACTTAAGTTAAGTACTACTCGGGCTGAGTGATTCATCTTTTTATATCAAAATTGCAACTTGAAAGAGTGCAAATTTCAAATATAACTTAACAGCGTCTTAAAGGAACAGTGTGTAGCATTTCGGGGGATCTATTAGCAGAAATGGAATATAATATAATCACCTGCGACTAAGAACCGTTGTGTTTTCGTTAGCTTAGAATGAGCCCTTCATATCGACATAAGGAGCGGGTCCTCTTCACGGAGTCCGTCATGTTTCTACAGTAGCACAGAACGGATAAACCAAACACTGGCTCTAGAGAGAGCCTTTCGTGGTTTTACGTTAGCTGAAGGCCACCGTAGTTCTCCGACATGCCTGTGAAACTGCTGTAACGTGAGCAGCAGAGTGTAAAACTGTGGTACCGCCAGCTGCCGCCTGACTTCCGTTGCTCCTAAAGTTGTGTTATTATGGTATAGATGGCCTCCGAGCGACGGCGTTACCGCAGTTTTGCACTCTTGCGTTACTGCTGTCTTGGAAATAGAGGAGTGAGCGGAGTGATATTCAGTTGGTTGCAATCTGCAACCGCACCACTAGATGCCACCAAATCCTACCTAAAACCAAAACCTTTAACAATCTGTAGCTTAAAATGAAAACTATTAATTTCACTGGCTAGAATATCAACTAACTGTTGGCCATACATTTACTCAGCTGTGGTTGATTAACGTTAATTCTTGTCTGTTGTCTGTTGAATAATATGCTCTTTGCTTTGTGGAGGTGGTTGTCTCTGGCTTGTCGGTTGTCGAGTGTAACAGACACTCACAGACGAGTTGTCAGAAAGTCCCATCAAACTTCATTGATTCATGATAAAAGCTCTGAATTGAGACCTCTGGAATACAAAGCCGTGAAGCAGCTCATCTTGTCAGACTGTGAAGATAATATTAGCTCAAGCAGCTACAGTGCAGAGCTGTTAACAGAAGCAGTAGGTACAGTCGGGCTAATATCAAGACATTGTCTGAGGCTGCCGTCGAATAGGAAGGATCCTAACTGAGTGAAATCACCCAGAAGTATAAAGTGGCAGCCATGATAGAGCTATTCGAATTATCTAAATGCTAAGGAAAGATGTTCTGATGCTTCCTTTCTTTATACCACTAATGTATTATTTAAATAAAAGCGAGGTAAAACGGGTCAGTTTTCCTACGGGACACTGGTTTACGTAGAAGTTGACATTTGTCTGACTTTAAAAATAAGAACCTTGTGGGGACAAGCAACTTCTTTAATTTATAATATCAGATTCTATCGAAGAAACCAAATATCTCTGAGTTAATGCTCAGCATAATCATATCTTGTTTAATATTACGTAGACCACAAATATGGGCCTATCATTTAATTTATGGAAAATTATTGCATATTAAAGCTAGGGTTGGTAATGTTATTCAAATACATTTTTGTTATATATTTTTTTAATTTTCATTACATCCTGACAACAATCAATAAATGAAATGCTCTGACGAAAAAAAGAAAAGTACGAACAATAGCCATGATCGTTGTTTACGTTAATAATGAAAATAGTGGGGGAGTGTCTTTGGAGGGAGGCCTGAAGCCGGAGGACATTTGGTGCTTATGCTGCTAGATACTTTCATTGGAAAAGAGTTGGAACACTGGGCTGGGATTTTCATTTGGATCATTTTAAAAATCTAGCATGGTTTCTGAAGATTACCAACCCTAGCTTTAAATCACAGAAATGGTAAAAAAAAATCCCAATAATATATTTTCTTCAAAGGTTGTGTTCTAGGACACAAAAACAGCACAAATCATCCAAAAATGTGGTTGCTCACCCTGAGGAAGGAGTCCAGAGACCCATTCTCCATGAACTCGGTGATGATCATGACGGGACTGCTCTTGGTGACCACGCCCTCCAGGTGGATGACGTTGGGGTGGTCGAACTGGCCCATGATGCTGGCCTCACTCAGGAAGTCCCGCCTTTGCTTTTCAGTGTAGCCAGACTTCAGAGTTTTTATGGCCACAAACATCTCCCTTTTACCCGGGAGCTTCAGGTTCCCACTGCACACCTCTCCGAACTCTCCTTGTGAAGATGGAAAAAAAAAAATGATGGTTCTATGAAACTCAGAGCGAGTAACAGTAAGCAGTTTTTGTGCATCCATTTGTATTTAGAAATCAACTAAGACCCAAGCTATTTCACAGAGTTATATTCCAGCCACGTCTCAGTCAGATTTTTCCATTACCTGCACCAATGACCTGTTCAATCTTCACACAGGATATATCAATCTCCTTGGCAAACTCCCTCACAGCCTCGTTGGGGTCCTCATATGTGAACGGATCAATATAAATCTTCATTCCTGGAGTCACTTGGAAAAAAGGAAAGAGCCTCTATAATATTCGATTCTGCTGGTCATGCTTATAGTACACTCCTACGGGCTTGACAGTCCAATGCATTCAGGCACATTAACAATCAATTGCATTCACACATTACTGTATGTGATTTCTTGTGTGACATTCATGATGGCGATGAAGGTTGAAAGATGGAGGACGTGGTGTAGTATACAAATGGTGGTTATGACTAGCATCTCATGGCTACTGTGTGTAGCTATTGAGCCAGCAAGGACATGCTACCTCCAGTCTTCTTAGCTGTGATAAGGCAGGTTAATATATATATCATCTCCTGTGAGTCATAGTGCCATTAACACTCGGGAGAGAAACCCGGGCCCTATATCAGCATCGCTCAGCTCCACTCCAAGAAATAAATTGGCTCTCCTAAGCCCCGATGCCAGGTAAATTGGCTTAAGGTGGCCTTTAAGTGTTCGGGGACTTAAGTGTCCCGAGTTTTAAATCCGATTATTTGGCTCTCACCTCCACATCAGGCCCGAGGCTATTTGAATGGATACTAAACTCATGCCTGGGCCGCTGCAGAGGTAGGAGAGCGTGCACACGCCGCCTAAAAACCTGGCGCCGAAGAAACGTGCTGCAGAGATGAACAGATGGAGAGGATCTGGACCAGGCAAAACCCCCCATTACTAAAAATCTCTTACCAAGCCGAAGCACTGTTCAACAGACCACCCTCCTAATATGATGGCAAAGACCACCAAAAACAGGGGCAGAAGCCTGAACTGTGACTGTGTGTGAGGACAGGATGCACACATTGCTAATAGCTGTGAAATACCAGAGTGTCTTACTGGCACACTTGTCCCCGAATCACAGACTGGACCTCTTTGCACAGCGTGATCGGATTATACTGGGGACCTTTTTTTAGAGTGGAATTAACATAAAAGGGATGAAGCGGGGTGGTAATTACACAATCAAATAAACAAATTAAAACGGGGTCATAAACGCGAGGTGGGAAAAGATCTGCGTTTTTCCAATCATGCAGGAGAAAGATGGATTAGCTTTAATATCTTAGGCGGAGCCGCGGTGAAATGACTTCTCTCTCCCAGATTCATTTCTGCGTTATTGTCATTTAAGCTCTCTGCAACCGTGCTGCACTGTATGAAGACAGGAAATCATTGAGAAATTCTATTCATTCAAGTCTTTTGAATTTTTTTTAACAGTGGTTAAACGACTCATGTGGCATTAGTCTGCTAATGGCGTTAACGTGAGTGACCTATTTCCACCACAATGGGTTGAGTTAACTATGAAATGTGACGATGAGCAGAACACACACGTGAGCGTTGGTTTTCCATGTGGTTAAATCCAGCCTCCGAGTGAGCAGAGTCAAACAACAGGCAGGATTACTCGCAAGTGTGGTGGGGGGACGGGCAATAATGAAGCGGTGCTGTGCTTGGGGGCCGTAGCCAAGGACACCAGCATGCAAGGTGGTAGCCATGGAGACAGGTGTGTGAGGCAGCGGAGGGCTGAATGACAGCAATGGAGAGATGACTGTGTGAGGATGGTAGTTATGGAGACAGGTGTGCGTGGTGCTGAGGGAGGTGCCACGCAAGGCAGAGAGGGGCGGTGGGTTTACTCACTGTGGCCGCTGGTGTAGTGCTGCAGTTTGTCCGTGTATTCTGAGTCGGCCCTATCAAAGCCACGCCTCCTGGGGGGAAAGACAAAGAACTCTAGCTCCGATTCGAAAAGAGAGAGCAGGGAGGGGCAGCAACACAGATCAAACACCCCCCAGGTCTACCTACACTACAGATACACAGACTCAGATCACATGGAGAGCCAGGAAAAACTGTTGTTTTGCTTTTTTGCTACACTGGAAAAGGTAGCCAGCCACACTAAACAAACCTGTCTTTTCTTCTCCAGTGCACTACAGTTGCAAAATGATAGGTACATCATGGGTAGGCTCACCATGTTTACTGGTCACCCCGGTTGCACAAAAAGGCGTGAAACTGACACAATAATGTGCAAGGCAAAAGTGTGCCATAAGAACACCGGGCTTGCTTTTGGCGTGTCATTTTCACGCCATGTAATCTGTACTGACTGCAATGTAAATGCACCCCTATAAATATGCTACGCTCAGAGCTATAGTGACATAGAATAAAAAGGGAGAAAGACTGCTTATGGTGGGTGGGAGGTGATGTGGATGGGTCCAACAAACACAGCACTTTCAAAAAGGAGACCAGTGTTTTGTTATGTTAAGTTATGTTGAGGCAAAACGTGAAACTGACATGCTATCCTCTGATGGACATGCGGGTCTGTTACACACTCTGGTGTGATATTGGGTTGTTAGTGGTGGGTAAACATTGTGAGCACATAAATATCACCAATTTTCATTAAGATGGGCTAATGACGTGTGTAGTGTGATGCATTGTGGGACAGTTTGGTAATATTAACGTAAAAAAAGACAACATAAGTGAGGTACGACTTAGTGTTCTGAAGTGGACAGAAGAATATTTAAAACAATTATCTACTAGAATTACCGCCTCACATTTGCATGCCTCTGCCAACCAGTCAAGTTGCAGTTTAAATCCATAGCTGTCAAAAATGTCATGAATTTATCATTTTATCTGTATTTTATTTGTGTGAAATTGTCATAATTAGCATATAAATTCTTGAATTTGGACCAAAACATGTTTTTGAGGTCACAGTGACCTTTGATCACCAAATTCTAATCAAATTTGAAGAAATTCCCTCCAGGTGTTACTGAGATATCGCAATGACTGGGACGGATAAGGTCACAGTTACCTTGAACTTTCACCACCAAAATCTAATCAGCTCATCGTTGAGTCCAAGTGGACATTTGTGCAAAATTTGAAGAAATTCCCTCGAAAACCGGCATCGACCAGGCATGACCAATACACGTTAAATACAGCTTCTTTGTCAATGTCATTATGAAATGCAGTGTTTTCTCCCACACACTCAGTTTATAGGGCCTTTTTTACTCCATCCTTTTTATAATTGGGACCATTTTCCTTCAACAGCAGCTTCACCACACTCTGTTCTTCGACTTCATTACAATTTGTTAGCCAAGTTTTAACTGGCGAGCAGCTTGAAAAGGACACATTAAAATATCTGTTTAAGCTCTGTGATAGGGCCATCACAGTGCATTAAGCCTTTTTATTTCTTTGACTGTCCGACAGTTTGTCCTGGCGATGTTCCCAAACTATCCCACAATGCAGTGCACAACCTAGGCCTCCGCCATTGTCCAAGAAACCAATATACTGGGGTAAATCTACTAGCGGAACACATACTCTGAAATTCATCTTGTACAATCTCTTCTGTGAATCAGAACACTGTACAGGAGCTATGCTTACAGCTTCAATATGAGTTGCCCCAGTGGGAACTGAAATTGTAACCTTGGCAGAGTTACAAACATTTGATACCCATTGAGCAGGAACACCTACACAACGTTAATGTTAGCAGTGTTGACTTTTATGTATTATTTCTGCTGCTGAAAGGCTGGCATTTATTAAGAATTAATATCTTTGAAACCAGATGGTTTTACCTCTAAAACTCACATTTACGGTTTTAATCAGAATCAGCTTTATTGGTCAAGTATGTGTGTACACATACGAGGAATTTGACTCTGTTTTTTTTCATTTCTCTCAATGTACTGACACACTGCTCCAAGAGCAGTTTTCAGAAAATAGATAGAAATAGACTTACAGCTATAAACAAGAAAAAGAAATCTGAACAAAAATAGCTGAACATAATCGTTTAACTACTATGTACTGTACACACAAGTTGGTAAAAAACTGTCTGTAAATTGTAAACATGAATAGTGCAAGCCAACAGACCTCATGCAACCTTACAGAATAAAAGCACAACTAAAAGGGAGAAGAGTCCAGTTTACCAGCTAGTGCAGCTGTTTTATTGGCTCGTTTAAATAATGTAGATTGGGACAGGACTGACTCACCGATTACAGACGATGATGATGACGACCACAGCAATGAGGAAGACCAAGCCGGCAGCTGCCGAGCCAATGATGAGAGGTAGCTTCTCCTGAATACTGGTGTTGTATTCCTCTATAGAGAGAAGAGACACATATATAAACATATCGCCATGCACACACACACACGCAGAGTCACAAGCCGAAACATATGGGCAAGCATCTGAGCCACTGCATATGGAGGGAGCAATGGGTGACAGACAGACATACGGCTGGGTGAACCACTGAGCATCTTGGCATCTTGACTGCCTGCATGGACCATTTTCCAAAGCACACTGACTGAAATGTGCTCGGATGCCGCGGATATGGACAAATCATCTGGCAGGAAGCGTGTGAAGTGAGGAGAGAGAGCATGTTTGGGTGAGACCCAGACCGATCAGGCAGCCAAGAGCAGGAATCCAGCTACTGAATGGGCACACGGAGGCAGAGCCAGGCCCTTCTCCCGAGCACCGCAAATGACACACGGCTGCACAGTTTTAGCCAGATGCACGGGTTAGTGAGATCCCCACGGCTTTATGTGCTTCTGGATTGCATAAATAAGCACGGTATAAACATAATACTCAGCTAATGGCAGATTTACGTACAGTGTTTGTTAATGTACAGTATTTATCAACAAGTAAAACTTCTCCTTATCCATATTTTATATAATTACAACTGTGTTTTACTATATTATCATTCATTATTTCTTTATACACCAGCCTGCACTCATGGCTTGTGGGCACCAAGTTATAGTATTTGACAAATACATACTGTAAAACTTATTTCTTCTTATAATTAGAGGTCTAAAAAAATGTCGATAAACTTGGGTATTGCAAAATTATGTTTTGTGATACTCAAAATAACTGTATTGAATTTTAATTAATAGGTTACATGCAAAGATTTGTGGCAGAGAGTGTCTCAGATTGCACAAAAAGTAGTGCTATAATGTTGAATATTACTGGTACTGTGATAAATACAAATGCAGATCCCACTGTTCTGATTGCATAAAATAAAATCAACTTTTTTTTTGCTCAGTTTTTATGTATATGGCGGTTTGTTCTTTATACTATGAAAGTTTTCCAAAAATTGTATTGAAAAAATCTCAATATATCGCCTTGCTTACAGTATTGCAATATATCACGATATATTGAATCGTAACCCCTGTATCATGATACGTATCATATCGCCAGATTCTTGGAAATACACAGCCTTACTTATAACTACATTAATGTGTGGTACTAATCATTAATGAAATGTTTATATAATGCTTTAAATGCTAAATAGGGGGGATTAAAGTAACCCACATCTTTAATCAGAGAGGGGGAACTCTGCTGAGGAATGTTGGTTTATCATACGCCTTTACATTTGTATTGTTTATAACCCTGAAATACAGCAGGCTTGAATTTGAGGTACCACTGGCAAAGTATTTAAAAAGAAATAAGGGAATTTATTATTGTCAAAACAGCGAAAATTGGGTATAAAAACATCAGATTTAAGAAATCGCAATATATCGCCTTGCTTACAGTATTGCAATATATCACGATATATTAAGTCATAACCCCTGTATCATGATATGTATCGTACTGCCAGATCCTTCTAAATACACAGCCTTACTTATAACTACAATAATGTGTGTTACTAACCATTTATGAAATGTTTATATAGTGCAATAGGGGGGCATTAAAGTAACCCACATCTTTAACCAGGTTGATTATACGCCTTTACATTTGGATTGTTTATAATACTGAAATACAGCAGGCATGAATTTGAGGTATCACTGGCAAAGTATTTAAAACAAAATAAGGGAATTTATTAGTGTTGAATAACGGTGGATTCGGGTATAAACATCTCTGACACAAAAAGTTTAACCTTTTTTATCTTTCTGAATGTGACTCCTTTCACTTTCTGCTCATTTTTTCCTTCCTTCCCTTCAGCATTTTCTGAGCTGTACTCATCACAAAATTACATTGTTTACTTTAAACTATGGTAATCAGTGTCTTCTTGCAGCAGGAAACAACATTTTGGCTGCATGGGGACATAAAATCCAGGTGAAAATCACTTTGAGTTGGTCTACTTTTCTGTCAAAACTCAAAACACTGAGTCTGATATATCCTGCGTTTACTCAATATTTACAGTTGTGAGTCAGTTTTGATATATGTTTAGTGCTGGGATCCGCAAATGTGGCAGCATCAAGGATGTCCGTATGAAGGTTCAGGCTAATGATGGCCCTGGGCACTGCAGGCTGAAGGAAATGAGATGTTCAGAGGGGGAAAACCCAGGCCTTGGCTCTAACATTAACCTACATGACTGATGTTTACTGAATGTTCCGTCTTCTCCCAGTCGTGTCGCAGTACGAAGATAAGACAACTTCGACCTCATGCTTGATTAAAGGCTTATGGTGGCAAATGGCAAAAAGCTATCTTTGGCAAAGAGATAGGGCATTTGTTTACCACATAATCTAACAAAATCATGAATGCTCAAATAAATAATGAAATAATTATAGCATATGTGTGGAATGTTTCCTAATACTGAAAAAGACAGAGTGAAAATATGAGTATAATTTCATGCCACACTAATCTGTTTTTGGAGTACTTGAGCTGTTTACTCCACAACATGATTCCCTTTCATTCCCACAGCTGTCTGTATCCATGCCACACTACGTGGTGTGTCGATAGGCCACGCATGAGAGCTGTTAACAGCTCTGCGTGCTTTGGGGAACATTAGCTGAATTCTCACCCTCGGTCATGGTCTGGAAGTACAGTTTGCCACTGTAGCGTCCAAAGCCGGCCACGGTGCGGGCCCGGACCTGGAACACGTAGATGCTTCCTGGCTTGAGGCCACGGATGACCACTGTGTTGGTCTGGCTCCTGATGGCCGTAGCATTATATTCTGATTGATCCTAGAAGAAGAAAAAACAACATGTTAAATTAGTGTGCATTAGTAATTACAGTCCAATTGCAAAGGCTAACAATTATGAAAAGCCACATGAATGAATTACATACTAGGTTAAGATCTACATGCAGGACTCATGAGGAACAAATGATACAACAGTATCAGCAAGCACAGAACTGAATTTTAGTATAGTACTTTCATATATAATTTTATATATTATTATATAATATAATATAAGGGTATGGCCGAAATCTTCTATCATGGTATATGTAATTTTATATCATGGCAACGGTATATATCACAATACAGTAATTGTTCTGCAAATTCAATCACAAAATGGTTTAAAATAACCATTTTAAAGCCTCACATGAGACAACATTATAGTTGGGGCTGGGCGATATGGCCAAAATCTTCTATCATGACAGCAATATAGTTATTATAGTTACAGATATTTTTCTGGTAATTCAATAAATAAAGTCTATGTGAAATAACCACAAGGTAAGACCTATTTTTGGATAATCCTGTGTGAATTAAATACTTTACTGCAGATTATTTTCTCATTTAAAATTTTTAAAAGATTAACATAACAGTTTAAAGTGAAATTATTGAGAAAAAGATAAATATAGGCCATGCATATATCATGATAGACATTTTTATATTGTTTTGATATATCGTCATATTACCCAGCCCTACTTTGAGTTAAAAACAAAAGACTCAAAACAGTGAAACTAAATTTCTTTCACAATGGAAGCTTTAAGGCTCCTGAGAACAATCATTTTAAATGTTACAGGTTTTAAGGTTAACACGTGCAAATATATACCAGTCAGTGCAATATAAAAATTAAACAAATTTGTATTTTAGAGTATAACAAAAGAAAAAAAGTATTTTTCTGCGGATTTGCTCATCTTTCATTTAAAAATTGCATTTTATATCACAAAATAAAGTACAGTATGCAAATATCTTGTGGTAATCATGTAACCAGTTTTTGCCAATCGCGATCTTGTTTTTTTGCAACCAGAAATGCCAGAGGGTGGAGCTAAGCACAACTGAAATCTGAATAAGACTTTTTTAGGCAACCAAAAATGTTACAATTAACTTTCATGAACTGAAAACACACTGTGAAAGGGTTAAAGTTCTATGACAAAAATGCGGACAAACTCTCAGACCGGACAACGGCGTGGTAGCAACCTGTCAATCACAAGGTAACCACGCCCTAAAGCATACCCTGCTTTATGGTCTATTTGACTCTAAATGGGACCATAATTCACTAAATGAACATCATGCTGTATTGAAGAAGACTTGAAACTAGCGAATGAGACCATAAACTCATGTTTACAATGTTTACTGAGGTAATAAAAAAGTGAGAAGTAGGCTCATTTTCTCATAGACTTCTATACAATCAGACTTTTTTTTTAAACCAGAGGAGTCGCCCCCCGCTGGCTATTAGAAAGAATGCAAGTTTAAAGCACTTCTGCATTGGCTTCACTATTCAGAACCAGAGGTTACCGCCTGGGTGGAAATGGTATTGCCAAATCTCTACCATCATATCACTTATAGCTATTTTTGATAGTGTAAATGCCTTGTTACTAAACAGCATGTTCAGATTAAATCTTATACTGAAATCTTGTTTTGCACTGTAACTGAAATACTGAGAGCAGAAACGGCACAGAAAAAAAGCAGTGATACTCATCTCGACATTTATCTTACAAACATCCCACACAACCACAAAAGAACTAATCTGAATAATTTGCTACCCCGAAAAACATCATGTCTGATAAATCAGCGGGACTGAAAGAGGCCCACATCCAGCAGATGCAGTAAAGAAGGTAGATTTCGGTGGCAGTTTCAGGTCAGGCGGCGTTTCTGAGCCGAGCCTTCTGATGATCAGAGCTCGTCCTCTCCACAATGCTGACAGGTCTGAGAGCGGAGACTGAGACTCTTTTTAGCTGCTCCCTTCAACCCGCCGCTCTGTGCGCACTTCTGAGCCACAGCAGGGGCCGGGACAATTGTTTTGACAGCTCTCTCCAGCAGTGTCAGAAAAGAGAATTATACTCAAAAGTGGAGCGGCTCAGCGTGCAGACGAAAGCTCGACAAACGTTGTGTGCACACGTGTACATGTGTGTGATTTTGTTTGTGAATGGCTGTGTGCATTTCAGTGATCATTGTGCATTGGATCCAACGCGCATTTGTGGCTGCCAGTGTTCTTGTGAGAAAGTATGCTGATCTGGTGGAGCCTGCCTTTTTGAATACTATTTTTACAGCAGCCGGCTCACCATTGTTTCAACCACAAGTCTCTGTGCATCAATCCCCAGTGGCTCTACTGCAGGGCTGAGAGCTGTTTCCTTTTCCAGTGACTGACCGTGATTATAATTGAAAGAGAATGAGCAGAAGTTCTAAGCAATGTTCAGAAGCTCTGACTACATGCCTCCTAGGATGTGCTGTTATGCAAACGGGTGTTTGAGGGGGAATTTAAATGTACAACTAAACAAAAGAGTCGTTTTTTACCATTAGCGCATGATTTATGTAGGTGGATAGGGAGAAAAGGAAATGGAACTTGTGTTTATATGGATCAGTGAGGGCCGGGAGGAGGAAAGTGTGATACCTTTTCATAATACTGTAGCTCGTAGTCCAGGATGACTCCATTGGGCTGGTCGGGCTGGGACCAAGAGAGGGTGATGCTGTCCACTGTGCGACTGACCTGGTGCATGATAGACACCGTAGACGGAGCTGCGAGGAGACAGAGAGACTTTGTTAAGGATGAGGCAAATCAAACAGACTTCACAGTCACGCACAGAGAGTTTTACAGCATCTTTAATCTCCGGGTTCTGCAAAGGTGTAATACGCAATGCCATAAAATCTATGTAATGTACTGCAGTCTCCTTTTTAGAGAGTCTCACGGCGAGACATGCACTGCAGGGTTGGCAAGTTGCAACACCGGCTAAAACCACATAAGCGGCCTCACGGGACTTCCCAGTGTCAACTGTGAGTTTCATGCGATTAATTTACGCTTGTCAAAGCGCTGATAACAGACCGCCTTCTCCAAATAAATCATTTTAAAATCACCAGACCACCATGCGTTACACGCAGGAAGCCCATTTTGTCGGCCACATGAACTAAACAAACAATTAGCGTAAAAATGCAACACATCTTTTTATTGTGGGGCGTTTTTGTCCTCAGCTTTTGATTTTATTCAGTTGGAGTAGTTTATGCATGTACATGGCAGCTTAAAAGGACCATAGTAGAGGTTTTCCATGCTACAAATTGCATGTGTTTTAAATTAACATTTTTTCCAACTTCAATTTTTAGATTATTTTCTTACTTTCAGGGCACACGTTGGTTGGTTTCCTGAGCCTTTCAGAAGGATATGAAAATCAACATTTAGAAACTTGCCCTATATAGGAAGGCCAACACAAAGATTACTTCATCACTCTTACGGTATGTATTTCCCCAGGTGACATTATCATTGACTTATTAGGCTTTGAAAACCATGTTAACTATGCTGTGACATTTTAAGGTTTGTGAGACAACTGGCGAACAGCAACGTTGTTAATGTGATTCACAGTAAACTTTTTTACTACACAGCCGTTTGCTTGCTTGCATTACCATTTGAAGTTTGCAGCATCCCAAACTGCACCATCAGCATGCAACTTCACACAAAAAAAACAAGATTGTTGACTGTGATGGATTACCTCACCAATGAAGATGTAAGTCTCTGCAAGTTGATTTTTAAGGCATACTGAGATGAACAGAAATTAATGTCTCTCTCAAAGAAGGAAGATCACACTAAAGACAAATGGAAATATGTAATGTGAAGTGAACATTACAACCCGATATCACGCCAAAGCATGTAATAAACTCATCTGTCCACCAGAGGAAAGCGTGCCAGTGTCACATTGTGCGTCGTCGAGGCGTGAATATTACACGTGTGTATGAAGGTGCAGTAAGTTACCAGCAGGGGGCAGCAAAATCACTTAGTTAAGTTTAGGAATAACGTCATAGTTGGGCTTAAAATAAGTACGGAAACTACATAAAGTATGTACGGAAACAACGTATAAAAATACATCACAAACGTCAATAAAAAACATGTCACATATGCCGCTAACATAACTTACAAAACAAAACACCAGTCTCCTGGTTGAAAGTCCTGTGTTTGTTGGACCCTAACCTCACCTCCACCACCACTAGCGGTCTTTCTCCCCTTTTTAATCTACGTGACTAGCTCTGATATCTCTCATATTCACCTGGATGCATTTACATTGCAGTAAGTACAGAACCGGGCTGTACATTATTTGTAAAATATCTAGCGCTAACGCATATTCTTTATAACGCCACGTATTTATTTAAAGCATTAATGTAATCAATCTTTCGGAGATTTTAGCGGTCTCAGTTTTGAAGTTAGAGAGAAGATATTGGTATCATATGAAACTAGAAAACCTAAGGAAGAAATTAATTACTACCAAAAATGTCATAGTAGCTTGTCGCAAAGGAGGCTAAATAATGCTCCAAACTTGCGCTACATTTTGGCATGAAAAACTTTCAAAATGGCCATATTCAAAGGGGACCCCTTACCCACGAGTCTCCCCTCTACAGACATGCCCACTTTATTATAATCACATGCAGTTTGGGGCAAGTCATAGTCAAGTCAGCACACTGACACACTGACAGTTGTTGATGCCTGTTGGGCTTGAGTTTGCCATGTTATGATTTGAGCATATCTTTTATGCTAAATGCAGTACCTGTGAGGGTTTCTGGACGATATTTGTCATTGTTTTGTGTTGTTAATTGATTTCCAATAATAAATACATACATATGTTTGCATACAGCAAGCATATTTGCCCACTCCCATGTTGATATGAATATTAAATACTTGACAAATCTCCCTTTAAGGTACATTTTGAACAGATAAAAAAAATTTGTGATTGATTTGCGATTAATCGTGATCAACTACGGACAATCATGCAATTAATTGTGATTAAATATTTTACTCGATTGACAGCCCTAGTTTGTTTTTAATTCTTTTTTTAAGATTGTCTAAATGTGAAAAGGTTGCCTTTCTCCCTTTTCACTGGGCCCTGTTCCCCAAAAATTAACAGTGTTTTGTATTGGCTTAATTGTTCATTTCAGTCCAATGTTTCAGTTTATTTGATACAGTGTCAAGTAGTGTGTATAAATGATGCAAACTTGTTTAGTTTGTTTTATGGGTTCATAGAATTGTGTTGTCCTGCCTGGGATGTTGGGGTGGATCAGTTGCTCAGCAGCTCAATCAAGGGAAGTGCAAACAGGTTTGCCTCATCATGTCCTCTTAGAGGAGAGGGGCTGGGCTCTGTTAACATGTTGGATGATATAGGTAAGATAGTTCTGCAGTACATGACATTGTATAATGGTGGGCGGGCTCATTGGTATGCGTGAGTGCCCCTAGATAGATTGAGATGTCAGCAGTAACTTCCAGTTAGGTGAGGCTGAGAAGATAAAATCCCATTCACTGGAGTAAGAGGGGGAAAAAGGAGGTGGCAGCTTGCTGTGAGGCCGCAGCTGTCTTTTGTTTGGTGCTCTTTTGATTCAGTTTAAATGTAGTTTCATTGAATTTCCCAGGTTTCGTTTTTGCTCTTTGTTTCAGTAAACTTTTTGTTAATAAATGCCGTTTTTTTGCACTACTCTTGCTTATCAATCTGGTTTTTCAACATTCCTTTTTAAAGTTTTCCAGTGCCAAACCACCTCACTTGCCCTTTATATAGAGTGGCGGCGCTACAGTCACATTATGTTCTTTGCTTTATTTGTTTTGAAACAAGTAAAATAATGCCACCCCATTGCTTGATTTTATTCACACATTTCAAGCAAACACAATTGTTAAGACTCAGTAGTCGACTTAATGACTTGTTACAACATGGGTGGCCTACTACAGTCTTGCATAGCCCAGGGACTTAGAACTTGGTGCATTCTTTTCAGCACAGCCATAAGGTCAGGGGAGCGTGATCACCTCACGTCCTCCAACAACCATTAAGATTAGTTCAGGGTGCCGTGGGTCAGTGTAAAGCTAAGAGAAGCTGAAGATAAAAAGCTCTGTCTGGGGAGCCTGGCAAGGCCTGCAGGCCTCTATGTCTGAGCCTCTTTGTGTGTGTGTGTGTGTGTGTGTGTGTGTGAAAGGGTAGGGTGGGTTTGGGGAGTCGGAGAAGGAGGGGTGCTGGGCAAGATTTATGGACACCGAGCCCCACGCTCATCCCCTACAGGCCCGTGCTGCACACACATGCAGCCCTCAGCCGGCAGCACAGTGGCTCCCCTGAGTCCCAGCAATAAAGAGAGAAGTCTCTCCACTGGCACGCGTTCTCTATGGAAAATCCACCGACTGGGAAATTACAACCGCCACGCCTCTACGATGAAAGATTCTAAGGCTGCATGTGTGTGGTATATAATATTTATGTTGTCGTTGTTGATGTAAAGAAATGCTGAGTATCAAGTAGCAACTGTCCTGAAGAAAGGGGAGAAAATATAGCGTGGAAGTGACCACAGTGAGCCAGAGCCAATGATAAATAAAACCCCTTTTTATAACCTTACTCATTCTCATCAGCTAATCAGCCCTGCCTTGCATGCCCTCCGACCCCAACAGAAGCATCCATCTGAGGCGACAAATTATGATGTCTCATATAAACTGTGATTGTCAAGGGACTGTCCTCACGTGCCGCTGCCAGCAGATAATAAATGGATGTTCTGTATTTCATCTCAGCGAAGCACTTACACTGTGATGGCCTGTGACTCCGCTAGTGCACATACATCATGCCTCTTTCCTGCAGCCGGAGGTACAATAATGTATACAGTATCCAGTCAGGACACCGGTCCGGAGAATCTCTTCCATCTCACTGTACTCGCTAGTTTGTTTGCAGTCACAAGACGACAGCCTAATAAGGCAAACAGTTACTCTAAGAGGAGCTCACGAGTATCCCATTACGGATGTACATATATTCAAGACTGCCACATGGCCTTTTCCTGCATAGCATTTCCATTAAACACACGGCGCAGCCATGCCTAGTAACCCGATACAGAGCCAGGGAAACAAAGGCAGCTCATGTATTCATGTACAGAGGATGGACACATGCCAACATGAGAAGCTGTTGGAGGAGAACACTGTGGTTTTCTTCTGCATAAAGAACAACTTCCAGACAGCGGGGTGGTGGCAGTCGCCATGTCTGAGCTCGAGAAAACCGATAAGGGGTTGGTGTAACGGAAAACAAACTGGGATTAAATTAAACGAAGACGTGATTTTTAGTGAAAAGTAAATATGGAGTAAAAAAAAACACAAAGTGTTGAAACATTGGCCATGTAGAGAAAATAGCGATCCAGCTGTGTTACGTATTTCGAGTCAATTCGGTACACGCATTTTAAGCTAAGCTGACATTCGACCAATTAACTGAGGAATGCGGTGGTTTGCCAAGTCTACGTTTCACTGCAGCAACGATTCCACATATGAAAACCATTTAATTTATGTACTCCAAATCTACAAGTCTCCATTGTACTTCAAGTGTACCTTTTCCCCCCAGCTTAATCTATAATTTACAGGGTTGAGTAAACACTTGGTTTCCATTGTGTCAACATCATGCGCCGAGTTATGCCCCTAAATACATGCTTTAGTTGCTTTAAGCCACTTTCTTTGTTGTTACAATAATTATTCTTAAATCGTGCGGAGTGCACGTCATTAAAGACAATTAGAAATTAAAAACAAAGATGTAAGAGAGTGCCCCAGTCATTTATATACTGGAGACCGACTAATCATAAACTCTGTCAAGTCAGATGAATTCCATCAAAGTGGGTGAGCTCCACTTTCACTGGACGCTTTATTTATGGGTTTTCTCAATGAATGCTCTATTCATGTTCTTAAAACCAATGAAGCGGTTATAATGACAAAGACAGGGATTGTAAGTTTACATAATTAAATTAGATGGCTGAATTGGAAAGATAAATGGTCTTGATGAATATGTCTCTGGCAGGAGTTTACCATACACCACCAAGAGTGAGAGGAGTCGCAGCCATAATTTAGATACCTCACTAGTGATTATCAATGTTTAGGGCTGTCAATCGTTTAAAATATTTAATCACGATTAATCGCATGATGGTCCATAGTTTATCGCGATGAATCACAAATTAATCGCACATTTTCTATCCGTACAAAATGTACTTTAAAGGGAGATTTGTCAACATGGGAGTGGACAAATAGGCTTGCTTTATGCAAATGTATGTATATAT
Source organism: Sebastes fasciatus (assembly GCF_043250625.1). NCBI lineage: Eukaryota > Metazoa > Chordata > Actinopteri > Perciformes > Sebastidae > Sebastes > Sebastes fasciatus. Next base: position 24,975,523 of record NC_133795.1, read on the forward strand.
TTATTATTTGAAATCAATAAACAGCACGAAACAATGACAAATATTGTCCAGAAACCCTCAAAGGTACTGCATTTAGCTTAAAAAATGCTCAAATCATAACATGGCAAACTCATGGCATGTCTGTAAAGGGGAGACTCGTGGGTACCCATAGAAATAATTTTCATTCACATATCTTGAGGTCAGAGGTCAAGGGATCCCTTTTGAAAATGGCCCTGCCAGTTTTTCCTCGCCAAAATTTAGCATAAATTTGGAGCGTTATTTAACCTCCTTCGCTACAAGCTAGTATGACATGGTTGGTACCAATGGATTATTTAGGTTTTTCTAGTTTAATATAATACCAGAATCTTCACTCTAGTTTTAAAACTGAAAAAGAAAAAAAGAATGACTGGCGTTAAAACAAATTTGCTGTTATTATTGCGGTAACTTTGACGGCCCTATTAATGTTACATACAATGTGTTTCATTTTCCCTGTCGGTCAGAAATACAGTGCTCAATGTGGGACTGTGTGTTTAATATCACTTCAATCATGAAAAGATTGCAATTAATTTTTTCCCTCCAATATATCTAAAGTCTGCAAAGAGCTCAAGAGACAATAAAGAGTTTAATATGCTGGAGGCCGGGAGGGGGCCTGGGTGTCCACTTGAAACTTTCAAGGTTGTATATCGCATTGCTTAATTGTGAGAGGATGGGAGGCCCCAGCTGTTGTCAAAGAATTAGGTTTCAGACCGCACATCATTACCCAGCCTGGGATCTGATATGAAAGACGGCTTTGGAATCTATTCTAGCATGACGCTCTGGCCTTGGCCCAACAACAGAGAACACAAAGGCTCTGTTTTGCTCGACATCTCTAATAGATGTCTTGGTGTTATGTTTGAACACCTAGTGACTTCCCTAATCAATTAAAGATGGAGTTTACAGGGACATTTCCACTCATTTAAATCCAAGCCGATTTTAATGGGGCTTGCTTCTGCTAACACACGCAGAAGTGAGGCTTTCATCCATCCCATTAATCTACGTCTCTTATCTTTTATTATGCTACACTCTTTTGGTGGGCTTTTCCACTCTCTCTCTCTCTGACCATTTCCTTCTTTAACTGGAGTTCTACTGTTAAGCCTCATTGCTAAGAACATGATGGGCTTATTCATTAAGCAAGACTGGTGAAGTGAGACCATTGGGCATGGATGACAGCAGAGGGAGTTCAGTCATGGGTGCCCATGTCCAAAACACAGTCATTGGACAGACTTCCAGGAGCGGAGGGGTCTTCAGGTGCTCCAGGACCTGAAGACACCCACAGTAACTGTTCAATGTATCTTCATAAAACGGTCTATATCTTAAGAACAATTATTCCTAATTTTTTGTGCGTTTTCCTACAAATGCCTAGCTACACATGACGTATATGTCAATTTCCGCTCCAGTCTTTTCAAAATAAATTTCCGTCTTCACAGGAAACAACTTGTCAAATTTAGGCAACAAAAGTATTTAGTTTTGGAAAAGATCGTGGTTTGGGTTAAAATAACACCGGAAGTGGCGTAACTTAAGTACGGAAGTTACGTGAAAAAAGTACTTAGTTAGGTTTAGGAAAAGATTGTGGTTTGGGTTACAATAACACAGGAAGTAGCGTTACTCAAGTATGAAAGTTACATGACAAATAAATCATCATTGACTTTCACGTGGGATATAAACGCCGGTCTCCTGGCCGAAAGTTCTGTGTTTTTTGACCCAGCCATCCACCTCAATCTCCCCCCTACACACCGTTTGTCACTCTTTATACTTCCTGGTTCACAATTACGTGGATTAAATACAAATTGATTTTGTTGGATATATACGAATTACAGTGCATTATTGTTTGTATAGGTATAGCTACGAACGGTGTATGGGAACAGCCTGAACCGATACATGGAACCATGCTTGGAGGAGCAGTGGTCGGAAAATTACAGCAATCCAAATAATGGCTTTTATTTCCTGCAGCTGACTTATTTTATTGACAGCAAGAGACAACACCCCCCCCATGCTCTGATACATTTTGCTCCGTTTCAGTCATTACAAAGACTAGAAAAAAAGGGAATAACCTCCAACATTTGCTGGCACATGAATCACATGCTTCTGAGAAAGTATATGTTTAAGGCCTTTTATCTGCATATTTCTAACATCCTAATGTGTCTACAACCATGTGGTTCTGATATGATTAGACGTTCTGCAGCAGAGAGCAATGCTATGATTTGGGGGAAGATGGGGGAGGTAGCGAGAACAGGTCGGGGCTCGTAAAATCCCTTTTCCTTTTCATTGTAAAAAATCGGTTTCCCCACAGCGCGTCTCTCCCAAAGGGCTCAAACCAGCTGGTCCTCTACCAGGCAGCCTCCCAAACAGGCTGCCACTGCTCCACTCTCTTCGACTGCCGTCCGTTTATGAGCGGCGCATCGAGCCGTCTTAAAGGGAGAGGCCCATATTTGCATGTACTTTTAGCATGCTGGCAGCCTGCCCTGTTTCCCCCAGCTGCAAAGGATTGTGGGTTTTACATCTATAAAGATTTTCCAGCGCAGTAAAGCTAGAAAAGTGAGATTTCAGTTCATCAAGCTTTAAACCATCTGCACTAGAAAAGATTGGGGACTATAATACGCTCATATACACACCATAAGCTAATTCTAAAATAGGCACTTCAGGGGCATGAAGAGTTTTCAGATGCTTGCAGAGGTTAAGGTTTAAATCTAAGCCGACCAGGCAAATCGGCAGACGGAGGAGATACAATCCAGATAATTATGTACAGAGACAATGCTGCAGAGAGAATTATTTTGCAGCGACTGAACAAACCATCATACAATCCCAAAACGTATGGTTCTTTAGTAGGTTCTGTTGGTGGATGGTGCTGAATACTATCCTTAGTATTGGAGCCACTTTGAGCTTTAAATGATCTTTGAATAATTGAATAGTACTTGTAGTTCTTTACTGCAATTGTTAACAGTTAATGATATAGGGACTTCCACACAAAAACAAATGGACCTTCTGTGGTTTAAGTGATGTTGCGATGATGAACTGTGGTGGATGGTCTTAAAGCAGCCAAAAGCATCTAACAAGAACATCCACAGTGTCTCCAGCTCGATAACAGTGGGTGGACTGTGAAAACACCATGATAAAAATAACACCAACACTTTATTGTTCCATCCCTGACAAAGTCTAATATGTTGTATTTTATAAATATATTGGAATTAGAGATGTCAACCAATTAAGATATTCAATCACGATTAATTACATGATTGTTCATAGTTAATCGTGATTAATCGAAAATGTATCGCACATTTTTATCTGTTCAAAATGTACCATAAAGGGAGATTTGTCAAGTATTTAATACTCTAATAAACATGGGAGTGGACAAATGTATGTATATAATTTAACATTGGAAATCAATTAATAACACAAAACAATGACAAATATTGTCCAGAAACCCTCACAGGTACTGCATTTAGCATAGAAAATATGCTCAAATCATAACATGGCAAACTGCAGCCCAACAGACAACAACAGCTGTCAGTGTGTCAGTGTGCTGACTTGACTATGAGTTGCCCCAAACTGCATGTGATTATCATAAAGTGGGCATGTCTGTAAAGGGGAGACTTGTTTGAAAATGGCCATGCCAGTGCCAAAATTTAGCATAAGTTTGGAGTGTTATTTAGCCTCCTTCACGACAAGCTAGATATGACATGGGGGTTAACAATGGATTTCTGAGGTTTTCTAGTTTCATATGATGCCAGGATCTTCACTTCAACTTTAAAACTGAGCCAGCTACAAACTAAAAATTGCAAGTTGCGTTAATGTATTAAAACAATTTGTGTTAACGTGTTATAATCACGTTAACTTTGACAGTCATAAATATAATGTATGTCAATAAAACAAACCAAAAAACTCTTGTGACTGTCTAACATGGTGCCAATTCATGGTGAAAATGTTCTGTTAATACAATAAACTGTGTCTCAAATTCTCAAAAATGTCATCGTAAACATTGTTTCTAAAGAACCTCACATGACCAAAAGTGCAATTTCTGCTGCTATAAACATTTCAGAGAGATTGTAATAATACAATTTAAACAGTCTGTATTTTACAAAGACACACAGATCCGCTGTGGTCCTTGAGTCTCTCGGGGCGATTCGGGCTGAACAGACACAATGTTTGAGCTGCCACAGGGATGTGGAATGAGGATTTTTTTTGACTCACACGGCTCCGGGGGAGACTGGACTCTGTTTAATATGCAAGCTGTTTTTCTGCATTTAAACAACTTCCAAACCGGCATCTGCGGGGAGGAAAACTCCACAAACCACAGAATGCATGTCAATATTTTTTTTTTTACAATGTTGGAAAGAAGAGTGTGGGCTACAGCTTTCTTTTTTTTTGATTTGGTCCATGGCACACAAAAAACATTTTGTTTTATCAAGTCAATAGCTTTGTTGTTGAGCAAAAAAAAAGTAGAATGCCAATATGAGCAGAACAGAGCTGAATAGCTGTTTCAAAAAGGTGTTACATACTCCTTATTTGTATTTGTATTATATTATATAAAGCAATGTCCTATCTAGGAGGCAGTCAGTCCGACCACCTCCTTCTGTTGCTTCCGAGCAGCTCCAAAGTAACATAAACAAGACGTGGAAGTTTCATGTAGCACATCTGCTCCAGTTAAATTTAAATGCACAGAGATGACTTCTGGCTTAATGTTGGAAGTCCTGCTTATCTACACACACTGTGCGGTTGCCACAATTGAGTGGCACACAATAGCAAGGATTATAAAAGATCATCTCCGCTTATAAAGTTCCTGACCCCAATTCACACATGAAACCTTTGGAGAGGATGATGGCGGATGCAGATCGCATGATCAGCGGCGATATATGCGAGCGAATCGAGGCTACATTAAAAAATGAGAGGCATTAGTGACATCTGAGCAGGAGCAAGGGGGGAGGGGGGGGGAGGAAGCAGCTCGTCGTGTTCAAACCAGAAACTCCAGGCTATGACAACCTCTGTTTTGCATCCGCCTTAAAAGGAATACTTATAAGTCACCGCAGGAACTTGAACTTCAGAGTGTGTTTGGCAAAGAGAAAGGGTGAGGAAGTCTAAAAGAGACAGAGAGGAGGAGCGCCATTGTGTTTATCACAGATCCATTTTCTTAATTGCTGAAGTTAACTCCATAAACTTCAAATAAAAATTCAATAAATTCAAAACCACAGCGCTGATTGGGTCTTGATCCCTTTTTGCTTCATCACCTATATTTATTATCTTTTTTATTTAATCGTCAGCATCACCGTCATCATGCTCTTGTATGTAAATAAATGACATGCATTAAAAGCACGGTCAATTATTCAGGCGTTTCAGTCTATAGCTAATGCACTCAACAATAATTAATTGTGAATTCACATTATGTTCCCTTTTACAGCCCACTGGGCCAAAAGATCATGGCCTTTTAACCTAGATTTGTATGCAGGCGATGTGCCGAGTCTACTCCCCTCTTCACTGCACAGGCTTTAAACTGCACATCCTGGAGGACGAGATCCATATAATGTACCCGGAAAATAACCCACATGGCTACTGAATAATTTATGAACAAGATCAATTAGTTAACTAATTTTGACAATCCATGGGCTAATTCTCTTCTGGGGAGTCATTATTAAATTCATATCCCATGCATAGGTTATTTAAAATCATCCGATGAGCCGCTCTGTCAACCCTGCAGGCTGCTTACCACACACTTTATCGCTATATCTTATCTCGCTCTCTCTGCTGTATAGTGCTCGCCTGGGTCCGTCTTTGTAAACAGGTTGCTCTCTGCATCAACAGTGAATGCGGTGTATGTGTGACTGGCTGGCTGACTACCAGAGCAGGCTTGTCTCAAGGCTCTGTCAGTGTTGGGCTCCAGGTGCACGCTGAGACCTCCTGTCTGTCTGCCTGGCTGACCCACCCTGACACCCACCATATGTGCCCTTCTTAACACCTTCTGTCACCGTCACGCAGAACGTCATGTATACTGGTGGTCCCTGTCTGACTGTCCTGTCTCTCAGCCTCTTTATCTTTCAGCACATGTCACTTTATCGCTCTTGTGTATTTAGAGCTGATAATATAGCAGCCTGAATCTGTTATCGCGGCTCTATGTTAAAAGTGTATTTTAGGTCAGATTTATCTTATATATGCCAATGACTTCATGTAATGAGAAAATTTGTTTGTGAGTGAATTTCTTCATCTATTATTTACCAGATCTGCACCTACATAAGGATGTACTATAACCAGCCCGGTCTTACCGACTGGCGTATGAATGACAAGGCGATTAGTAGGTAATTTTGCATTAAATAACAATATTGTTATTGATTTTGGCGTGTCATGTGTATGCTAATGTAGTCTGCAATGCAAAACGCCTCAGAGCTAGTGACGTAAGATAAAAAGTGAGAAAGACTGCTTATGTTTGATGGGTCCAACAAACCCAGGACTTTCAACCCTGAGACCAGTGTTCAGGAGCCAAAGTGTTGTTGAGATGTTTTTGAAGTTACGTTATTGACTTTAGTTACGTTCGGAAGTTGTAGCAGGCTCATCATATGAAACTAAACAAACTAAGGAATTTATTGGGACCAACCATCTCATACTAGCTTGTCACGAAGAAGGCTAAATAACTATCCACACTTGCACTAACTTTTGGTGAGGATTTCCAAAGGGGTCTCTTGACCTCTGACCTCAAGATATGTGATCTTTCAGAGGTTGTAGCGGGCTCAGTTTTAAAGCTAGAGTGAAGATACTGGTATCATAAGGAATCCATTGGTACCAACCAGGTCATACTAGTTTGTCGCGAAGGAAAGGGGTCCCTTGACCTCTGACCTCAAGATGTCTGAAATAAAATGGGTTCTATGGGTACCCACGAGTCTCCCCTTTACTGACATGCCCACTTTATGATAATCACATGCAATTTTGGGGCAAGTCATAGTCAAGTCAGCACACTGACAGCTGTTGTTGCCTTTTGGGCTTGAGTTTGCCATGTTATGATTTTAGCATATTTTGTATGCTAAATGCAGTACCTGTGAGGGTTTCTGGACAAAATTTGTCATTGTTTTGTGTTTTTTCCGTTTTTTTCCAATAACATATATATATATATATATACATTTGCATAAAGCAGCATATTTGTCCACACCCATGTTGATAAAGAGTACTACATACTTGACAAATCTCCCTTTAAGATACATTTTGAAGAGATAAAAAAATTTATGAATCATCGCGATTAAATATTTTAAGCGCTTGTCAGCCCTACTAAACAAATAACTAAGACGGTTTCAGGGTAACAATGTGGCGTTAAATGACACACAAAAAGACGTTTCACAACGTTAACCCTGTGGCGTGAAATTACATGCGGAAAAAATGTCTAAAATGTTGTGCTATTTATACGCCTTCCCATGAGATCAGGTTGCTATAATAGCTGCATCTTTTGAGAAACTGTAAAAAAAAAATCTCGAACAGAGAAATTCATATAGATTAAAATGACCCTGCATGAGTTAAAGGCAGATAATCGACCATTCATTGCCATGAATGTGCCATTGGTGACACTGTCCTAATGTCAACAGTGTAGTAGCCACATTTGGCAGGCTGGTGTATGGACACATTCTGGCAGTCCCGCCTGGCTCTGCACCATGGCTTTTCACACCACGGCCCAGTGGAGCAGCCCCCGGTAGCCTGGTTACCACGGACCTTGGCAATTTGGACAATAATTAAGTCATAAATCTTCCCCTCGACCACATGAAAAGGCTGCAGCCGATTACACCGCGCACCCTCTGAGTAATGCGGTTCACTTCCACAATCAGCCAGTTCACCTGATAAGAAACCAATTCAGCCCCTCTGCTTCTCAATAGCATTAGCAGCAGGCGCCGCAGCTCACCTTGAGTTAATGAAATGCCTAAACAAATATGTCCTCTGGAATCTAATATGCCCGACCACTGTATAATGCAATATGGCGTACGTACGCACAGAGTATATGGACCCTTTAATTCATCCGTTGTGCAATGCTGAATTCTCTCACAGAATACTGATAGTTTGCATTCAGGTACAGTAGGAGATAATCTCTCTTCTGTGCACTGAAATTGATGATACAGCAGCTCCAGAGTAAGCTAGCAGGCAGCCACGTTATTGGTTAGCTATCATGTGTTTGTATCTTCATAATTTAAAGCAACAGTCTCGTCCGTATACAGTAAGTGCACATTAGTTATTTGTAATCCATTAAATAACTAAAATGTACTTAAAGAGACTCTGCTGCCTTCAGATACACATGAATGATATGTAGCAATGACCATAATTTACAACCAAGCTGTCCTTAATAGGAAGCGTGCTGTAAATAAACACAGGCTTGGACGTGCTCGCCTGGAGCTGTTCAAACATAGCTTCATTTCAACAGCTTCTGTTTCATCTTGAGTGTTTACTAGTGTTTTATGTATGACTAAATTAAAACAGGTTGCACCACACAAGCTAGTTTATAGATTAGTTTTTATTGAATATTTGCACTCTGTAACTGTCAGGTGTAACTGCTACTTTTCTAATTGAACCAACTGTCAAGACCAATATTAGCTTGCTGATATATGACCCGTTTAGAGTGAAGAGTAAAAGAGATCATATGAAATACAGTCGACATATCTGACCTGAAACCTGATAAAACTTAATGAAGTCATGAATAATGATGCAAATCTTGAAGATTTTAAATTACATTTCACAAAAATAACCAGCCCTCTCCTAAAAACCATGATGTTTTTTTTTAACTAAACCTAACCAAGTAGTTTTTTATTGCGTTTTTTTTTTTTTTTTCAATTTAAAAAGTGAACCATGTGTTTTAAACTGTTTAAAAGTGCGACCGTAATCCCGGAAAAAATATGTTTCCCTCGAAACATAATTGAGAATCCAGTTCAGTTGTATGGGAACATAGATTTGTCGGAGATAGGATTGAAAATAACACAACATACTTCAAAATTATGAAACATTATGCCTATAATATCTAACTAAAATGGAAGGAGTCTCTGTCTGTCTGTCCTCCAATTTTTTTGACAACCATTCATCCGATTGACCTCACACTCGGCGGGTGTATTGCTGAGTTCCCAAGGAAGTACAGTGTTAAGTGTGCGCTCCCGAGATCTACGGGTCATATTAGTATAGTAGTGCGTTATGTACACACTGTGCGTTATGTAATACACTGTGTGTATTGATTGGGGACCCCTATTAACTGTTACACCGCCGAACGGCAGTGGGTGCGGCTCACACTCATTTTTTTTTTAGTTTTAATGGTGCAACTTGATTTAGTAAATCATTAGTTTCAAACTAGTTAGTGGTTACTAAGAACTTGGGAAGGACTTTACGTTCAAATTCAGTAATGGATGAATAGCTGGAGCATCGCAATCCCGAACTCAAACACTTGCTGACATGTGTGTGCAATATATGGATTCATAAAAAATGAATACCGTGTGTCCTTGTGTGTGTTTGCAGCCTGTCTCTCCAGCTATGTGTCTCAGACTGTGTGAAGACAAAATGGCAGGATGTAGTACTGTGAAGTCTATTAGGACCAAATCCCATACTGCCACTCAGCTGTCAGAGACGTTTGATTAAACTGCAGGGTGGGAATGTGGTTTCAGCAACAATTTTCACTTCATACAATAATAATGAATGTAGGCCAACTAAGGTAAGGGGATGGAGAGAATGTTGGAAAGAAGGAGGAAAGAAATTGGTTTGAAATTGGTAAAATGGTTTCAAAGGGTAAATGTGTGCTCTCAGATGATGGAGGTACTTCAGTGTTCAAGCACAGAGAGAGGTACTCTACGCTACTCCAATGAACAGACTTAAACATGTGACCTTACTGTTACTAGAAGAAAGTCTCATTAAACAGTAAGTAACCTTGCCAGCAACAAACACAAAGTCAACCGCCTGGGTTCTCTGATTTATATTACCTGAGCAGATTAACTGAAAACACTGGACTGAAATAATCATTTATCACAAAAAAACTACTAATAAAATCAGGGCCTGGGGAAAAGATCTAAAAGCAAAAGTACAAAATGTTAATGCATTAAAAATGAATTCTCTAAACTCTTGACAGTGTGAGGTCATTTCATTCATTTCCAATAAAAGTTTAACGTTTTTAATTAAATTTCAGTTACAATGTTGTTAAATACTGCATAGGATCATTCCTAAATGATCACCATAATAACACTCAAGAACATTTTCTAGATAGATTTTTTTAATGCATCAGAGCAATGATATATATACATTTACCATACGCCTACCGTTTGTGACCATGGGGGCAACCTCTGGGTCTTAAAAGTGAAGCCAATGCTGAACTGCCTTAAACTTGCATTATTTTCTAATAGCCAGCAGGGGGCGACTTCTCTGGTTGCAAAAAGAAGTCTGATTGTATAGAAGTCTATGAGAAAATGATCCTACTCCTCAGTAAACATCGTAAACATGAGTTTATGGTCTCCCGTGTCACTTCTGGTTGCAAATAGCCAAGATGGCAACAGCCAAAATACCGAAAAATAAAATAAAACTTCTTATATACGGTCTATGTTTGTGAGAGTAGTCTTGTGTCACCACTCTCTCACCTGTCAAACCCAGTTAAATCATTGTACCACCTCAACCCAATATCACGCCAAAGTATTAAACCCGCCTGTCCACCAGAGGATAGCATGTCAGTTTCACGTTTTGCTTCGCCGAGGTGTGAGTATTGCACGCGTGAATGAAGGTGCAGTACCAGCAGGGGGCAATAAATCCAAATAGTTAGGTTTAGGGAAAACATTATGGTTGGGCTTAAAATAAGTACGGAAAATACGTACGGAAACAACGCAACATCAGTACGGAAAACACATGACAAACATCAATAATGTAAATTGAAAAGAAACACATCGGTCTCTAGCACTGGTGTCCTGGTTGGACCCATACAATTCCCCTCTCGCCCGCCATAAGCTGTATTTCTCACTTTTTACTCTGTGTCATTAACTCTGAGCGTAGCATATTCCCACAGATGCAATGACATTGCAGTCAGTATAGACTACATGGCGTACAAATGAAACGCCAAAAGCAAGAAGGGAGTTCTTATTACACCCTTTTGCCTTGCACGTTATCAAGTCTTTCACACGCTTTTTCGTGCGACCGGACTGCACACACCCTATGATTCTCACCCTCAGTTTCTGACAGGAAGCACCAGATTTGCAACTCTCTGTCTCACTCCCTCCGCTCATTAAATGTCATGCAAAGAGTAACATTTTATAGACAGCTCAAAGCCAGAGTAGATGGTTTACTTGTGACTCATTATTCTAAAACGGCTTGGAGGGCATCTAAAGGCTGCTGCGTATTCAACACAATGCAAGTTGTGGGGAATTAGTCATATGCTTATAAAACGGCCTCGAGCACCATTCAGCACGGCATCTCCTTTTGTGTGGCATTACAGTGTGTAATCAAGCGCCGCACTTTCCAGGGCAATCACGTCCTTTATCACAGAGGAACTGTCGCCAACCACCTACGGAGTGGGAGGATAAGCCCCTGTGGGTAATAGAGTGTGGTGGGTGCTTGATTGGATATGGTGGCAAGTGAGAAGTTTTGCTCACATCTCACACCACTCTCCTCCCCTGCCCCCCTCACCCTTCACGCCAACAAGTCATAGCTGAGGACAGCCATCCGCGCAAGATACGGGACACTTTCACGCCACTTACTTTCAATTTACTTACGTATTCGTTGCTTTCGTGGAACGCTTCAGCCTCTGGGCCGATGCGAGCTTACTGAGGGACTGATTAACACGCATACAACATTTCATACACTCTGTTTTTCTTCATCGAAATCTCGGTGTAAGAGGGAGGCACAGAACTGCCTGAGGTAATTAGGGGTGACATGATGTTTATGTAACCTCCAAGCCTCACAAACCAGATGCAATTATGGGCTACTGGTCTCTGTGACCCCGGCCCTGTAGCGTAGCCCCGCCGAACTGCAATCCCGCATCCCAGGGGTGAGCCTGGTTTTGCAGGGTGACGGGAGGAAGGTGGGAGAGTGAAGCGGGGGCGAGCAAGAGTTGAGTTCTTTTCACAGCTCCCTCTGACGGGAGCTCTCGCCGCCTAATCCAAAGTGACGGGCACTTCAGTGGAGAGGGCGCGGAGCCCCCCAATTTCCGCCAGGTCCCCCACGGCAGGGGGAAGCAGAGAAGCCAAGGGTTGGGGTGGCAGACTTATTGTGGCCCAGTGAGAAAGAGCGGGGCAGGGGCCTCATTACAACGCTTAACTGCACTCACAGGCCCTCATTAACCCACCACACCAGTGACTCAAATCAAAACAGACAATAAAAAGGGGTCGCCGTTTGAATAAAGGCCTCCATTTTTAGTGTGACTCGGAGTTTCGGCATTGTAAATGAGTGCTTTACGGAGCTTTTACACAAACAGATTTCCGTAAACACTGCAGTTTGCAACAATGGGTCAATTTAAGTGTAGGAATCTCCTCTTAAATGTGGTCATCCAACTTGTATACCCTTTCTGTTTGACTGCTTCTATGCCAGGCATCTGGACATCTGGGAATTCCAGAGGAAAGTAATGAGAGAGTGAGAGTGTAGTTAAACAAAACCCAATATGTCCGCTGCAATAAAAGCACAGTAACACAGTGCTTTAGGTAGCTCAGCTCGTAGAGGACTGCCCTCAGTGCAGGGGAATGGATGATGAGAGATGACAGGCACTTACGTATGTTGCTAATGGGATGCAAAGCCAGTGCAGAGATAAAGCCCAGCCTGTATCCCTCCAACCCTCCCACCCCCCTCTGCTCATCAGTGCTTGGGGGAGAAAAGCTTGGCACGCCAAATGATGCGTTTCATAGAGACAATTAAAGAGCAAATCAATGCTGCTGCCTCTGTGAAATAATTAGAGATGCGGCCGACTCCAACCGCAGCCACACGGCGGAAAACATGCAGAGCTCCAGTAGTCGCAGAATAAATTCTGAAAGAGATCTTGAGGCATATTCCTAGAAGATCCTGCAGATTAAAAAGTAACCCCGACCACCAAGGGAACCTGTTTTTCATTAGGCCTCAGAACATGCCGGAATACTGGCTTCTTTGAAGTTTTACTTTACAAGGTAGCTCATATAGTAGTGCGCATATACCTTGATACTACGCTCACGATATACTATGCATGTGCTTTTTAATAGTTTTTACACTACAATCAAGTAGGTGGATGGAAATAGAGCTGTGATCATTGAACAGTAGATGACTGCTCTCAGCTCCACTGAAAAACACGGTGATGAGGTCACACAGTTAAGACCAGCAGGCCATCACATTCTCTGTCACATCATCAGCGGCACTCTCCTTCGCATTTTAGAGCCCTTAATCTGCATACATCACCATACGGGAGAGGAGAGAAACTGACTTAGCGGAAGGTCTGTGCACTGTGCATTATGTGCTTGTAGAGGAACGAGTGTGATGAAGAGGGTATAAGCGACAAAAAGAGCAACACAGAAATAGACATGGAAAAAAAGAAAAGAGAACAGAAGAGAAGAGGAAAGGAAACCACATGGGGAATATAAAGTGTAGAAAAAGACAGATGGGCCCACTTACCAGCCTGGTTAGTGGTAATGTTGACTGAGGCGTACTGAGGGGAGTAGGGGCTCTGATCTGACACCCCGTTGACAGCCTGCACCTCAAACGTGTACTGTGTGTGGGCAAGCAGGTCACTAATGTAGACCCGGGGTTCTGTCAGGCCCAGCTGACGGGGCAGAAACTGAACGTTGTCCCCGCAGCGGGTGCAGCCTCCCCGGCCTCCGCCGCAGCTCTTGCAGATGATGTTGAAGACCACGTCCTCGCGGCCCCCCGAATCCCGGGGAGGCTGCCACTCCAGCATCACGGAGGTTTCGTTCACGCTGGAGATGACAGTCTGTGGAGCTGAGGGGACGGCTGGAAAACACAGGAGGAGTTCTGCAGTTAACACTTGAGTGATTAAAACAATACACAGATACTGTGGGAAGTTGGAATCTGCAGAGGTTAATGATATTTCTTCGTCACTTCAAGTGACCCCTTTCACATTGTCACAGTCATGTGATCCAATGCTAATAGAAAAATCTTTATTATAGATGTCCTGCTAAATCAGCCTTGTCTTCTAAAAAGTACTTTCCCACACAACTAAACTGCATTTGAATTAGAAAAACATTTTTTGTTGCGGATTACGTTTGTTTTTGACGTATCACAAATACGGTTGTAATTATAGTCTGCAGAAATCTGCATAGGGAGGAGGTCGGGGTGGTGGTTGGGTAAAAAAAACACTGGACTTTGACCCAGGAGAACGCTGCTCATGACCCGTGTAAAACCTAAAGTCAACATTCACTTACTCCATTTACATCTGTAACTTAATCACGTAACAAACCTTATTTTAAGCCAAACCATGATGGTTTTACTAAACCTAACCAAGTAGTTTGGTTGCCTCAACCGAACGAAGTAGTGTGGTTGCCTCAACCTAACCAAGTAATTTGGTTGATTCAACCTTACCAAGTAGTTTGATTGCATATACCTAACCAAGTAGTGTGGTTACCTCAACCTAAACAAGTAGTTTGGTTTCCTCAACCTAAGCAAGTAGTTTGGTTGCCTATACCTAACCAAGCAGTTGGGTTGCCTCAACCTAACCAAGCAGTTGGGTTGCCTCAACCTAAACAAGTAGTTTGGTTTCCTCAACCTAAGCAAGTAGTTTGGTTGCCTATACCTAACCAAGCAGTTGGGTTGCCTATACCTAACCAAGCAGTTGGGTTGCCTAAACCTAACCAAGTACTTTTGTTGTGTTTGTTGTTTTATTTTGTTTCAATTTACAACGTTAACCACATGTTTAAACTGTTTAAAACTGTGACCATAATCCGGGAGAAAAAACGTTTCCCTCAGAATGCACTTTAGTTGTATGGGAACGTAATTTTATAGAAAACAGGGTTGGCTAAATGGACAAAAAGGACCGAAAACAGTGTTAAGTGTTCTAATGATTGGATGGTTGGATTATGTACATTTCATTAGCAGTAGCATTCTGTAGTTTTCCTTGGGATTTTTTGCTTTAAAATGGAAAGAAAATGTCTTATCTATAAGTCTTACATACAATGTATACAGAAGAGGAAATATATATGATATAAATGTTTGTAACTCATATGAGCCACAACTTCAAGGACGCTATACTTTGCACCAGCTACATTCCACAGCATTGTTTTAATTGTATGATGGATGCTGTGTTGTGTACTTGGTGGCGTAGAGAGGATAATTACCAACTCTACTTAAATAACACAGGAGAAGAGAAAATCCACAAGCTCACTAGAAGATACTATATGGCTTCTTTTAGACGTCTGAGCTGACAGCGTTCCAAGCCGCCTGTGCCTCTTCCCTCGGGATGCCCATTTACACTCTCTCATTTTCCACGCTGGTGTCCACTTTGTCAAGTGTTTTCCTAACATCTATTCTTGACAGTTTTCTCATGGAGTGTCGTATAGGGTTACTGCAGCGGAGGAGAAACCTACTGTTTCTCCTATTGGGACATTCTTAGCAGCTAGGCATTATGGGGTGGAAACTTTCCACATGGCGCTACATGTTGAGTGACAGGCCAAACAAACAAACAACGAGAACTGTTTATCTTTTACAGCCATGTGCGCCTAATTATGGAAGTCGTACCCTCCAGGACTAATGAGATAAAGAGCTCCGCTCCGCCCACAACATCCTAAATCTGAATCGATCACTTCTTATTTAACCTCCTTTTTAATTGGCAGCAATTAACAGATCTCCGGCTCTGGAAGGAAGCCCGATGGAGTGCCCTTCTTGGTGTCTCTCATACATGGAAACATAACTCCTCCTTGGCATCTCCTTCCTGGGGAGGAGGACTAATATCCCCCCACCTCCATTAGCTGGCGGCCTGCTCTGATGGGCCCATTCCCTTGCTTTAATCAGGCCGGGCCCTGCTGCGCTTAATACGGGTGACGTGACGCTGCTGCTTTCTCATTCACAACAGCTGCTCGACTCCCAGAGCCAGGCTTATGCAAATCTCCTTTGTTGGAGACCATCAAATCTTTTCCCTCCTCTCTTCCTTTCAACAGACAGAGAGGGAGAGTGAGGAAAAAAACACTACCAAAATGTTGAAAGGAGCTTTTTTTTTTTCTCACTCACCCCCGTTTTGTTTTAGTTAGACCACACTCTATGCACTGATTCTCTCTTTCTCACATACACACAACCCCTCTCCATCTCCCTCAAATTGCCTCTCCTTCATTCCACGCTTCACCCCTCCCTCACTCACTTTTGCTTTGGTCTATCCTTCCGTCTCTCTCACTCAACCTCGGTGTCAGCCTCAAATTCAAATTCAAATTCAAACAGCTTCATTGGCATGACAAGAGAGAGTCTCGCCCGGGCTCATTCTCCGTGGTTGCCCCTCCACAAAGCTACGCGCCCCGGCCCAGTAACCTCTGGTCTGGCTCCGAGTACGGGCTGTGTGATGTTGAGGAGGGGCAGCCGAGCCTTGTGTGTTGGGTCAGATCTGTGGACAGCCACACTATGGGCATGTCAGCGCCGCGTTGGTGTGAGGGACAGCGCTGACAGGGTTTCTCTGTTTGGAGTTACACAGACTACCACTGTCCTTTGATCCCGGGGCTCTTCTGCTTGCGGGTGTGAAAATGTGTGCGTCAAAAGCTTCATATTCAAAATCAAAGACTCTGTGGGTTCATGTCTGTGTACTTGTGAGGAGTGCAAGTTCACATATAACAACATCAGTTCTATACGTACTTGTGCACGGCATCTGGAGAGGATCGGAGTCGGTGCGGTAATATCCGTTGCGGCAAACGCAGTTCATGGCGCCTTCGCTGGTGGTGCGGCTGTTGATGGGACACTGCATGCACGGTTCATCTTTTTGAGTGGGCTTGAAAAAGCCCGACGGACAGGCTGAAAGACAAGAGGAGAGGATACGTGTGAGGATTTAGAATGAAATTTACACATTTTTTCAAAGAGCACAGATAATGTAAATTAATTTCTTTGTATCACCCAGAGAGTCTCTGTACACTTTACACTTACTGTACACTATAAGTCAGTAAGAAAAACACAATATTACATGTAAAAGTACACACATACACACTCACACTAGGGCTGCAACTAACAATTATTTTTATTGTCGATTAATCTGATGATTATTTTCTTGATTAATCAATTAGTTGTTTGGTCTATAAAATGTCAGGAAATTGTGAATAATGTGAATAATGTCAAATATCAGTGTTTCCCATAGCCCAAGATGACGTCCTCAAATGTCTTATTTTGTCCACAAATCAAATATATTCACTTTACTCTCATAGAGGAAAGAAAAACAACAGAAAAACATAAAATATTCACATTTAAGAAGCTGGAATCATTTGGAGAATTTTGACTTTTATTTCTTAACAATTACTCAGACCGATTAATCGATAATCAAAATAGTCAGCGATGAATTTAATAATTGACAACAAATCGATTTATCGGTTAATCATTGCAGTTCAAACTCACACACACATACACAGTGATAGTGTTAATATGAAAACAAGGTTGAGGTTAGTCATTACAAACAGAGCTCATACAGTTTAACCGTAACATATAAAGTATAAAGTAGCAAGCCTACTTTTCGGGGTAAAACAGTGATTTGGGTTCCCAGCCAGTGAAAATAGGAGAGCCCATAGTGAACAGAAAGAAAAGATGTGTTGTGAGTATCAACAGACTCCCGAATGTGCAGTGGGAGATTATTCCAGAGAAGTGGAGCTCGGTGAGCAAAGGCTCGACCACCAAAAGAGTTCTTATTAAAACCGAGGAATGGTTAAGAAACCGGCATTAAGGGAACGTAAAGGAGTATATGGGGAAATAAGGCTGGAGATATATGAGGGAGCTGGTCCAGTTAAAGCCTTATAGGTAAGAAGGAACTGGTAGTCAATGCAGAAACATCAGTACCGTTGTTATATGATCCAACACAGCTGCGTTCTGGACCAGTCGGAGACCTTTTGTTGCTGTCTTACAGTAATCTATTCTAGATGTTGTGAAAGCATGTACGAGAATTTCACCATCTGATTTTGATCAAATGAAAAACAAACACATTATTATATAATATTTATACAATAGATTCATATTATATAATTGTTATATAAACATTCATAGTGTGACAGCAGCAGGAACATTTAATTGTATTTTTTTTGTTAATTAATTTTAGGTCTGAACATTTCAGAAGATCATGCAAAAATGTCACAATCCTGGGTGTCAGAAAATATCGAGTAGCATTATTATGTTTCGCGACACTATATTGATTCTCCAAAACACTAAATCGATTTGTAATTAATTACAAATTAATTATTAGTTTATATGCAAAGATTAACTCAGTCAATATTTAATTTCATTTGCAAAGATATGCACCCTCTCAAAGTAGTGCTGTGATGTTGCATAAATAAAGTAAACATTTTTACTCAGATTTTATGCATTTAGTGGTGTGTTCCTTATACAGTGAAAGTTTTCCTAAAATAAGATTTTAAAAATCGTAACATATCACTTTGTTTACAGTATCGCAATATATTGAATTGTAACCCCTGTATCATGATACGTATCATATCACCAGATTCTAGCCAATACACAGCCCTAGTCACAATTAGTCAGAACTCTAGGTGTTGTTTCCCATTTATTTATTTTTTGAGCAACAATCCACAACCCAAAGATAATTATTAATTAATACAAATATAAAACTGAGAAATTTTCTGTTAAACTCTTGTCAATTGAGTAATAAATTACTGTCACATGTCTAATTGTTTCGGCACTGAAAGTGTGTTAACCATACAATAGACGGCAGGTTAAATGTAGTAGCCTGTATATATTTACAGTATCAGTATCTGGAAAAGAGAAAGAAATGTAAAGTTTGAGCTTCTTTCCATTATTTCATATTTCTTCCACATTAATTGAAGTGCTTTACTTCGACCTACTGGACCTTTAACAGATATCTGATTACATGTTGCGTTACAAGAGGAGCCATCGAGTGACCAGAATTCATAACAACCCAAACAACACAGACCAACATAAATATACACATCAGGGCAACCCGACATATAAATACACACCAGGGAAGCTTCGCATGTGAGGCAACTCATTGCAGATATGGCAACATGGCGACATGTTGTAACTTTGCTTTGAATTATTCACCATGCTCTAGTTGCCTGAGAAATCTGGGGAAGTGCCCTGCTTTCTGTTAAGAGCCCTTTTAAAGGGCCTCTCTGTGGAAACGTGGGAGGAAAGTTACATTCATGATAGAGACGATGATGAAGTCGCACACTGCGGCTGACATAAAATTCTGTATGTGCATCTGCCTGTGAATAACAGGCTGTATACAGGGTCAATCTGTTTGCCATAAGCATCCGTCATTGCGGGGATAAACAAACTAACATAGCTGTCAGTGAAATCCCCTCATCCTCTCCTGAGTCACACACCGCCTAAACATTCACTGCCAAAAAAAGTAACCTGTTTTTCAGCATTTGCACCTGCACCCTGTCAAGAGCTTTTTTTTTTTCTATCTTGGGCCAAAGCAGCTACAGTTTTGCTCGAGGTAATCCAGCTCCCACCTGCCCCGCCGATAAAGGAGAAAATACAGAGGTGCTGAGACAGAGGTGTTGGAAGTACAGTAACATGAAAAATTCACACACGGGACACGCTGCATATCTGAAGTTAAAACCCCTCAAGTCTTTTCAGCGCTGTTGTTTTTCTTTAGTAGCAGTGTAAAAACCACAATAACGTATTGAGTCCGATGAAAGGAAACAAAATAAAGCAGCTTTCCACCAATTTACTGACAAAGTTAACGTGATACTAACGCGTTAACGCAAATTCGTTTTAACGCCACTAATTTCTTTAATGCATTAATGCAACTTGTGATTTTTAGATTGAAGCGGGCTCAAAGCTTAAAGCAAGAGTAAAGATACTGGTATCATATGACACTAGAAATTCCAAAGAATCAAAGGAATCCATTGGTACCAACCATGTCATACTAGCTTGTCAGGAAGGAGGCTAAATAATGCTCCAAACTTACGCTAAACTTTGGCAACTCATAGTCAAGTCAGCACACTGACAAACTGACAGCTGTTGTTGCCTGTTGGGCTTCAGTTTGCAATGTTATGATTTGAGCATATTTCTTATGTTAAATGCAGTACCTGTGAGGGTTTCTGGACAATATTTGCCATTGTTCTGTGTTGTTTATTGATTTCCAATAATAAACATGTACATATGTTTGCATAAAGCAGCATATTTGTCCACTCCCATGCTGATAAGAGTATTACATACTTGACAAATCTCCCTTTAAGGTACATTTTGAACAGATAAAAAAATTGCGATTAAGTTGCGATTAACTATGGACAATCATATGTTTAATCGCAATTCAATATTTTAATCAATTGACAGCCCTAGTTTTTATTATTGTTAAGTTAAAGCTGGCTGGTTCGTAGGAATAGTTTTTTTAAAAATCTATCAAAGCTGATTTTGACAATTGTCTCAACAGTCTCCCCCCATTTTCTACATATTTCTAAAAACGTACTATAACACGACTGCAGTTTTCTACATCGTAAAGTAATAAAAATACAGACTCTATTTCATTCTGAGGCTGTACGGGCAATTACAAGTCAACTGTAGCATCTGGAATATGGAAACATCTGCAGCTGCAACTCCCATTTAAAGGAGGCCAAATCACAAAGCAGAATTAATCTCGGTCCAATCCCAATGTTTATATTACACAGACACATCGCTGTGCTCAGAGACCCTACAGGCCACGGATTAATGCTCTTTCCCCCTTTGTAACTCAGAGTACATTACTCAGCGCCATCACCTTTTAAATTTGGCCATTATGATTCAAAAAATGTGCAGACACTTATTTAAAACAGAAAGCAATGGACAGTTTCTGCAGTTTTGTAAATTATATTAGTCTCTCTCTCTCTCTCTCTCTCTGTTCAGTGGTTCAATATGATCGGCCAAACCATATTTCTTGAGACTGGTGAAAACAGCTTCACTATTACAGTTTGCCTAAAAGAGAAGCTGTTTCATTAAATGCACATTATGTCAAACATCTTTGACTTCAGCACAAGAAAATGAAGAGTTGACATTTAGGCGAATGTGAGCTTCGAAACAGGAACACATTTTAAGTGTTACTTCTATTTATGCAAAATGTAAAGGTGTACAAAGCAGTGTGTTATATAGTATCACAAAAATCAGTGGCAGAGTTATTCCAAAATAAAACTGCAGTAATCTTAAAGATCTCCTCGCAAAGTATTAGCTTTGACATGTTTTTCTTCTTCTATGATTGATGGAGGGGGGGCGGGGGGGAAAGGGTTTTGGGTACAGGGCGAAACATGAGGCCTGGACATTCACACTGCCAGTCAACGGGCTCTGTGAATGAGGCCCGGGCAACAGCTATGTGGGGAATTGGGATCGAACCTCTGCGGCACCAGTGAGGTCTATGGGAGCGCGGCGCTCCGAGGAGCAACACCAAAGGAAGCAGCATAAAGAGGTACTGAGAGAGGAGAAGTGTAAAGATGAGGAACAAAGAGGGGAGAGGTGGGGAATGGCTGTGTTTCAGCCAAGGAATTCAGCGTGTTACTCTGCCCACACAGTGAATGTATGTGCTGCAACAGTATGCAGGCTGTGTATAACAATCACAACAATGACTTTATAATCTGCATGGGGACGAAAGTGAATGAATAAAAATTGATTAGCGCTTATAAAGCCCCATGATGCCTTGCTACCACAGCGTTTGTGTTTAAATATGCTGTGGTAATTGTTGGATGGCACACTGGTGGGTAATGCAAATTTTTTCCCACCACGCACCAAACATCCAAAGACATAATTTCATTGTCTGCAAGTCTGGTTCATTTGATGTAAAAATATTCAAAGCTTATTAATGTGTTTTTATATTCAATCGTCTGTTTAGGTCAAACTGTTGAATAGTTTACTACATATCTTTCCAGATTTGGACAATTTTAGACAATCTTCACTACACTTTGTGAAAATTCTCATGCTGTTTATAAACAGTTAAAAAAATCCTTAATGGTGCGATACGATATCCACTGCTCTCATACGGCGGTTACAGCTGATAACGCCATCCTGACCGACGGTGTCGTCGCAGAAGCTTAGCACCAACCCTTTGGTTCACCCTCAGGTTAACACTGTTAGCACTGTCAGCACTGTTTCCGTTGTTTGCACTGTTAGCACCGTTAGCTGTGAGCTGCAAGCTCAGCTGTCGCCATGTTGAGAGCCGTGTGGAAGCAATAGAAATGTTCTGAATTTCGAATTTAGCATCTTTAAATATAAGCTGTGGTTCCCAACCCGGGGTCCGGGACCCCCTTAGAGGGGCGCCAAAGATTATCTGGGGTGCGCCAGGATTTGTCTGGTCTGAGGTTGTCAAAACTACAACTAAAATCATAATAGCACACTGACTGGATAATTTATACAAAAGTCTGCATATAAAACTATTTTAATAGATATATTTTTTGCTATTTAGTAGGCCATGTTCTGCTCAGTTGCAGATATAGATACGGCTACACTAATATTATTAGTATTATACTATTTGTAGAATTAGACTCTAGAGGTGGCTACGTAAGATTGTTTCTGACTCCCGTGATCAAATATTTCCAATATCTCCAGTGTTGTTCAAGTCCAAGTCCAAAATCGAAATTTATTGGAAAACGATAGATGTAATCATTTCCAAAATTCCATTTTTATCTAACAAAATATTCATATTTGTTGGCGTTTAGCTGACGAGTTATATTCATTAAAGAAAGTTGATTTAATTTAAAAAACACTACCTCATTTAATACACTGAAACACCTCATTCAAATTGAGGGTTTTGTTCAAGGATTTGTACATTTTGGGTGATGATGTCAGAAAATATGGGGAGGGGGCTCAGCTTTTCTTAGATACAAGTAGGGGGGGCTTCAAGGAAAATAGGTTGGGAACTGCTTGTATAAAGGGTCAAATCCCACCGATATCTTTCCATTGTTGTATTATTACTTGGGGTTTATCTACATGTTAAAGTTTGAAAAAGCCAAATGAAAAATCCTTGAATGTCTTTTAACAAAAAAAAGATGATAATTTTCACTTTCAACCAAAACATATATACAGCTGTTCATGTAATCTCAGTTTCCTTAAGTATATAGCTTGGTGATTTGTTTTGTCTAACATGTGTCCAGATGAGTTGGGCTCAAGTACAGAATTCATTACAGAAAAGTAAACAGCATTGGCATTCAAGTATTTACCAGTAAAAGTCTAACCTTTTTTGGGCATTTGTTGTATTACCCTTTGTGACATCGTCTGGTACATCAGAAAGTTAAAACAATCCATGAAAAAAATAAGTATTTGTAAGAACCATCCAGTCCAAGAGAACACCATATTATATGTCTTGGCATGCCTCTCTGCCCTGCCGCCACGGTCATTACTTTGGGGAAATATTTGGGGAATTTCCACTTTAAACCCGGATGACAGATTTTAAGAGTTGCAAAGTTGTCTGGTGTCGGATGCAGAGGAGCGGAGACGTGGAGAGCAGTGATTAAAAAACAGATCAGAGCTTTAATTCCCTACCTCCCTGCCTTCCCAGATTGCTGCTGTTGAGCTGTTTGATCACCATCCTGGCACTCTTGCTCAACATGCGAGAGCTAAAGGCTGTTTTTTTGGATGTTTCCTCTCACTTCAGATATCCTTCTGGCAAGAAGAGTTAATTACTGCGAGAATATTCATTGACAACAGCTCCTCTGTTGTTCCTGCTTCCTATACTTAGAAGAAACACACGCACACCGCTATTAATATCATTAATATCATCAAGCAAACATGCCACGTTTTGCCATCACGTCTCTGGGGACTGGCGGACGTGGATTCTGGAACTGGGACAGACAATGAAATGTGGCAATAAGTCAAGAATAAAGGCCACACAGGAAACAGCTTTAAGGGAATTTATAAACACTTCAGACTCAATTTAGTAGTAGTCATGTCAAAAGGTCCAGATCACCTCAAAATTGGTTCCAGAAACACTGCAGGCATATCCACTCTTGAATCTTATATTTGAAAAACAAATGAAAACTTCTGCCAGCAGGGTGAGATAGTTTTGTATTCAGTGTTTGATCATTTAAAAACCAAGTACTTTAATCTAACACTTAAAACCCAATCTGAATAATCGTCTATACCTCCCCCACACGCATTCCAAACCCCCAGCTGCTTGTGTCTGTCTATGTTTATGACTTTTAATAATATATAGTGACATGAAGGCTTTAATTAGAGGTTTAGCTGGAATAAAAATAGCACTGCGAGAGCTGTGAGAGGCAAGTCAGTCGCGCAAGGGTGCTAGTCAGTTTTTACAGCAGGTAATTTGCTGGTTGTTTCAAAGGTTTCCTGAATATTACAGCCGGGGGAGATTTATAGCGCATTGAAGACGAGAGACCTGCAGCTAAAACCATCTGAATCCTGCGAAGCATGTGCGACTGTAAATGTGAGAAGAGGAACAAACAAAGAGAGAGAAGAAAGCAGACAGAGAGGCAGGGAGTGTTGTTTTTCGGTGCCGATGCCGCCGTGACCAGCTATTGCTGGAAACACTCCCTGTGATTCTGGCTCCTCGGACCAAATCAGCACACACACACACACACACACACACACACACGGCACATAGAGAGAGGCCAAACAAAGACGGGGCATTTGACATTTCCATCATGGCCGCCCGGGCAGTGTTGGACGCCGTGCGATCGCAACCAGACAATCAGCTGGC
The DNA here is from genome assembly GCF_043250625.1 of Sebastes fasciatus. NCBI lineage: Eukaryota > Metazoa > Chordata > Actinopteri > Perciformes > Sebastidae > Sebastes > Sebastes fasciatus. The sequence goes on from NC_133795.1 coordinate 25,000,253, forward strand.
TGATACCAGGTAATCCAGCCTGAGGCCACACCTATTGAGTAAAAGGAGGAAAAAAAAAATAACCCAACCATCTCTCGTCTACACCGCCCGACAGAGAGACTCTTTGTCCAGCAGTCTGGGGCATCACAGCAACAACAACCCTCTTCCCTGTTTCCCCTGGTCCCCCTTTTCAGGATCGAATCCACCCTCCCCCCAAAATGGTTTTATTTAATGAACACACCATTAAAGAAGAGACGATGGAGACAAAGACAGGCACGGTGTGTGTGTGTGTGTGCGTGCGTGCGTGCGTGCGTGTGTGTGTGTGTGTGTGTGTGGTGTTCAGGGTGTGAAAGAGAAAAGGCTGGAGGGGTAAAAAAAAAAAAAAAAATCAGAGGTGCTAGGTTTTGTGAGCACAGCAGGAAAAAGTGCTGAAAGCGGTGAAAACGGCCAGCGTCAGAGGGATTGTGTGTGTGTGTGTGAGCGCGGATGCAGGGTATTTCCCTGTATTCCATTGTGACCAAAGAGGCCGCTACAGTGTACAAGTTCGGGCCTCTGTTTGCTTCGGTGCCGCCTGTAAAAAAACTATTTATGTGAACCACTGCAGGGACAGATCAGAGGCTATCCTAAAGAGATGTGTTCCTTTTAACAAGACAGACCACTGTTCTTCTGAGGAGAAAATTACATTAAGACAACCTGTTGGCTTTTTTTGGCCGTTGCTTTCAAATTACCTCTACCGTCCTGCGACCACAACTACAGGCCGTCAGCCTTTGAACTGGTCACATCTAAGTAGAGCGTAACCTTGTGAAACGACAGTCGTGGCCACAGATTAACCGGAGGAGAGCAGCCACGAGTTGTGTGTCTGTTTCCTGGGAGCGAGGACAAGCCAACCCCCCCTCCTCTGCCTCAGCACTTCCATAGGGAACACAAGCTAGCACTGTTTGCAACACAGGGTCCCCGCAATTCAATTAGGACAGCGGTCCTCCTCGCCATCTAATTCAATCAGGCTTGTGTGAAAGCTATTAGACAACTGGCATTTGCTTCACCCCACACACACGCACTGGCACACAAATGAGATATTAATTTCTCCCTCTAGGTTTCCATGTCTGGTGCAATTAACAGGTCTGGGACTCGGCGTGGCTCCTCGCACCATACGCCAGGACAGTGCCAGCGAGCGAGGGTGACCACTGGTGACCTACGAGGTGTAAATCAGGCTACTCTCGAAACTCAAGAAGAACACAGGGTCGTTCAAATGGGTTATTTTCTAGCAAATGTTCAACATTTCTAACTAAGAATGCGTTAAAGTTTGAGGGCAGCACCGCTGCATTTAGCAAATCACTGTAATAAGTAACTAAAAAAAGGATGCAGCCACTTTCATGGTCTTACCCAATGAAAGGAAAAACATTGCAAGCAGTTATTTTAATGATTAGGTTCCATTCTTTACTCCATTAACTTTAGTGGCAAAGCTCAGACTTCCAGCTGGGAGAAATGCCCAAAATGAACTCTGAAAGACTCACAGACTCGCCCAGAAGTTGGCTTTTCACAAAAATGATCTGTTTAAGAGCCTCGAACACTTCATACACATGCTTACTAATCCAGACATTTTATAACGTTCATGCCAACCTGTGCGTCACCGTGTGAATGTGTGTTCCTGTACAGTGAGGGGCTTGTGTATCATGCGGTATGGGAGGACAGGGACATGATTGGGAAGTGACTTTTCCCTCTGTGTCCCTCAGCATTTTTGCTCTAAGCTGCATCTCCTCTGCAGTTGTCACAGAGCTCACATCCCCAGTCCCCCCACCCCACAACCTTCCCTCAGCAGGCTCCTCTGAGACAGATTAGGAGCCAAAGTGAGCAGCAGATTAACTGGAAATGTGGGACACCTGGGAAATGAGCTCTGAGGGCGCCGGGTCCTCGGGGCTCACACACAAACAAGACTCCCAAAAACGCACAGGGCATTGCACCACACACGTCATACACACAAACACACACACACCCAGAGCTCATTTAATTCCATCTTCTTCCGATACATATACATCAACACATAAATAAGCAGAGACCGTAAAGAAGAAAGCTGCTAATAAACCTCATCTGGCCACTGGCCAGAGGACAATTTCAGCTCATACAGCAGGGGGCTTAACCTCCATATATGTGGCACATATACAAGGCTCACCATCACAAGGTTTGGTATTTACAAGGACAAAAAGAAGTGTGGAGCGCTGGTCAGAATGTCAGTAGCAGCTAAAAATACAATATTAGTCATGTAACAACTGGTGTAAATTAATTTCCCACTAACTGACCTTATTACTCATTATCTCCTTCACGCTGGCCAGAAATAACACCAGCGAGCCACATGGCATAGATATACTGTGAAATTGTAGCCCATAATATTGTACACACATATTGTACAGTATACATACATGTATGCAACTAAGGCTGCAAGCAACAATATTTTACCCTCATCAATTAAAACTACTACGAGGAACTTTAATTTTGTGTCGATTTTGGCGGTCCGTGTGGACAAAAGCGGTAGTGTTTCCGAGCACCATTCCCTTTAGAAAACCTCTCATTTTACTGCAGCAGGGTCTGACAGTCTGCACCGTGCAGTCCTGGTTCTGGTTCTCCCGTGCCTCCCTTCCCTTCAGCGGGCTTAGCAAAACAGCCTGGGTCTCCTGCAGTGTGGTGTCAATGTTGGCTCCCTGTGTGGATTGGCAGAGCAGCAAGGCAAAGCTGGCCAGAGGAGGAGCGCTGCCGGGCGCGGAGCTCTCCACCTCCCACCGGATCTCGGCGGCAGCGAAGCCGGATCTGGCTGGAGGCCCCGCTGGACGCAGATTCCGACCCGGTGGCACCGATGACGAGCATTAAGAATAACTATATAGAAATAGCCAATCTTCTCACTGATGCTCTCGTTTACTTATGTAGGTCATATAAAGCAGTGGTCCTCAACCTTTTTTCATGTCAAGGACCCCTAAATTGCTCCATATAAGGTCACTGACACCCATTTGATAAGATTTCACTTTAGGAACCTCCATCTAAAATAATTTTTGTTGCTAGATATGATTAAGACTAGACTTCTATAGTTGTTAACTACAGTTGAGGAAATAATCATGGAGGAAGTGAAACCTATGTTCAGAATAGTCACTCTTATGACTCGTATTCACATACCAGGGGACCCCTTGGTATTCCCTCAAAGACCCCTGGTTGAGAACCACAGATATAGAGGCATCAGTTATAAATTGAGACTGTTTCATAGTTAAAAGTTCTTCATAGTAACTTTAATCCGACAATTAGGTTTTGATTAGGCCTAATCTTTAGTCTTTAAAGGTATCAGAAAATAGAGAAAAATGCCCATTATAGTTTCCCAAAGCTAAACATGACATCTTCAAACTGCTTGTTTTGTTCGACCAACAGACCAAAACCCAATGAGATTCAGTTAACAATGACTTAAAACAGCAAACAGCAGCAAATCTTCATGTTTGAGAAGCCGGAAGTGATGTACGTTTAGCATTTTTTGCCTGATAAATGCCTTAAACGATTAATCAATGACTGTATTGTTGATCGACTAATAAGTGAATCACTTCAGTCACACATCATGGTGTGTTTTAGTACACTGAAGTACGCATACGGTGCACCAACCACTTCCCGAACACTCAGGCTGCCTGGAGATAGTGCGTCATTCCCATGTGGCAAAGGTTAGCTCCTTGATTCAAACAACGCTGGCAGAGTGGCCCTCTGTTCAATACCACAACGCTCCCATGATGATCATCAGGTCATAAATACCAAAGGGAAAAAAAAAAATCAGTGAAAACTATCTTAACCACAGTATTTCCATACTGTCTGATAACTACCATCTGTCAATAGAGGAGGAAACCGAGATGAAAGGAGAGTATCACTGGAGCCATGCATGCAGCACAGTAATAACGTCTGGAATTTTCACTGCTCTCTTTTTTTTTTTCTTCTTTTCCCACTTTTTTTCAAGCACAGGGGGAAAAAAAGAGGCACAAATGTGGAATGGTGAAATTACAGGCATCCGAGCCAACGCATACACGCACAGGGCAGGAATATGAACAAGGCTGGTGGGCGGTTGTGGGGAATAAAGCGGAAAGGGTCATTTCATGCAGGCAGATCACTTGACAGCTTGCTCTCCGGAGGATGCAGGGGTCCAATCAGGTTGCTGGTGGACCCCTTCGGTACACTGGGCTGCAGATGGCCGGGGTGTGGCAGGAGGCCGGTCTCTTTGTCGGCATTAATCTCCATTTAAGGTGGCTTGTCAGCATTCGGGATCCGCATCACATTGGGCCTATAGCTACATTGTATCCCATTATTTGTAATGAGCGATCATTACCAGGGCTGGGGAAAATGTCACTTTATGTGGATGATGGTACGTAATTTGAAATTATGGCGTGGTCCTCCGTAATCTGTGCTCAGAAGTGGTAATTAATTCAGTCCAATTCTGCGGCTGCTTGCACAAGGGCGGGAATTAGCGGATGCACTGTATGCATGGTGTTCAGTGGTTACAAAATAGCCTAATTCAAATTAATTCAGCTCAATAATTTTGTGTAACGATTAAGAATTAATTGCCTTGTGGGCCCTAATTTGGGACTGCTTGATTAAACCACATCACATCGCATGTTGCGTCTTAAAATCTGTTTACACAATAACAGTCTAAGCTTCTGTTTCACCGTCCACCACCCACCACCAGCTCATCTGTCTTTTCGGAAGTTATTGCATAAAGTTCTTCTCCACCAAACAAAGGCAGCGTGGCCTTATTTAACATTGTATGCAAGATAAAAGCACTGAACTTTCACTGTCATGTGACACCAAGTGTCAGTTATTGTGCTTTTACTGCAGGGCTACAATGTTCCTCATGGTGGGAAGGAGTAGCTGGGGTAAAGAAATACACCTGTCTTTTCATGTACAGCAAAGCCTGAATGGGCGTTTTCGAATTTGAAACAGGTAGGAAATGAGGAGACTCGGGAGCGATCAGATATCAAGAGTGTTAAGCTGTCATTGTTGAGCTAAACAAAAGAATGCGGGCAGCCTCCACCCACCCACCCTCGCGCTCATGGGAACAGATCACCTGCTGCACCGCAGGATGCACTGAATAGCACAGCATCCCCGCAAACACCCACCCCACCTATATGACAAGATTGTACACAGAGTGCAATGATGAGTTCATCCCTTGAAAAACATCCAATTTCCCCCCCCTGCGGACAGTCGCTCGCACACATTCCACATCACTCATACTCTCTCTAAGCCTATGATTCAAACATTTATTTTAAGACTGTGTTTACTGTATGTTCTCTCCCTGACACTCAGATCGATGTGTCTGAACTACTTTGTGAGTTTTGACTGGGGAGGGCTGTCAGTGCCTCGGCCTCCCGAAACCCCCAAATGTGCCCTTCTCTCAAGGACAGCCAGTTGCTAGGGCAACAGGAGCCATTGCCATGTAAGGCAGCTTCCCCGCTCCGTTCCGCAGGCTGCACCCGGACCTTACAGCCCTGATCACAGCCTCAGACTGCTGATGACAGTGGGACTGGGTGGAGGATGAGATGAGGTGGAGGGTGGAAAAAGGTAGAGGAAGAGAGAGAAGTGGGACGAATGGAGGGTAAATAACCTCAGTGACCTGCTGAAGACATATTGGTCTACAGTTCACATAATTGTCCTGGCAGAGATAAGAAGCAATACAGGATGAATTACGCTGCCCGGACCGTGAAATAAACAACCCGTTAAAGTTCAGCCTCACTGTTTTTAGAGCTTGCTGGAATTTGTAAAATATCATCAGCTTCATGCTGATTTCAATCTCGCCTATCTGGTTCAACAGCCGGCATTTGCTGCCCGACACAACAGCTCTTGTGGCTGGCATCTTGGCCGATACAGGTGAGAGGCAAGCAGGGAGAGCGGTGGTGGTAGTGGCAGTGGCGGTGGAGGTGGTGGGAGGGGGGTCCTTTGTGCCTAGAGGCAGATGTAGGAAATAGCTGACAGAGGCAATCACTACTCTGTATGTGTGTGCCTTTCTGTGTGTCTGTATTTGTAAAGGACAGCACATGAGAGCAAGAGTGAGAGAGAAAGAGAGGAGAGAGGGGAAGGGAAGGGAAAGAGGCGGGGGGGGGCTTTACCAGAGTCCAAACAAAGGCATCGAGTTGCAGCTCCGGGCTCGGCGACAGAGGCTCCCTAAGGTGCAGCGTATAGCTGATGGACAGGTGGCATAAAGGGGGCTGCATGTTGTCCAGTCAGTAGGGACAAGAGGGGTGTCACAGGAAAAGGGGGGTGTAGGAGGAGGGGGAGGGAGGAAGGAAGGGAGAAGAAGAAGAAGAAGAAGAAGAAGAAGTGGGGGTGGCATTGCAAGGAGCAGCTGGTGCTGGATCCTGTCACTGTCCCTGGGTAACCCCTCCAATGCACATATACAAACACACCTCAAACAAAGCACCCTTAGTGAGTATCACGTTGATAGGATGGATTTTTATATCTGCAGCCATCTCACCCTGGAGTGTGTTTATTAAAGATTATATCAATTCTTCTGACCACAAGCATTTAATGAGGCAGCAGGGAGTCTGAGTGAATTCTATTATCCATTTGATCTACAAGAGGGAGAAAAAAAACAACAGCTGTAATGCGCTGCATGCTTGCATCCAAGAAACACACACACATGCTTGCAAGTATACTTGCACACACGCACACAAACACTTAAAGGGCGTGTCCATAAAGCTAAGCAATGTACTGCTGTGGATGCCACGTTATCCAAACTAATCGATGGATGCAGCGGTAGACCGGCAACTCCTGTGTTCTGAGAGGTAAAATGACTTGTTTTTGTGAATGGAGTCTGGTCTGGTGGTATTGAAAACAGCCATATAACAGCTTCAGTTGCCCATCGGAAAAGGCTGTCTGATGGTCAGGTAAAGCTGTGAAAATATTTTCAATATAGCGTACACTTTAACTGATTGATTTTTTGTAGGTGGCTAAAATGTGTTTTTCTGCTGCTCCCATCCATAGCCGCTTTACCTCGCCGTCAGACAGCCCTTTCCAACGGGGGAATAGAGGGCTACTGGAATGAGTCCCTCCTGTTGTGTAGTTCGTTCCAAAATCATAAAAGTGCTGTTCGCCACAGAGCTTATTTTCTGCAATAATCCGAAACCCAATGGAAAAATCCCATTGGCTTTTTGTCGAGGGAAGCAGGGCGATGCTAACTTACTGGTTGGCCTACAAAAATACGTCATCCGTGAAGCACTCTATTGAAGCCGTTATATCGCTCTCTTCAAAGCCACCAGACTCTATTCACAAAAGCAGTAATTACACCTTGCAGAACACGGGGTAAACATACAACCCCACTACAACAAAATTGTACTAACCCTTTCAGTTATTTCCAAACTTAACATAGCTAACTTTGACTCAGCTAGTGTTAGTATTCACATTATCCATGACCTTATTGATTAGCTTCAATTAGCTTACTTCAGTAACCTACGTCATAGTAGGCCTAATAGAACGCGGCCTTTAAGTTAGGAATCACATTACTTAAGTATGAAAAAAAGTGTGAATTTTTTTTTTTATAAAAATAAAACATTATTTTCATTAATTGTCCCACAACTGTGCCATATTTTGTGAGCACTAGCTCTGAATGAAACTAGCTGAAATTGTGCCACCCAGGCAGTAGTACATTCTCTGATCATGTGACCTGAATCAGGCTTGCTTGTCAGATGGATAATAAGCTCATTCAAGCCGTGACATGCAACGAAAAGACTTAAAACCACCAAAACCGGATTTCACCTGATATCAAGACTCAAAGATGCAACCTCAAGGGATTAAATCACACAATTGCACACACACACACACACACACACACAAAACCACTTCCCTGCACCATTACACCTGCGCCTGAAAAGGCCGGTATTGTTGGGAGGAGATTCATTTGAAGGCTTTAATGGCTGCTATTTAGATGTGGAATACATTAAATAGCCCAATCATGGCTGCGGAGTGAGGTGGTGGCCCCGACAAATTTATAGTAAGCGAATAGATCGACTAATTAGCCTTTAAATATGTCATTGATTCATCTAAAACAAGGGATCCCTGAGCTATTCATCCTCCCGCTCTGCGTCCTCTCCTCCTCCTCTATGACTACATCCTTAACCCTGATGAAGGAGGGGCTGGACTGGCCGCTCTCCCTTCCATTTGTCCTAATCAATGGAGGCTGTTCAGTCCAGACCCAGGGGGTCAGGGAAATTAAGTACCCAGCTCACACAGAGAGGGACCGGGCCAGTGCTAGGGCACGAGGGGGTTGGGGGGGAGAGATAGGCAAAGCCCTCTGTTACCTTGGCAACTCCATTTGCTGCTGAGTTTTGCCCAATATATTCCAACTCTTCTCCCCTTGTTAGGATGGTTTGCACCAAAAATGGCCGCTCTATAGATATTGCTTTGTGTGCAGCAAGGTAATTTCTCTCTGGACGCTCCTTACAAACAAATTCAAAGTATTGATTCAGACATGCAAAGCACTGACATGAGTCATAAATTATCCTCTACTGCTGAAGACGGTTCATCGCTATGATAAAGTTCCAAAGGCTTTATAGAATCGCAAATAAATGTTATTTATTCAGTTTCTATTCCACAGAATATTAAAAATAGAGAGGCAGGAGGGTGTTAATATCTTTCTAAAGTTGAGCAAAATATGTAATATTTCCAGAGGATTAAGCTTAGAGGTGATTAATGAGAGAAAAAGTGATGATTGGAGGGTAAATAAAGATGTGTCCTCATCTCCCCACACAGTGTCCGCCCATAGCAAGAGTGTGAATGAGCTACAGGTCTTTTGGTTATGTAACGTTACCTGCTAAATTTTGGATAGGTTGGATCTTTATTTAGAATTTCAAAAACTGATATTTTCCCCTTCGTTTAAAAAAAATAAAATAAAATCTGTCCACACGACCTTTGTTTAACAAAATATCTCTGTCCACTATGAAATGCAAAATTGACCCCAAACGCTCACCGTAATATTTACATGTCACCACAAGTGAGGTCACAAGTTAAGGGTCAAGGAATTTTGTTACCAGTCTTCTCTCTCCCTTTCCTTCAGCTTCATTACAGTCAGTTCGATAACAGTCATTGTTGGTTTGGGGGCTGTGATTCCTGGTCGAACTTCATGACTGTCATCACTCTGCTGTCATCAACTGTCTCTTTACATGCATTAATGATGAAAGGGAGGTCACTCAGGTTTATGTCCATGTATTGCTCCAAATCCTCGCCTTCAATCGCCCAAAAGCACATTCAATCACCATTCGACATTTTTAATGTGTGCTCTGCCTTTGGCTTCCTGGATCATTTTTCAAATGTAAAGAAGTAATTAGTCCGAGCAGTGCTAACAAAACATAAAAAAGCTGGTAGTCCGCCATCTTTGTTATTGTTTCTGGTGCAGGCTCATTACACAAAGCACTATGGACATGTGCAAAATAAGGAGAGGATGTTATCGTTTCCCAAACACTCCGTTTTACACGTCCACACAAAGATGAGATTTTTTTTTAAATCCACACTATAGAATGTGTTCTCAAAAATATCTGTTTTTGTGACCCAAAACTCTGTCTGCGTGTGGACAAGAGGCCAAAATGTAGAGGAAAATATCCGTTTTTAAAATATATGTACCCGTGTAGACAGTGCCTTAGTATCTTTTCTGGTTGCTTGTTTGCACTGATTTCTAATCACTTTCAGTTTTGGAGTGTTGCCTCATGTTCCACCAGGTGTTGGCAATCTGGACCACACCAACTGGGATTTGAGGGAGGGAGGAAGCAACGGTTTATTTTTCTGTATAACTTAGATTTTCTTTTTTCCTACTAGGCCTACAAAAAGATTAACTTAACGCCTTAATGGGATGTTGTAAAGCTATTTTACAGTTGAAGCCTAAATGAATAAATTCTTGTAGTAAACTGACTTGACAGTTTGAACTGTTTCTTTTGTCCCACCCCTGCTGATAGCTTGGTGGTTTGAACCACAGTATATTTAAACTTGTTGTTTCAATTGCCAGCTTGTTAGGGAACTGTTCTTCATTTAATATGCTGGCTCACATCATGCTAGAGGGGGTTTTAGATCCATATTTTATACATGGTGGAGAGTCTTTGGTGATGCCTACATGTCAATCACTCTCAGTTTGACATATGACTCAAATTCATGAGTCATACATGTCACACATATATAACCTTAAAGCAACCCACCTAGCCTAAAGGCATAGCTTTCCCCTTGGCATTCCTTGGCACATTCCAGTACCGCATTTCTGACGTATCCACACAGGCCGGCACATATTATCTTTGACGTTAATGCCGAGGTGCTGAAAAGGTCATTGTAAAAATATAATGGTTGAGTAGAAGCCTCTACTTTCTGGGGGTAGCTACTGGACAGTATTTACTGATGAGCTGAGAGCCGTGTGAGTCATCACAATTATATCTGTGTGTGTGTGCCTTCTGTAGACCTGCAATTTACAACAGAGGAGGGCAGATAGGAACTATTCAATGCACATGTATGCATTCACTGTGCTGTAAACGCACACTAACCAGGGCCCGTTTTGTGGCCATGATGGTTGCCAAATGTTTGTGGAGGTATTACAGAAGTTGAGGCGGTTTGGAATGAGTGAAGGCTTGCAAGAGGGAGACTGGCAGATTAGTCTTGGGTTCCTGGAGGCAGCAGGATTATCCCAGGGAGGCTAGTGGGGGTCATGTCAGTTGCACTCAGACTAAAATCCCCATCCATAGCAGACCTGGATGAAATGCCATGTGCAAAAAAATAAATAAAAAATCTTTACACGTGTTTTAACCTGGCTGCAATGTAATACCAGATAGGTGTGGTTTTCGAGGGAAAAAAATCCAGACAGGACTTAAGTGAAACATGTGTGTCTTAATGGTTCGGGTTTCCTAAACCCTGATCATCTCCTGCTCCAAACAGATTATAACAAATGGGGGAAAATGATGTGCAAAAAAACTATTTCAGCAGGTCTGGCATGCAGACAATGAGAAAAGAGGAGGGGCACGGACACAGTTAGTCTTGCTTCACTGCATGGAAGTTTGATGAGGAAATGGGGAAGGGCATCCATCCAAGACCTTCGATTTGTGGACCTCTGCCAGCTCCCTTAACCAGAGACATAAGCAATTGATTAAAGAATGAGGAAAGTCTTACTTGCAGTCCTGCGCTGTGATTTTTATGGGCTCTTTCCTTAGACTGCATCAACAGCCTTTGATAAGTGTATCAGACTATAAATGTCAGATCTAACTGGCATGATAAGAATCTGCCCCACCCCTCCCTACCATTTCTGTCAATATGGTGTCTGTATGCTCGATTAAAAATAAAGGGGACATATCATGCTCATTTCCAGGTGCATACTTGTACTTTGGGTTTCTACTATTACATGTTAACATGCTTTAAAGCTGTTTCTCACCAGTGCGATGCAAAAAACACGGTGCAGGAACATTGACTATGCACACCGGGTCCGGTGCAAATTATCAGCGTTGCTGTGTTCCTTTTTCGCAATGAGTTTCCGCCCAAATAGTGCCTGTGTCCACTCCACACAACAAAGACCTAGCCAAACAGAGAATACTACATAAACTATTCAGACCCCAAATGTCATGCTAACGTGAACATTGTGGCTAGCCCTGTTCCGTGACCAAGATATAACATTAGCAAGTGCATTTTTTTTTTCGGGGCGAAAGTCCGTGCTTGGTGTGAAACAGTTTTTAATATTCAAACAATACTCGGTCAAAACCGAGTATATAGCTGAACCGTGTATGGTCAGTCTTTGAATTTGTGGCTAAATTGTTACACAAATAGTCAGTAGTCATGTCTATAATGTTAAATCCAGCGGTACATGTCCACCAGGTCCGGTGAGGACACTAAGGGACACGCTGCTTCACTCAACTGGTCCCCGTTTCAAACAGGAAACAACACGGCGGCCTGCTCATAAACTTTCTGTTATTCCATCTAAACAATCCACCAAAATCTACTTCTGACATTGTAAGCGATAAATAGGCTATGCCACTGCTGAATTTCGTTTCATTTTAGAACTAGATCACCTAGTTTCACAGCTTGGTCCAGATTTCATGAGCCGGACGCGTCGCGCTGGAAGGGCTCATTTGCATAAAGGACTGTTCCCGCCTTTTCATCTTGAAAGAGCAATGGCCAATGAGGAAACTCCAACACTCGGCCGACCCATCATTTAACTTCATCACTCAGTCAGTCACTCAGTGACAGACTTTTGCGTTGCGAAGAAAAATATGGTGCACCTTTGCAAAGGTAGTTCTCGCATGTTTTCTGATCTAGACGGCCCACAAAAAACTGTCTTGTTTCACAGTATGTGGGTTGGTAGGTACTCCACATGCCCAAATGCATGTGCACAAGCACTGAAGTGAAGTGTTTTCATAAGTTCCCTTTAACATGTCCAATTCACTTTTTACGTATCAACAGACCAGGTGTTTAATTAGAAGCAATAAAAAAACAAGTATAGACAGAGATGTTTTATTAGGCTCTTTCCTCTGGCTGCTATGCTTTTCTGGATAGAGCACCTATCAAGGAACATGTTCCGTAGGGAACCACAAGGGGCCTTCGAAGAGGTCAAATACCTTCTTATCAGCACACTAACAGGTTCTGGCTTGACAAGCTCAATTAGCCAGCGCTTGGTGCGGTGTATGAGGAGACCACGCTCTCAGCACGAGGCCCATATCAACAGAACCAGGGAGATGACAGACAAGCCGAGCCCACAAAGGCCCGATTGTGGCGGTGCCTGGAAGGTCGGTGAATGGGTAAAGAGGGGAGGAAGGACTTGTGTTCTCAGGGGTTTTGTGATGTGGACGATAAGAATCTCCCAGCTGAATGACAATGCCACTGTAGAAAGTCTTCCGGATAAATGACTTCCATTGAGGTCAAAATCCTTAAATGAGCATAATAGAAGAGAGAAATGAGTTTTAAATGAAAGATTGTTCTATTGAAATTGAGTATCTAATGCATTGTTTCCTTTTGCATACTCCGGCGTTAACTGACAGGGCCAGACAGCTCGCGGCACGCCTTTGACGGGGCAGCTGTATTCTTTTGGAAAGGGCAAACGGATAAATGGCGAGATGTTTAGGCATGTCATCCGACTGTTTTCATAAAGCACGCCAGCATTTCTGGATCTGCGCTCCCTCTGGTAGCACAACAGTGATCCTGTTGATGCCCGTGCCTCTTGCAACACTATACTGACAGATAACGAAACACATTAGTGCTACGATTTCAATCATAGACAGTCATCCCGTAATGGGAAGCATGCCTGCTGGCATGGTGTACACACAGATGGATTTTAAGCTATGTTTTGCCAAGCTTTCGTTGGCCCTTCTCCCCGTTGCGACACTTTAATAGCAGTGAGGTACAATACTGTGAATTATCAGTACTTAATCACGCTGCTTGCAGACCCAGTTGATTTGAGATAAAAAACACCTCCTGACGGCCTTGAGAGTATCCACAAACATTTAAAAAGAAAAAAAATAATAATGCTTTAATGTGTCAAGAGGCCAACATGAATACATGGTGGTTTCTCGGCCAACGCGACACACCCAAGATATGTTGTGTCTGGCTCGGCTCAGAACATGTGGCTGTGTCTTCCTCCTCCTGCAGCCTCGACACAAAGAGCGCGCACACACACACACACACACACACACAAAAACCCTACTTAACTACAAGCAATCTGTTGAAATAGGTCATTATGGTGGAGGCATGCTGTGAAAATGCACCGCGTCCCCAAATCAATACGTGAATTGCTATATTTAGTAAGAAGGTCGCAAGGAGGAGTTATCAAAGGCTGTACAAGGAATGAGAGACATCAACGAATCAGCTCGAGTCGGGACTGCTTATTTTAGATGCAGATGGCTCCAAAATGTCCTCTCTGGTGAGACGTTTTCTCTCTGTGGAGAGCTGAGATGTCCCTCATGGTTGCTGAAAATGTCACATTATGCTCAGTGTCAATGTCATAACATTATCCTTCAAGGTGCTACATTGAGACAAAGTAATCTGATATATCTGTTTTGGGGGCATTGTTATAACCTGACCAGCCAGTCTGGCGGCGCCAGATGGTGTGTTTACACTGAACCATCTGAGAAGCTGTCATTGGAAACTCTTTGGAAAAGGGCAGGCACTTTCATAAAATCCTTGGCAGCTGATCGGATGAACAATATGTCAATCAAACTCTTGCCGAAGCCAGTCGGGACAAGAGCGAAAGCATCGCCTTTAGTGTCGTTCTTGGCTCTTCTTTCAGTGAAGAAATACTCTCCAGTTCTGATTTAACTAATGCTATTGCAGGATCTACGCTAACCTCTTCAGGAGCCCCATTGTTGTGCAGCGCAGACCAGATCCACTCCTTCCGTTCTTACCTTTCACAATAAAAGCCCTAGACATATAATATTCGCAGGCGAGTATTTCGCATTTTTTGTTGTTTATTCGTCACACCCGGTTCATGTATAGGCATTTCGAAAAGTTGCCTCTCTGTGTCGTCTCACACACCTAAGCCACGCCCGTAGCTGCAGTAGCTCCTCACAGGACGCTGATTAGTCCGTGATCTGATTTGCCGCACACAAACCCATTACTTGAAACCTGACAAGATGGATTTTCATGTGATATGTGATCCTGTGATTCTCGCGTGATCTTGCTAGGTCAGCATTGTTATTCTAATTGATTCAATGGCTTGGTTACAAGTATTGACAAAGTGGACGATAAGTTTTGCGTCTCATAATTAAACCACTAGACCATTCATCACTTCAGAGAGCATTGTGAACAGATAAGTTACCTAAAAGAGTTTTAAAACCTGAAAACTTTTTTTCCCCCTTAAATTCTCAATTTCCCAGTAATGAGAAGCTGCTCTATTTGTCTTATCTCTTAAAAGTTAAATCCTGCCGCTGTTTTTTAAAAAATCTATTAAAAACAGCTGTAATTCTGCACTGATGAACATAATCCATAAGTTAAAGTGACATCTGCCACTGACAGCCCTAAACTGAGCCAATCATGTCTTACTGTAAGGGGAGAGGAAACTACTCCTTTGCCAAGTGCATAACATCATGTATTGCGGTTAAGAGAGCCTTACACTGTACCATGATCTCCTCCTCTAAGACTCTCTATATCTATATCTAACTATATCTGTCTCCCCCTGAGCTGACATGGTCTGTTTTTTAGTTTCAGCCAAAATCCTCAACATCGTCCTGACTTTGCATGGTGGAAAACAAACAAAAAAGCTAAGACAAGGGGAGAGCAGAATCAAAACAACCTCATTAATAACTGTGACTAATGTATTCCAGACGGCTCTTTAAGCCTGTTACTTCACAGAGAGGAGATGCCCACGTTGGGAGGGGAGGTAGCGGTGGCCCTGGTGTGAGTCGAGACGGTGCCACACTGGGTCGGTTGGCGGGGTGGAGTGAAAACACCCCCCCACCTAAACCGCCAAAATAACTCTGTGGAGACCACACAGCCTTGAGATGACCACAATAAACCAGAACACTGGTCCCAGCACGAAGTGAGCATTTCCCAGGCATCAATACGCCGCAAGGCCAATCCAGGCTTTGTAGTAAACACCGGCGGGTGGTTAATGTCCGGTCCGGAGGAGTTGGGTACGTGATTTTTCTGTTTAGTCTGTTGCCTCCGTCTCAGTCTTTGAGTCCTGTACATTTTATATACAGCGTTTTGCAGTGCAGTGAGTCCACGCTTTCAATAAACGGGAAATCGAATCCTGACCTAAAGTACCTCATACTTCTCTCTTTTTCACGTCAATACTTAAAACCCATTACTTAGAGGTGATGGATCTAGCTCTGCCTTGTTATGAGTTTATAGAACCATGAAAAGTTCTGTGTTTAAACAATGGAAATACTGATTCTTTATCAGCTAAGACTTCCCCTGGAAATAATCCTATTTTTGCAAGTAACCACTCTAAATGCACAGAAACTGCCTCGCTTTACGATTCACAGAGTAAATTTTATGGCGTCTAGAATTACACGGAATTGAAAGAATATACTTCAGCCTATTAAAAAGTAATTACGTAGTAATTACTGTCTAATTTTCAAACATGATGGGGACATAAAAACATTATGATATCCCAGCACTGTACTTTAACTCATGCTGTGAGGTGCACAGGAAGCGATTGTTATTTTTCCACACCAGGCAAAACAGAGCTGCCTCCTTATTAGCTTGTTGTTTACAGTCTCACCTCCTCCTCCGCCTCCGTATAAATCCAGTATAAACAGGAGAATCCCCGAAAGGCTCTACAGTATAAACTGTGGGAAAATATCGCTAATCACGACGCAAAGACCTGAAGGTGGAAGACAAGAACAGGGGGGGAGAGGAGGAGTAACGCGCTGAGATTATTCTCACCCATACACCACTGATACATGTTATAACGTACTGGTAGGAATATTCAGACTAGATAAGGATTAGCCTGGCGGATTGTGCTACGCCTTTCATCTTCCCAAGCGTGGGTTAAAAAAAATCCCTGTATCCTTTAGATGAACCCGGTTCTTTACAAGAGTTGTAAGAATGAGAAAAAGCGTGTCGAACTGTACCTTTCAGCCGAAAGCTTGGGAATTCCACAGGAGAGTGGAACAGCTCATTATATTGAGTAATTTATTTGCTTAGCAGCCGCCCAAGGGGAAGTAAAAAAAGTTTTAACATCCAGAAAATTCTGTAAGTAGTCCATTTACAAAGCCGAGCTGTCCCCCGCAGCAAATGAACACCATCCCCCCTCAACCAGGCTTCAACAATTAAACCAGGCCACTGGAACCAGGATTGTTTTCCTGCCCAGCATCGAGTACGCTCATCCTGCACAATTACTGTCCTAATTGAGTTCTGTGATAAACAAGAAAAAGTAGGGAGGGAGAGTATTAAACAATGCTGACAACTGACGTCAAACAAAAAAAAAATCAACCACAGACTTACATATTGTCTTTTCTATCTGTATTTTGTAATAAGGCTTCAACTATTCTTAGCCATAGTAGCATCATGGCTCTAGGTATAGCAATATCAGTCCGTCACTCGCTCCACCACCTGAAATAGCTCAACAATTACTGAATGGAATACTATGAAATTTGGTGCGGACATTCAAGGTGCCCAGAAAATGAATCCTACTGACTTTACTGATCAACTGACTTTTCCTCTAGCACCACCAGCAGGTCAAAGTTGTCACTCATCCCGTGATAATCTCAACATCTACTCAATGGATTGGCACAAAATTTGGTAAATGCATTCATGGTTTCCAGATGATGACTCCTAATGACTTTGTTGATCCACTGACTTTTCCTCTAGCACCATCAGCAGGTTGGCATGTGGTTTTGCTACAACTATTCGACGGAATGCCCTGGAATTTGGTCTGCATATTCATGCCATCCACACGATGAACTGTAATCACTTTGGTGAAGTCCCAACTTCTTCAGGTCAAATAAAGAATGGTTTATAACCTGCCATACTAATGACATTCCCATCATCCTCAGCTGTACTTTAACAAATGTTAGCATACTAATATGCTAAACTAAGACAATTGAACAAGGCCGAAATTATACCTGCTCAACACCAGCATGCTAGCATTGCCATTGTGAGCATGTTAGCTAGAGTAGCTGAGTACAGCCTGACAGAGCTGCTAGCCTGTCTGTTCGCTCTTAGGCTGCATTCACGTCGGATCCGGCGTTGCAGCAATTTGCGGCAGGGTTGTGCAGCGGTGTGGGAGTGTCACTAATAGTCCATTGACTTTGTGTTAAATGTCTTTTGCTCCCTCATGGCTGGGTTGTAAAGCTCTGGATCGCCGGTTATGGGATTGCCCACCGCAGTGTGACGTCGGGTTGCATTCAGGGTTGGAAATTTACTTTTTTGTCCATCTGCCACTGAGGCTGGTGGACTCCAAAATCTTATTACCACTGTTTTTTTTTGGCTGGTGAATGACATAAATCTAGCAGCCACATACAGTATTTTATCACCATATGGCTGGTGGCTGGTGTTAATTTCAAACCCTGGTTGCGTTTCTCCAAAAGTTTATTCTGTTTTAAACTTTTCCGATACAGACCGCTGTAATTTTGTTTTTTCAGAACCCCTTTCAGCCCCCACTATGCACTACCTACATCCAGAATGAATGGGAGGACTAGCGTTTTCGCTGCACCGACTGATCTTAGTCTTGTTAAATAGAAGATATCTCTTTGGCCTTCTTTTGACCTGATGAAGAACTGATTGAGATGTAAACTCTGTATATTGATATTCATTTGTGGTATGAAGTCAGAGTGCAGGTGTTAGTCTTTCATCGATATCCCCTGGGCCTTGACACTCAATATAGTGAATGACATAAGCAATATGTCTATTGAACAAAAACGTATTCACATGAATTATCTCAGAAGTCAGGAACTCACAGGTAGTAACCTGGTAAAGAAAACAAAGTGTGATCCTGCAGCGGTGGCTCTCGATAGGGGAGAGCTTAACTTTACAATGACGGGGGCTTTAGAGGCATGTGTTCAATTTCAAACTCAAACACCACTCGGAAACCTCCTGGGGAGCGTGATGACAGAAAACTTTGCTATGCCAGTCCAACTTTTGAGTTGACATTAGCCAGTGAATTTCTAAACATTTTGGAATTAAATCCAAAGTAAAATAAATCTCAATATAAACTGCTTGATTTGGTTGTTGATTTTACCCAAACACTGCAGAGGCCCCCGGCGGTTTGATAAAGCTTTTGTGGACACGATCACCTCATAGGGATTCACTGAGGTTAACAGAGATGTTGCCCTTGAATCCAAGGATACTTTCTGTTTGTTGTTTTTTCTTATTTGGTTTCAGGCACTGGAATTAGCTGTTAATTCAACTCAGGCTTTCTGTTGTCCTTTGAGAACAGCAAGGTGTACTGTCTGAATCTAAATCACTTTTGATTGCCAAGTAATTAAATGCGCAGGAATTTATCTTAATGACGCTGCGAGAGAGAGGCATCGACGACTGAGAGATTTACAGTGCATGCTGACTCATGGCACAAAGCAAAGTAGACCTTGCAGTGTCCATCAGATAATCTAGTATATGTACAGGAACAGATTTTAGACTTTAAATTCACATCTCTTAACTGTGTATCCCCTCCATGCTGTACTCTATGCTGTGCCATTTATTTGTATGTTAACCCTCTGGGGACTGAGCCATTTCTTTCCTATTACTGGGGCCTCGACTTATATAAACATGTGTATAAATTCAGGACTGTAAGGCACAATCAAGTAATTGATAGCATTTTTTCAGCACAACACGGGCATTTTGAATATGTAGGCTGCAGTGATATCACATGATATTAAAAAAAGTTACAAGACCAAGAAGTCAAAAGAAAAAGTTGAATGGAATTTGAACGTTTCAATAATGTATTCATTTTCTACAACAAACAACTATGTGCAAAAGTTTACTATCTTCACATTTGTCTCTGCCCTTTTGCAGAGCGCTTCTTGATATATCTATTTACTCTCTGAAGGTCGCTTCGGTGTAGTACATTTCGAAATGCCCAGGACACAGCATAGATCTCTACAATCACGTGTAAATCGGCAATATGCCATTTTGCAACCGTCATTGGCGCAATCTCATTCACCAAAACAGTAACGTTAAAGAGCTGTTTGTATATCAGCATTAGACAAATAAGTGCACAAAACAATCAATTATTGCTTTAAATATTTTTCGACAGTGTCCAAAAGCAACACAGAGTTTTGTTGATGGATTACCAAGCCCCTGGATGGAATATAATAATAATTGGCAGCTCGTTGTAACGGCTGAACAGTGTGCTGAAGGACAGTTTTTAAAGTAAATCACTACATATATCCATTACAGAGATATTCTTAAAAGTATGAAGTGAGTTATTTTGCAACCGTAGGCAACTGACACGACCCTAGAGGAAACGTTCTCACAGAATATAGTCAAAATATGTACAAAAAAGCCTTATTTCCAAGAACTGAGGAAAGCAGCCGTATTTTTAGGTTGACAACCATACTTTTTCAAAATTATATGATGGGTTTTGAAAGGAGCTGTATCAGGAAATCTTCCAAGTAATCCCTCAGTTGAAGTCAAAACATCAGAACCACAGAATACTGGAGTTAGGAAGTTCATAGCATTAATATTCTGTGATGTCTTCCTTTCAGGGCTGCTCAAAGGAGATGATCTCTCGTGGTTATTAGTGCAGTATGTTTATGGGCGGTGAGGCATATCGCACTGATAAGAGGAGGAGAAGAGGAGAAAGGAAACCGAGCCCTTGGTGTGTCTTTGTTAATATTTCTCTCCCCCTGTTGCCTTTCCGTTCTGATCTATCTCTACCCTCCCATCTCTCGGCCTCACCCGGGCAGCCGTTTAATCTTTAATCACCTGGAGTTTAACAGGCGAGAGATCTTTGCTGCTGGGTGATGTTACTTATTTTAGAATCCATTATACTTCTGGAGGCTTCTCTGTACGGGATGAAATGCCTATTCTCTGTTTGACTTCTCTAGTACTAAGTCAAAGTGAGGGCCTTTGCAGAATGCACTTACATAAGTTGCTGTCGTCAAAGTTCTTCTCAAAGGAACCGACTGTCAAATAATTCAAATGAGCAACACAATGAATAGCTGGCGAATTATATAACTAACAGATGTTTCTGTAATTTCTAGGGGCACATATTCAGGTTGAGTACACGCTGCAACAGTAAGCACCTTTATGTGTGGAGTATCTTATACCAGCCCAGTTACACAGCAGTTTGTGAAATTGTCACAAAATTGAATGTATTGATTTGTGTACATAAGCACAAACTCAATTCGTATGTAATCCACGTAATTGTGAACCGGGAAGAATAAGGAGTGGTGAACGCCGCGTAGAGAGGAGGTCGGGATGGATGGGTGGGTCAAAAAACACAGGTCTTTTGCCCAGGAGACCGGTGTCCGTGTCCCATCTGAAACTAGAAGTCAAGTTGATTTATTTGTCATGTAACTTCCGTACTTAAGTTATGGCACTTCTGGAGTTAATTTAACCCAAACCGCGATCTTTTCCTAAACCTAACAAAGTAGTTTGTTGATTAAGCCTACCCAAGTCGTTCTTTTTCTAAACCTAACTAAGTAGTTTTATTTTGAAGAGACTGAAGTGGAACTACAATGTTGTGTGAGATTGAATGACCATCCGGTGTGAAGCAGAATATAGACACAACCCTTTTAGCGAATGACCAAGGGGTTAACTGTGTGTGAACAACTGTGCTCATCTCTTGGATGATACGGCCGCATGTGGCACATCCTGCCAGTGTCAGGAATGGATAACCTTCCTATCAAATCTCAGTTTTAGAATAGCTCTAATATAGGTCAACGGCACACAACACAAGACGCCACAATTCTCTCCCAATGTTGACCGAGTTCTAATACATCATTGGAAAACAAGGTCACTGATACTCCAGAGGGATTCCTGTCTTTAACAGTGAGCCCGATTGTTTCTCGTCTTTTATCCAGACAGATGCTTGATCCATCAGTCTGCGTTAGCCGAGAGAGCTCTAGCAGGACACGAGTCGAGGACATCTGAGAGAGAAAGAGAGCACATGGGGATGTTTTGACAAAGCCCCGGCCTTGTCCCTGATGAGAAAAGAGAGGCGCATATGGAAGGATCTCAATATGCTGCGCGGCTCGTATTTCCTCCGAATCAGGACAGCCTGTCCGAGGCGAATTCATCATGAACAAAACCATAAGGTCTCAGGGTTGTCACCCAACTTTGCTCTCATGGAGAAACACCAGAAATCTGTCCGTGGCCATCAGGCTCTCCGGTATCTCAGGGCTCAGGGTGAGACAAGGGATAGGTGTTGCAAGCAAGAACCAGACCTGAAGGAAGCCTCTGCAGTAGACGAGATGACCAATAATGCAGAAAAAAAGAGGTGCTGGGATTATTAGAGGTCGTGTTGTACTGAATTTGAGATTCAAAAGATGGTGCGGGATAACGAGGAGTGTGACAGAGGGGGCATATGGGGCGGAGGCCGACATGTACAAAAACATGTGGAAAACGTTTGCAGGCTTAGCAGGCCGTGATCTTTGAGTTCAGAGAGATTGGCGGGGATCGCAGGTCACGTTATCACGTCCGCATATGATGAATGTGCTGTGAAATTGAGGATGATAAATAGTCTGTGGTTAATGCATAGGGTTGTCGCAGTGAAGGCCGTGATAATGATTGGTTCAACAGCGCGATATGCGGTGTTATTGCTATTTCTTTTTTTGTAAATTACTTAATTCATCCTGATTTTAGTGCTATAAAAATAAGCTTTATTGTTAGGCTATTATTAGGTATTGTTGCTTATTAAATGACAAAGATGTTTTTATGATGATGTTTTAAAACTAATGAAATACTTGTTTATTGTTAAATGCAGAACTTCTGTGTTCTGTGTTAGGACAATGAGATGCAGTGTTTTTTCAGCTGAGGCGCTTTGGTTGCATCTGGTTGCTATGATACGGAATATCTGCAGGAGTCAAAATGTCAGCACAAGGTAGAGTACTTGCTCTGGATGAAAGGAAGGCTGAAGCACGTAGGGAGAGAGGACAGACCTGCAGGTCTATATGATCTCCATTGTGATCAGATGGCTGGGTAAAAAAGTGACTTTCACCCAAAGTTGAACATTTTTCAACTCTCCAGAAAAAAAGCACCAAACGTAGTGTGGACGTTCAGCTCTTTGTCACGCTGCTGGCGTTTGTAGCAAAGTGTAAAAATGCGGCACTCCCATTGCAAAGACAAAAAACGTAATCATAGCGGTTGTGCCGGTTCCTTGGGATCACCTGCGGTTGACTTGTCGATAGGGCAGTATTGCATTATTGCGATTATTGCGACAGCTCTAGGTACGCAAGGTTCCTGTGTGTGAACATGACAGCATACTGCATATACTGTATGTGTTCATGCTAGGCATGCCGCGGTACTCGGTGTTACCAGTGGTCAGGCATACACCGATTACATTACTTGCCCACCGCCCGACCGCCGTTTTGTTTTTTTAGATAGAAATAAAGCCCATTTAGTTCATTTTGGCGTATCAGTGGCGTGTTATTAATACGTAGTCGGATGACGGACGCTACAAACTGAAAGTGAAAGTGTCTGCTCTGTACGGAGTCTAAGCTCAGAGTAGCAGGAGTCAGATTTCACACACACGGGACGATAGAAAGTTGACAGACAAGACGATGGAGGAGGATTCGGTGTCAGAGCAAAAAGCAAAAGCGCCTTTTTGGCAATACTGCAGATTAAAACCCAATGCTATAAGGGAACCATAAGTTAATGGGGCAATTGTGCGGAGGACGGGAGCGGTCACAGCCGGTGTGCGTCAAAGTAAGCGCTCTACATATATTAAGTGCCATCTTTACTTGTAAAATGTCCGGTGTAATCGGACAAGTTTATTAACCTGTGTGAAACTTTCCTCACCGTGACATCCCTAGTCCAAGCACTGTAATGTGATTTGTGTACTCATTATAATGTAATGTATATTAGAAGGACTTTATGTGTAGTGTTTCTCTCATTAGACTTTCCCTTCCTCTCATTAGAGGCTCCCCCACTCTTTCTCCTGCTGTATGGATGTGTGCGGGCTGCAGAACAGACAGAGGAAAAGAAGACTGGTTGGTGGACAGAGAAAAAAAAAAAAGCACCTGGCCATACTGAAATCCTATCACAGTGGGGAAGAGGGAATAAAGGCTGCTGAATGTTCCCTGGGGCCTCTGCGGACTGAATGACACGTCTTAGAGCTCGCCTGTTGGCCTCCTGCTGTTACAACATCCTACACCGTGTACACACCAAAGAGGCTCCACATCACAGACCCTTTATTGGCTCTAAATGAAAAGATCAGTGATGGAAATTAAGTGATGGTGCGGAAATTAAGTCATGTTGTCTATGATGCCATTTAACAGACAAATGTTGCGGCGATGAACATCTGCTCAGTCGCTAATTTGCATTCCTTATGCTCGGCTCCTAACAGCAGCCATCAATCTAAGGGAATAAGCGTGGCTTTTACTTTAACATAATATTGTGTGGATGCCTAATGTGTAGGCAGGCAGACTGTTGACATTTTGGTCTCTCCCTCTCCCTCTTTTCTTATTTTCTCCCACTCACTCTCTTTCTCGCTCTGTTACCGCAGCCTGATGCAAACCTTCCTTCATCTTTGTTTGCACAATGCACAATGCAGCAAAAAGGCCTTGAAGGGGTGTGTTTGTTTTGTTTTGCTTTGTGTCTTGTTCCAGCGCAGAGGACAGTCATCCAGTCATCAGCGTGGCCGTTCCCCCCCACGTGCGCTGTTAGTCAATTAGAGCTGCCATTAAAGACGAAGGTACCCAGGGAAATAAAGGCAGCGGCGCGGATTTGTCTGTGCTACGCTGATTTCCAGCCTTAAACCCTCTCCAGACGAAGAGACTGCAATAATTGGGATTCTGACAGTGGGTTAGGGGGGGACTCATTTCCTTTCCTTCGCCTCCTCCCCTCCTCTTTTCCGTGCAATCATGTCTATCCAATCACGTCTGCCCCGGCACCTACCTTTGCACTCGATCCTCCCAACTCTCTTTATCCGCAACCGCATTTGGCTGAAGAATTACTGATGCTTTTCCTCCTTAATCTAATTGCTCTGGGTGCAACTGCAGGAGCCTCGCTTCCAAGCAGCTACTGCCCAGACCTCACATTAAAAGAGCCACTAGTGTTGTGTCAAATTCTCCACACTGTGACCCAAAATGCTCACATTCATGTGACTCGCTGTGGGAACCGTTGTGAACTGTAGAATTAGCTATGTATATTATACAGTATATATATCAGCATGTGACTGTGGAGGCATGTTTGCATCATGCGCATCTCTGTAAGACAAATGCAGGTGAGGATGTGGTTATTTTTAATCGAATACACTCTAGAATTTAAAATGTAAAATTACTGTATGCAAAATAAAAAAAAATATATTTGCAATATTTTTTAATATTTTATTTTAAGATTTCATTTTTATTTTCTATTTAATTGTATTTATTTATTTATTTTCTTCTGATTCAATTAATTTGTATTATTATTATTAATTATTTATTTATTTACCCCCCCTGCTCGCACAATAGTTATGTCTGTGCATATGTGTGGTAATGTGAAGGTATGTAAGCATACATTGGTACAATAGATGTCCATTGACCTCTGACCTCAAGATATGTGAATAAAATTGGGTTCTATGGGTACCCACGAGTCTCCCCTTTACAGACATGCCCACTTTATGATAATCACATACAGTTTGGGGCAAGTGTTGATAAGAGTATTAAGTACTTGACAAATCTCCCTTTAAGGTATATTTTAAACAGATAAAAAATGTGTAATTTGCCATTAATCGCGATTAACTATGGACAATCATGCTATTAATCCTGGTTAAATATTTGAGTCGACTAACAGCCCTAGTTTATTTATGTATTTTTATGTTTATTTGTTCCTCTTTCTCAGGCAACCAGAATGGTTTCACAGTCAAGATCATTTCTCACATCATTATTTCCACTGCGCCTAAATGGAAGAGCGTGCAGAATATGTAAAAGTTGCACTTTTTTAAATCCACTGTCATGCTGTGTGATGTTATGCGGTAACTGTTTTTCCTACAAATCTGGGCCACGGGGCCACACAAACGACACTGCTTGTTTTACGCTTGCTTGTCTCCTCCTCACCAAACACAAACAACAAAGATTGTCTCCATCTGAATCTTCGCTGCGCTGCGACACGAGCCGCGCTCCCACAGTCGAGACCCTTGAACTCACAATAGCATGGGGTTAGATGATCAGATTACAATGGGGGTGGGGGGGAACACACACACATGGTCATTGTTAAGGGAAGTTTGCAATTCCACCCGTGAACATGGCTCTCATTGTGCCTCACTGGAGAGAACGCTTTTCATTCTGTAGTGAACAGCAAAGGGGACCTTGTGTGTCTCTGTGGTGGTACAGCATCTCCTCAAGGTTCTGAGATCTGTCTTTTCGGGGCCGTGTCTGCTGAAAAAGCCGTGGTGTGGTTATTTCACTCACAGGGAGGAAACTTAATCTCACTTGTAAGACAATCACAGAGAAAAAAAAAAAGGCCTGAGCAATTTGATGTAAGCACCCCCCCTTCTACTGTCAATATTTTGACAGATTTCATGACAGCGTAATTATTTGCCGGGATCCCTGCCAAGGATTTAATTGTTACATGCGTAATTACACGTTTAGTCGCGGAGATGTTGGAACAAAGCATCGGTTGCGTCCTTAATATTACAGTACAAATAGTCACTTTCATCTTATGCTGTCTCTGTGGCTCCATAATCCGGCTATGAAAGGGGATATCTCACAAACCCTCCGAGGGCACCTCTCTCAAATCAATTCATTACCCCGTAATATCGGCAAAGGCAACGGCGCATCTTTCATAGATCAATTCATTACCCAACTTCTGGCAGTTGAAAGGCGGTGACTGACCACAGTTTCAAGCGCTGGTATCGGCTTTCAGTGTTTAGGAAGATGACTAGAGAGCAGCTTTCCATCATATAAAAGGGCTTCTGAACAATGGGGTAACCAAAGAATAATATCCTTTTTTAATTGTAATGGTTTTATTTTCCTTTCTTGGTAAAATACGCACTTCCCCGTTGTTTGTACTGCAGGCTCATAACTATTGTATGAAGCTATAAAAATACATCTCCGTGCGTAGCGTTTTTTGCAGCATTCCACAGCTGCACTCTCTGATAATGCAGTCTTTTCATAAAGCTTTAATATTCAGTCAGTGCGTCACGTGATCAGGGAAGAATAGAGAAAACGGTCAAAATCTCTCCGTGCACACCTGCAGTACTTGTGCTTCTGTCAGGGTTGCTACAGTTTGTCTATGAGCCCCCGCTGTGCTCGAATCTATATGATTGCTGTTACTGCAGTGGGGGGTGATGAAGAAGAGAGCATGCAGTCAGTGAAGCTTCTCTTCTATGGACCTTGGGTAGCAATTAGGGCTGGGACGATACACCTATATCCCATTCGATGCTAATTATTGCAATTCTACAAGTTTTGCGATTCAATATTACGATTTAGTGCAATTTTTGTTAACTTTTTGAACACTAGACCATGGGAAAAAGTTGAATCATACACTTTACTTTAATTGCGATACATAGGTGACTGGATTTTTTTTTTTCACCCCTAGTAGCAAAGCCAGTGTAAAGCAGGTAAAAGGAAATAAATTGGAGGCTGGTCAGAAATGCGACATTTTTTTCAATCAAAAAGTCCCATGCCCGCTATGAGAGGATAGAAATGAACCAACATGCTTTCCCTGTTGAGCTGACAGCGTTTAATTGTATAATCCTGTTTAGCACAAAAAAACACCATGACTGAGGACACCCTCGAGATGTTCCAATCCACCACATGCAGGGAATTACATGTAGGTCAAAAAACAAGCAGATTTGTGTAATAATGTGGGGATGTGGAGTCAGAGTATCTCACTACATCATAGTCTTCATGTGTCTCTTATTGGCCTGTATTCCTTGAGGAAGAGCTGGTGCCTGTACTCATTAGTAGTCATCGAACGGGCCTGGCAGTGTTTGGGAGGCAGCACCCATCACGCTTCCCCTCCCAGCACACAGACACTGGGGGGATGTGTTGTAATTACAGGCGCACATGAGAGAGGCAGCGACACGCCGATCTAAAACGCAGGTGGGTGGTTTGTTGTGCTGGGCTGGAGCAGCACGGCTCCAGACTGCAGGCTACACATCGGCGTGCTGTTTCGAGTGATCGAGATCCCTGAGCACGTTGGCCGAATACCATCTGCCAGACTGCGGATGGGGCATGGCACAGGTAAACGTCGGGTGCATCGATGTTCTGAAAAGCCAAATCGATTTCCCTGTGAGGGATTCCTATTGATAGGAAAATGCAGGCAATTTTGAAAAATATCCTCTTTGTCCTCGTGGAAGGGAGGAGGCATTCTACCAACAAAAGATCAGTGTGGAAATTTTACAGATTCAAAACTGATGTTCTTATTTTATTTTCAATTTCTGTTAAGCATGAGTTTTGTTAAATTTGCACACAGGTGTTTCTCTGTGGGCTGAAACCTTTTTATATTATTTTTTATTCTGAAAACAAGTTGGAATTTGGAATAGCTGCAATGAGCATGCATCCACGTGTGCATGCATTCACACACACACAACCTCACAAACACTTGACTTCCATGGCAAAATGAAAAATACATTTTCTGCTGAGGAATTATGAAAGAGGGCGTGGCTTAAATATAAGGGGCGGGGCAAACCGTCGCTAACGAAAAAGGAACTCTGCTGAGACCAACGATGCCATTGGCCATGTCACACCTACACACACACTTCACCTACATGCTAAATTTCATCCTCCTAGGTTAAAAAATGTTGTGGACCAACCAACCAACCAACCAACCGACTGATCGACAGAGTGAGCGAAACATGTCTGTCCAAAATGTCATCACTTCATTATTTTATCCTATTAGACATTTGTGTGAAATTGTCATAATTAGCATACCAATTCTTGAGCTAAGGCCAAAATCATGTTTTGTGAGGTCACTGTGACCTTGAACCTTTGACCACCAAAATCAAATTCGTTCATCCTTGAGTCCAAGTGGTGATTTGTGCAAAATTTGAAAAAATCCCCTCCAGGCGTTCCTGAGATAATGCATTCACGAGAATGGGACGAATGTGGGAGAAAGGCCCTAAAACATGCCCTGCTAACAAAATTACACTCTGAAAGTGCATCTAATTCACTTCCTTCGAGCTGGAGGTTTAATTGTAGATGTTCTACAAGCTCCACATGACAGAAAGTACTAAATTAAATAAATACATTTGTTTCCTGACAGCAACTTCCATCCCAGCTCAGAAGAACTGAACATGTTGTGCAGTCACAACTTCAAAAGGCAGTAGTATATTTTCACATCAAATTATCGTGTGAATTGACATATTCAGCAGTGTAGTTCTGTTGGAAAATAAACAGAAAGGGGTGCTTATCATATTTATGGAAATATGATGGCTTCAGTTAAATAATCAATGCACACAATGTATGTACTTTCCATCATGCGTCTTTTAATACATGACCATAGATCACTAGCTTATACCATCAATACAGTGAGGAATAAACACTGTATGGACTGTATATTTTAGTGTTTGGACTACTCTGATATGATGGTAGATTCATAAGGCTTAGCAGATTTAATGAGAGCAAAACATACCTCGACAAACCGTCCCGTTCTCGACAGCCTCGTTCCCGGCCTTGCACATGCAGCGTCCGATGGGTACCATCCATTCTCCATCTCCGTTGCAGTACAACTTAATGGGCACGTCCACCTCCTCTGCGTTGGGGATGCAAACACCTCTTGCAGCCACCAGGGAGGTGCTCTCTGCTCCCGAGAGCGTCTCCTGGAACATCGCCCCGTTAGTGATGATGCGGGGGCATTTCCGGTAAAAGACGCGAACTGCGATCAGCGACATGCAGCCGCCGTAGTCCTGGAAGGCCAGGTAGAAGCCGTTTCGCGACACGGGGCCAAAGCTCCGAACCTCGGTGTTAATCTTCATCACTCTGCCCCCTAGGTCCACCTGGGAGAAGCTCTCGTCGGCCGCAATGGTGTCGACTTTGATCCAGGGGTTCTCCATCCAAGCTGGCGAGGTCCTGGTGGCTGTGTCGGCATCAGATTCATAGTAATAGAGGTTAAACGTCTCTTTACAGGAGCCCGGCACGTTGGGGATGCTACTGCAGTCCCTCACCGAGAACTTCATCTCCACGTGGATCCGCTGGGCGCCACGACGCCGGATGTACTTTGTCCGTACCCAGTTGTTCTGATTGTTGTCGAAGACATTGCACACCTGGTACGTCCGGATGGTGTTCATGTTTTCATCATAACCGCTCACCTCCTCCCACTGTTGGACAAGGACAGAAATAAACAGTTAACATTTTTATATTTGACTGCTCTGAAAATAAATCTGACTCATCCATCCATCCATCTTCAACCGCTTATCCGGGATCGGGTCGCGGGGGCAACAGCTCCAGCAGGGGACCCCAAACTTCCCTTTCCCGGGCCACATTAACCAGCTCTGACTGGGGGATCCCGAGGCGTTCCCAGGCCAGAGTAGAGATATAATCTCTCCATCTAGTCCTGGGTCTTCCCCGTGGTCTCCTCCCAGCTGGTCGTGCCTGGAACACCTCCCAAGGGAGGCGCCCAGGAGGCATCCGTGCTAGATGCCCGAACCACCTCAACTGGCTCCTTTCGACGCAAAGGAGCAAGGACTCTACTCCGAGTCCCTCACGGATGACTGAGCTTCTTACCCTATCTCTAAGGGAGACGCCAGCCACCCTCCTGAGGAAACCCATTTCGGCCGCTTGCACCCGCGACCTCGTTCTTTCGGTCATGACCCAACCCTCATGACCATAGGTGAGAGTAGGAACGAAGATTGAACGGTAGATCGAGAGCTTTGCCTTCCGGCTCAGCTCTCTTTTCGTCACAACGGTGCGGTAAAGCGAATGCAATACCGCCCCTGCTGCTCCGATTCTCCGACCAATCTCACGTTCCATCGTCCCCTCACTCGCGAACAAGACCCCGAGATACTTAAACTCCTTCACTTGGGGTAAGGACTCATTCCCTACCCGGAGTAGGCAAACCACCGGTTTCCTGCTGAGAACCATGGCCTCAGATTTAGAGGTGCTGATTCTCATCCCGACTGCGTCACACTCGGCTGCGAACCGATCCAGTGAGTGCTGGAGGTCGCAGACCGATGATGCCAACAGGACCACATCATGGCCCCCTCCAGGATCCTTGCGAGAGTGAAAAGCTGGTCCGTTGTTCCACGGCCAGGACGGAATCCGCATTGTTCCTCTTCGATCTGAGGTTCGACTATTGGCCGAACCCTCCTTTCCAGCACCTTGGAGTAGACTTTACCAGGGAGGCTGAGCAGTGTGATACCCCTGTAATTGGCACACACTCTCTGGTCCCCCTTTTTGAAAAGGGGAACCACCACCCCGGTCTGCCACTCCTTAGGCACTGTCACCGACTTCCACGCGGTGTTGAAGAGACGTGTCATCCAAGACAGCCCCTCCCCACCCAGAGCCTTCAGCATTTCTGGGCGGATCTCATCAACCCCCGGGGCTTTGCCACTGTGGAGTTGTTTGACTACCTCAGTGACTTCCACCAGGGTAATTGATGATGGTCCCCCATCAGCTTCCAGCTCTGCCTCTACCATAGAGGGCGTATTGGTCGGATTCAGAAGTTCCTCAAAGTGCTCCTTCCACCGCCCGGCACAAAGTCAACCGATTCATTCAATTAAGTGCAATTCAGCTGTAAAGCAATAAATGGTCTGTTTCCTATTAACATAAACTGTCATAAAGCCCCCGCTGATACTTATTTTGAAGCAATAACAAGAATGTTTTCATGCGTACTTTCTAATACTTTGATTACTGGGAGTCATCAGCTTAAGCAATGTTTTGATTAAACTGATTACACGGTGCAAAGACACAAAATATCTCCAATAAACCAGTTCACGTGGATGCATTAGACGAGTCTGACGGAACAAATGAGAACCAGCCTTTCCGGCATTTCTTGAGGTAATACTGGTATATTAACAAGGCTACTCCCAGGTTACTTACTCTGACTCTTACTTCAGTTTGTTCAGTCAAGTAAATAAAGCTGTTTTACACATCAATAATACTCTGAGGATTGGTTTATTATAGTGAGGAATAACACATGTTAAGTGACTTCCAAGAGGTGCATTTCTTTAATATATGAACAGCTGCTCTGTTGTTACAGAATGAGATCCAATTTTAGGACTGGGGATAAGAACTGTGAGTCATCTGTTACCTGGCACTTTGTTTGGTTTACCTGTCAGAGTGGTACAAAGGGAAGTTGGCATAGAGTGCTGCAGGAATGAGTCCTAAAACCCAAAAATGAGTGAGCATTTTTGCACTTGGTTCCCTCATCACAAAGTCAAGGTTTTTTTTGAATGAGTTTTTGGTGAAATGACTGAAAACAAGATCTGTTAACACAAGCTTGAGAGATTTTAACGTTTTGTTCTATGACATAAAATATGCCAGTAAATATCCCACTCGGGAATTTTGAAGTTTTTACCATAGACTGTATATAAGAAGTGGATTTAGTCATCGTGACGTCACCCGTTGGGTTGTGGACTGCCGTTTTGAAGCCTCAAGTTAGGCATTTTGGCACTACCATTTACAACCAGAAGTGACGTGAGAGGATGGAGTTAAGTATAACCAAACTCTGAATAAGACATTTTCAGGCGCCTAAAAAGGCTATAAGTAACTTTTATGAACTGATAACGTACTGTGAAAAATATTGAAGAAGACTTGAAACTAGCGATTGAGATCATAAACTCATGTTTAAAATGTTTACTGAGGTAATAAATCAAGTGAGAAGTAGGCTCTTTTTCTCATAGACTTCTATACAATCAGACTTCTTTTTGCAACCAAGGAGTCGCCCCCTGCTGGCTGTTAGAAAGATGCAAGTTTAAGGCACCTCCGCATTGGCTTCACTTCTCAGACCTGGAGGTAGCCCACTGGCTTTTACGTGTCTTAAAGGTTGCTAACAAGTAGCTCAATGAGATTGCTAAATGTCATCACGCCGAGCACTAGTCTGCCTTTAGCTTAGCAGTGGTGAGGCTGAAGTCATGCAACCGTGGTGTAGTTTGTTAATAGCCTAACATTAGCTTTTTACTTCTAGCAATTGCATTGCTTAAAAAATCATAAAAGAGGTGGTCATTTATGGAGATTATCTTGCTGAACAAAACGTGTATCATAAACACTTGTTTGCCACAGCGCTTATTTTCTGCAATAATAATAAATAATCTAAAATCCAATGGAAAAATCCCATTGTCTTTTTGTCGAGGGAACCAGTGCAATGCAGCACTGTATTATGAAGTTGTCACTTAATACCCTGCTTGGTTTATAGCATCTATCCTTTTTTCGATCCTCTAAAATGTGCAGCTACAAATAACGGTTCCATGTCGTTTTTACTTGAATGTTGCATTTTGGGATGATAAAAATATAAACCCTGCTTTGTAGACGCAGAGAGCTTTCATGTTTACCCTCTCCTTCCCCGTCCTCTCATTGAGGAATCCATTCACATCTTGTAATGCTTTAAGAGAAACTGGAGACGTGACATTAAGTCACTTGAACAGAGCATAGAGGGTTTCTGGTTTATGCGTCCCACTTTTTTATTGTGTCTTAATAGGACACATTCATAGCACATACTGTAATGGGTTATTGACATTGTAGTGAAAGCTCCTTTCACTACAGCGAAGCGCTGAGGAAACATCACATGAATTTTCCACGATCAAAGTCACACTAAACTGACATTAATCGTATTACACAGGTAATCATATAAAGAACAATCAAGGGACAAATTTCGCTCCGGTTTTTCTATTCAACTTCAAAGTCCACATATTACACACCAATTTGAGTGTTCGCTCTGACTGTACAGACTCCAGATGCAGCCTCTGTGGTTTTCCTGCCCCTCGGCCGTGGATCAAACCAGCTTTAAACACCATGCGCTTTAAACACCATGCGCTCTAACCACCGGGCAGGTCGTGACCTTGACCTCGGCATCTCAGCCAAGAAAAAAAAAAAACCTGTTCTCGACCCCCAAGAGCCACTTTGTATCAGCTGCACCCTCTACCGCTTCTACAGCTCTACCTCCCCCCTTCACTCTTCACTTCACAGCTGATATAATTTCTCAAATTAGTGCCCACTTAGTGAGGATTTTGACAAAGTTTGACAGGTCAGGAGAAGAAAGTCACCCATCTTGTTAGAAAGCGGCACTCTATCAAAAACTTTCTGACTAATTAGAACAGCTTTGGCTCTTAATTCCCATGTCCTAATTAATCACTGCTAGTGTGACGCTGGGCTTGACCCAAACTCCAATCCAAACTATCACGAGAGCCAAACAACACAGAAAGGACTGATGCGCAGCCAAAAAGAAAAATAATAATGAGTAAACAGAATGCAAAATTTAGAAAAACTTTACTTATCAAAACTGGGCCTTTCTTCCTAATGATCAAAATTTGCAAAAAAAAACAACTATTATGTGTTATAGCTAGAATTTAAAAAAAAAAAAAAAAATCTGTGACATTTGTAGGACTTGACAAATTTTGTTTGCAAGTGAACTTTCCAAAGCACTGTTGAGCAGGTTTTTTATATTGAATCTAGGGCTGTCAAAGTCAATAAGTTAACACAAATTTGTTTTAACGTCACTAATTTCTTTAACGCATTAACGCAACTTGCAATCTTTAGGTTATATTGGGCTCAGTTTTAAAGCTAGTAGTGAAGATACTGGTATCACATGAAACTAGAAAATCTAAGGAATCCATTGGTACCAACCATGACTAGCTTGTTGACAAGGAGGCTAACACTTACACTTAATCCTGATTAAATACTTTAATCGATTGACAGCCGTAGTTAAATCACAGTGCAATGTGGTCAGATTTACTGTCGAGTAGCTTTAAAATCATACAAATAAATGGCTAAATGATTGTACAAGCTGCAAGTCTTTGGTTGTGTGGTTTAAGGATAAATCTGTCTTTTGGCCCGCGCTGGCAGACATCATCATCCCAGGTCATGAGCAGCCATTGACCTTCCCACTTGTTGAGAAGCAGTGGGGAGTGGGGGCTGTGGGCCAATTAAACAAGAGCAGGCAGTCCGCTTCTACTGAGCACAGAGCGTTGGACAATCGCAGTTTAATAAAATGAATGTGGAGACAGGTGGGGGTTGCCGCTAATGAGGGACGTAGACAGGAGAAACTGCAGGGGAAAGTGTTGGCAGTGATGTGGGGGGAAGGGTTGATGCAGGCTAAAAAAAAAAAAGACCCCAAACAAAATGTGTTTTGATGGAGGGCCCCTTTTTGTCCTGTCATGGCCTCTTTGCCCCGCTTTCATCACAGCCAGTGGAGGGAAGCAAATGGGGCATAATAAGAGCCTAACGATCAAGCGCCGAGTGTGAAATTAGAAGAAACGTCTTCATTTTCACAGCTCTTTCCCCTGGCTCTCTACCGGGAGTGTTGTAAAAGGGTGGTCATGTGTTTTAAGTGTAGAAGGTGGAGGTAACCCTGGTGGTGGATGTCAAGATGGATTAGTTAGAGGGGATGAGCTGCCCTCAGATGACAACGGAAACAAAAACGCCTGAGATCCTGTTACATTTGGCAGAAAGTTGTTTTTCTTGTTCTCTGTGTGTGGAAATCAACAGCCATAGGGCTGAGTGCACTGAATAGTGCTTTACTATAACATAAAATAAATAGATGTTTAATGCCAGAATGATCAAAGGCATTTTCTTAATAACCAAAGGCATACCAAATATCATCAAGAGCTAATTTGCATTTGCTAAATTTTGGGGTATTTTTTAAAGTTATGAGACATAAGACTGTAAGACTTCTAGGTAAATAACAAGCAATGTGTTTTTTTCATGGTACACAGAATGCGCTTTCGTCCTCTGAGAAACACAGAAACATATTATTACGATAAAAAAATCAATGGTCTGAAACAGAACGCGTGACTGGCTCCAAACAAAGACGCTGTTTTATGTTTTAATTGCTCTCATTGGGGTCCAATAATCCTGGGTCGAGTAGTGTTGGCAAATAATTATGTGTTTGTTTAACCTGCTGGGTGTTATATCTCCATTATTCCACGGAGACTAAAACAAACAGTAAAAACGCACCTGCATGTGATATTTAATGCCGCAAGTATACAATCCATTTTGAAGGACATAGGCCTAGGGCGCTTATTTAGTATTATTTATTACAAAATTAGCATTTAAAGGGGACATGTTCTCATTTTCAGGTTCATATTTGTATTTTGGGTTTCTACTAGAACATGTTTACATGCTTTAATGTTTAAAAAGCATTCTTTTTATATTATATTCTAATGAGCCTGCAAATTACATAGGAAGGGGAGCCAAATCTGAATGGCTTGTTGAATCACATGTTTTATGATCTAGACAGCCCACAAAAAACGGACTGGGTTGTCTTATTTCACAGTTTGTGGGTTAGTAGTATGGCTGTGTATTGGCAAGAATCTGGCGATACGATAGGTATCATGATATAGGGGTAAGGATTCAATAAATTGCGATATGTTGGGATACTGTTAGCAATTCTTTTTCAAATTCTAGGAAAACTGTTATAAAATAAAACATAGTGAATTTATGCAATTCTAAGATTGTTTAGGGACCCCAAGTATGCAGAAATATTCAAATACACCCTTTTTAGAATCGGCAAAAATAAAAAATGTGTACCTCATGCAAAAAAAACAATTTGTTTTTTGCCCAAGACTGCATGTGATTATCATAAAGTGGGTATGTCTGTAATGGGGAGACTCGTCGGTTTGAAAATGGCCATGACAGTTTCTCCTCGCCAAAATTTAGCGTAAATTTGGAGCGTCATTTAGTCTCCTTTTTGACATGCAAGAATGACATGGTTTGAACCAATGGACTCCTTAGGTTTTAGTTTCATATGATGCCATTACCCTCACTCTAGCTTCAAGCTAGTCCCGCTTTAACCTCCGAAATACAGAATAACTTCCGGGTCTGCCGTCGGGCCGTCAAATTTTTTCGAGTTTTAGAGAATCGATACAGTATCGCAAAACATAATATTGCAATACTAATGTGTATCGATATTTTTTTACCCCCTTAATTGGCAGGCACTCTAGAAACCTAAATGTATGTGCACAAGCACTGAAAAGGTGATTTTTTTTTTAATGATATGTCCCCTTTAAGAACAGAATGCTGTTCTTGAATCTGTCTGATAAGAGTGCACACCTGCTGTTTAGATAACGCATGTTAGATCTAGATCAAGCCGTAATATGCAGCTGCTCTTCCTTGTACTGTTCCCAAAACGTATTACTGCACCTTTATTGTCTTGCCAATTCAAATGATTTCCAACTGTCGTCAAGCCATCTCTTCTTTGTTAATTAAACTACCAGCCTTGGGCCTACTAACTGGCATGCCTGTAATTTCTATCATGCTAGAGCAGCAACATTGAGAGACACAGAAAACCTGATATAGATTGTGTCTGTTAGACTACAGCAGGGCTAGTAGAGACTACTATATGTCAGCTGACCCTCTCTTCCTCTGGAGTTATATGAGGTGCTACAGTTCAGTGACGCTCACTGAGAATGAGCTTCAGAATCAATATCTCCTCTGCCACTCCAGGAGAGAGAGAGAAAAGTTCAGCTGACCTGCAATCCATACGTCTCCATGACAGTAGGTCTCTGCTTTATCTGTAAAGCCAAGCGGAACGCACTGTCACGCCTGAATTATAGACTGGAGTTACTTCTACGGCTGAGGCCATTCACCAAAGACAGCTTATTGCCTCATCCAGCAGACAATGAAATAAGTGTAATAGTCCTCATTGGACCTCTCTGTAGCAACTAATTACCAAACTCCTCTGTAAGCACACATTATGCAGGAGCTACTGTGCACTTTCCTATTTTACACTCACATCTTATCCATCTATCCGACATTTTAATCCAAATTGGTTTACAGTAAGCGAGAACAGAAGGGTCCAGTGCTCATGAACGTCATGCATTTGTATAGACCTTAATTACAATTATAGCCTTAAGGTGATCAATAACTGCCAAATTGATTCAAAATCAAAAACCTCCAACTGTTAATCCTAGACAAAATCCTCATCTAAAACGGTGGAAGAAACCTTCGAGATGTCGAATGATATCCACTTTCAAGGACAGTCGGGCGAGCGTCAGCAGCCAAGAGTCTGCAGACAGATACGTGTATGGATTTTGATATGTCATCCGTTCTATTGCTCCGTTGGGACTGCTATGCTCTTACCGTGCGTTCATACGACAAGCAACACAATCAAGTTGTCAGAATTCTCAATTTCCTGTACATCTGCGCGACCAGGAGAACTTAGCCAACGAGCAGACGGTCGACAAGTCTGTTGGCTGCGAAAAGTTGACCACAACTACACTCTTCATGGACACTTGTCTTCAACAAGCAGTTAAATTTTTTTGATAAATAGATCTGTTTGGCAAGCACAAGTGGAGGAGTTGTTGACGGTCGTTACAGTCTTTCAGAGCAGTTTGAAAACTGTTATTTGGAAATCTAAAGAAAGAATCAACCCTCAAACATAGGATTGCATACATTTACTGGGGTCAACTGTAATTTAAGAGGTTATTTTATAGCTTCTATTATTCAATTTTTATTAATAAGAACTCAGCTTAAAAGTTTGAGTGAAGATACTGGTATCATAAACTAGAAAGTATAAGGAATACATTGGTACCAAGCATGTCATGCTAGCTTGTCAAGAAGGAGGCTAAATAATGCTCCAAATTTAGGCAAAATGTTGGCAAGGAAAAACTGGCATGGCCATTTTCAAAGGGGTCCTTTGACCTCTGACCTCAAGATATGTGAATGAAAATGGGTTCTATTGGGTACCCACGAGTCTCCCCTTTACAGACATGACCACTTCATGATAATCACATGCAATTTTGGGCAAAAACCATGCTCTAAACAGTCTTGAAATTAAATGGGTAGGAGTGGAGAGCTGACACTCTTGGGGATCCAATGAGCCCAATTGTATTCATGTGTGATGATGTTAGTCCTCATGGTAGCCATTTCATTGTAGTGAGACCTGTGTAAAATGACCTGTGGTGACCTCTAGAATAGTCACAGCCTCATGCAACTTTACAGCCACAAACTATAGACCTAGAGCATTCAGAGGATGGATAGCTTTCTTAGGTAGATTGACAATAAGGGGGTTTCTGAGCAGTTTCCAGAACAGAAGTGCTCGCCATCCAATCACCAAAAAACACACAATTCTTGCAAAAATCTCCAAATGTCAAACGTTTTTGAAACCAAACCACAGCATGGCTTTTTCTATGGTGATCCTCAAGGTTTTGGTGTCTTAATGTGGTATTTTGGAGAGATTATTGATCATTTTTTATCAATTTTCGAGTGGTAAAAAATGGTTAAATTTAGTACCAAATGGTATCAACACAAATAAAGCATGGGAATGGCCATCATATACTCCCATCATAATGTTCTAAGCCCCTATACACTTTCAAAATGTGTTTTAATTAATTGAAATGTGACATCTACTGCTGACCTGCTATCTCCCCCGAAAGAACCCCTGTACCCCCCTAAAAAAAGACAAAACGGGTCTCTTAGCACATATAACTATAAGTCTTGTAGTTAAAGCTATAGCTGCACAAGACAACTACAGTAAGAAACGGGCTTTCTTACGACTGGTCCGAACAGAGTGACACATCAGTCAAGCAGCGATGCGAACGCTCTGTCAGAACACTCCTAGATTTCATTGCTTTGACATAACAGAAACCGTGTGTTTATCACGTCTTGTCATTACGGTGTTTGAGTTAACCTGAACCAGCATCACGATCCAGGGCCACATTACATATCACCGCTCTATCACTGACACAAGTAAATAAATTATTCACACAAAAGCAGGCAGAGAGAGCCATGTGGAAAACTCCTGGGGCACAGTCGCCCCATTTGCAGTTGTGGGAAATCTGTCAGAGCAAGAGTGCCTTCCCTAGAGGGACAGGGGACAAATGACACCCACTCTCTGCATTCAATTACTACGAGAGAGGCCATGGGAGCCAAAATCCTGAAGGAGACCGGGCCGAGACTCACACACACACACACAGACTTAAGTAGAACTGTCTGCTCCAGTCAGCTCCAATTACCACTGTCCGCTACTAATGCGCAACATGTGAAACTAGAAGAACAATTCCATCTTTTAACCCCCGTTCCACAAAAGTTACATGTGGATTATGTTTGCATGTTTCTTTGCGTAATTCCTTAAAATGTAATTTCACAGAGTTTAATTGTGAATCGCATTCACAAATCAGCGGCCACGTTAAAACCCAGCGAGTCCCGATACAATGAAATACGTTCAACAAATTACTTGTAAAGAAAAAGAGAGGCTGTGTGGGGAAAAAAGCATGCCATGTCGGTTTGCCACACATACCCACAGTGATATGTAAACAACCTCAATCTTATTCCAGAGGAATTTGAATACAATAAACTTCAATAACTCACCAGATTTGTTTCAAAAACATTTTGCAAAATGTTGTCTTCCGTGTGTTTTGTCCCCAAGTGACATTAGCTATATCCTAGTACAACACATTATGACACATCCATAATGATAACTTTACTCACTACCACACACCACCTTATTATGTTCTCTGCATAATGCAGCAGACCTCAGTGTTCCCTCCGCAGTAGCTCTGTGTGCTCCCTGCAGCCATAAGTCTATTTCTAAACGGCTGCTGTTGTCAGTACTCGTAGGCGTAGGAGTGAGCGGGTCAGGAGGTCTGACCTGATGTTCACACTTCTCTCAGCTCCACTTGAGAAGAAAATACTGACCACTTAACCCTGCTCCGCCGGCCGGCTATATACATTAGCTCCGTGTCACATAGCCGGCAGTGAACGGTAACTTCTGATGTTAAAGGAGCTGCGCAGGTTTCATTGCAAATTTGCCAAACAGTAGTAGTTTCTTCCTCTCGTACTGGTATCATATGAAACTAAAGAACCTAAAGAATCCATTGGTACCAACCATGTCACACTAGCTTGTCACCAAGGAGGCTAAATAATGCTCCAAACTTAGGCTAAATCTTGGCAAGGAAAAACTATCATGGCCATTTTCAAAGGGGTCCCTTTACCTCGGACCTCAAGATATGTGAATGAAAATGGGTTCTATGGGTACCCACGAGTCTCCCCTTTACAGACATGCCCACTTAATGATAATCACATGCAGTTTTGCTCTGCTAGATGGCTATATACATTAGCTCCGTGTCCTATAGCCAGCTGTGAATGGGTTCCTGAGTAACTTCTGATGTTAAAGGAGCTGCACAGGTTTCATTCCAAATGTGCCGAGCAGTAGTAGTTTTTTCCTCTTAAACTACATTTTTAACGGATTCTGCTGAGCAATATATGTAAAAACCTAAATGCAAATTTGCGCCAGATACCTATAAGTATTAACTAGGGCTGTCAAAGTTAACGCAATAATAACGTGTTAACGCAAATTCATTTTAAAGCTAATTTCTTTAACGTATTAACACAACTTGCGATTTTTAGGTTGTAGCGGCCTCAGTTTTAAAACTAGAGTTAAGATACTGGTACTTTATGAAACTAAAAAACCTAAAGAATCCATTGGTACCAACCAACATTGGTGTTATACTAGCTTATACTAGCTACTAGGCCAGGAAAAGCTGGCATGGCCATTTTCAAAGGGGTCCCTTGACCTCTGACCTCAAGATATGTGAATGAAAATGGGTTCAATGGGTACCCACGAGTCTCCCCTTTACAGATATGCCCCCTTTATGATAATCAAATGCGGTTTGGGGCAAGTCCTAGTCAAGTCAGGACACTGACACACTGACAGCTGTTGTTGACTGTTGGGCTGCAGTTTGCCATGTTATGATTTCAGCATATTTTTTATGCTAAATGCAGTACCTGTGAGGGTTTCTGGACAATATTTGTCATTGTTTTGTGTTGTTAATTGATTTCCAATAATATATATATATATATATATATATATATATATATAAAATATATATATTTATATACATTTGCATAAAGCAGCATATTTGCCCACTCCCATAAATGTCCCTTTAAGGTACATTTTGATCAGATAAAAAAATTGCAATTAATTTGCGATTAATCGATATTTATAAATATTAATATTTTATATATATTAATAATTTAATCGATTGACAGCCCTAGTATTAACATTGTTATATGTTTATTGTGTATTATGTGTATGTATGTGCACATGAGGTTAAGTCTCCACATAGAGGCACGTCTACATGATATTCTAACTATACTGACTGCACTGGTTTCCCTGTGTGGGTGGAGTGAGCCATGCGATACGTGCGTTTTATTGCCACAATCTCAAAACGTTCATTCAGTAAACTTCCTGAACCGCCTCGGGATAACATTCTGGTATGGTAAATATTGCACTGGTCGCCAGTGTTTTTGGCTTTGCCATCAAGAATAATGAAGACGTTTTGCTCGTCTGGCTGAGGGACAACATAGCTGTCATTTTGCATAATTAAAAGGAAGACTGCCTTGCAGTACACGCAGACAGGGTTGTACAACTTGATTTACAGAAGCTCAACTGCAATATTGTTTCACACAAATCACTTCTAAAAAACCTCCTGTAGGGAGTTGATTTTACAGCTGTGCTTTACGAGATTTCTTATAATAATAATTTGATAGGCGATATTCAAATATGCGGAAGAACACCAACTGCCGTAGCGTTTCTGACTTCATATCGCACTGTGACTTGATTGCGTTTCCATTGTGTCTCAAAGTATCACATGTCAAGTTAGGATATATTTCATGAAGCTATACAGAGTAGTGAAAGCCAACTGCTGGCGCGGCGCTCCGCTGGATGTTACTGATCCACCGGCTAAGCCCGATGAAGCCATGCATATATGTGTGTAAGACAATAGCTTCTGTAAAGCACCTCTCGCTGTTATACTGAGAGGGAGAGCGAGCTCTGTTTCCACACCTGTTGCCCCGGGCCATAAGGGACAAGCTATCTCCATCGCTCTCACTCTTCACTTTCCAACGGGCTGTGCTTTTGACGAGCTCAGCCATATCATCATAAACTTCAGTGCCCACGCTGATAAGACCGAACCTATACCTGACTAAGTCCGGGGGATTAGGGACTTGTTTGCATTTCATTGCTCCCCAAGAGAGGGATAGATCATAAATGCGTGCGGAGGTTTTCAGGAAGGAGCATGGAATTATCTGAAGTCAAAGCAGGAAATAAGAAAGTCCTCATAGATAAGCCTTCCAGTCAAACTAAATGTTAAGATATGTTATTTGGAAGAGGAAACTACCACGGAATCAGGCGGTACACCGCACGGAACAACGATGATTCTTGAAGAGAGTCTTCAAGTTTGACGTTTGGACCTTATTTTCACCTCAATGTCACCAGAGTGGGCACTTTTTAACTGCACAACAACTAGTGACCCTTCTGGATTTCTGCGTGTATTCCACTTTTTTAGTCCGAAGTTTCCACTTAGTATTAAATCTGATTATGAAATATGGTTTGGGTGAATGTTTTGCTGAATCTTAACATTTTGCAAAGATGAAAGGAAGATGTGATGTAAACTGCCTTTGGAGTCGGTATGTGTGCATATAAGCTCTCTCTGTGTAAATTGGATCCAGAGCTGGCGAGAGAAAGAGAAAGGGAAAGCGGGCGTCTTTTTGCTTGCGTATTGATTGTAGGAATTAGCGGGGAGGAGACAACATGCCCTCAGGTTGGGGGAGATGAAGTTATTCTGAATTATTGCTGGATGACTTTGAAGTTGTATCATGGAACTGTTGGAGGCCAGCTCTACACGCTGCGAGTTTCTGCTTCTTTTTTAGTGCAGAAAGACGCAGCATGATAATTCAAACCATCTTTAATACAAACCACAGAAGCATAAATAATTGAATAAAATCGGCAGTGGTTTTTTGAAATGCACCAGCAAATAAGTCTACAACATTTTTTCTCTCTTTTGGACTCACTCTAAGAAGACTAAATCTTGTGGTGGGGGGAGAAGTGAAGGAGACTGAGACTATGGTTTTGGCCGACTTTAAGTGGGCCTGGCTTGCATGTGGCTAGGAGGAACCGATGCCCTGGCAAAGCATGTGGAAATACTGTGCATCAAACACCAACAGGGCCCATATAACACATAGCTTCTAGCCTGGCATACGAACACACGTACTTAGCTTCGAGTTTATGATTGTTCATTCTTACTGTGTTTGTAGTGAAGCAGAAAGTTCAGATCAGGTTAAAATGTACGAAACCCATTTATGGAAGACTAACCCAAAAATGCTAAAAAATACTATCCGTAACGTATCCTCATACATCGTATGATATCTTACAACAAGTTAATCCTAATTTTATGTTAAGTTTTATTATGAATGTCCTGCAATGTTTGTCAATTTTCACTCATTACATACATACAATCTTTTTAAAATAAACTTCCGTCTTCACAGGAAACAACTTGGTTAAGTTTAGGCAACAAATCTACTTAGTTAGGTTTAGGAAAAGATCACAGTTTGGGTTTAAAATAACTCTGGAAGTGGCATAATTTAAGTACGGAAGTTACGTGACAAATCAATGTTAACTTCTAGTTTCACACGGGGTACATACAGAGGCCTCCTGGTAAAAGTCCAGTGTTTTTTGAGGCACCCATTAACCCCAACCTCCTCCCTACACAGTGTTTGTCACTCTTTATACTTCCCGGTTCAGGATTACGTGGATTGAATGAATTGAGTACAATAATATCCAAAAAGAAAAAGGGGTAGTATCTTCAAATTCTACATCAAACAAATAGTTTTCTTCTTCAAAAACATC
Source organism: Sebastes fasciatus (assembly GCF_043250625.1). Lineage (NCBI taxonomy): Eukaryota > Metazoa > Chordata > Actinopteri > Perciformes > Sebastidae > Sebastes > Sebastes fasciatus. Next base: position 25,044,497 of record NC_133795.1, read on the forward strand.
TACTCGTGGAGTTCACATCTAACTTTGCCGTTGGATTCTCCCCCACCCCCCTGTTTTTGGGGCTGGGGACCAGGACGGCTCATTACATTAATTGATCTTTAACCTTAGAGTGAGAAACCAAAACACTGGCTACCAACAGAAATAAAGTCATCATGGGGGACTGAGGAAATTTACACATTAGCTGCACTTTAACATCTAACAAAAGAGAGGGCCACCACACACCTCACCTTTGTCACAATGAAAACATCCTAAAATGACTTGCAATTATATTATTACCTAAATAATAATCTAATTAAATCAAAAGCAGATCGTTGTGAAAGTATAGTGCATGTCACTTACGCTATTGTCACTGGACCCTGACACGGGGTAGACCGTCCAGCCGAGCTCCGCTGTGGCTGTAGTGGAGTCCATAAGTGTCTCTGTGGAAAGAAGTGAGGAGAGGCGCTGGTCAGATAATATACTAAACACATGAAAATGTTGCTGCGGTTCAGTGGAAACCACTTGAGTAATACAAATATTTTGAAAGGCAGAACATAAGTTTGCTCTATAAAATGTCAGAAAAAAGTGCAATGTCCATTTTGTCTGACCAACAGCTGAGCACTCAAATTAAAAAATACAAGAAGTTTTTCTTAACAAGCATTCTGAGAAGGAGAATATAAGCAGAAGAGCGACATATCTCTGAATATCATGAAGGGGTTGTTAACAGGTTTCAAAAGGTTTTCTTGTCAACTTTATTTTATTTATTTATCTACACAGGCATTAGAGTGAAACAATTAATTGATTAATAAATTAGAAATTAGAGCTGCAACGATTAATCGATTAATTGTCATCTATTAATTTATTCGCCAACTATTTTGATAATCGATTAATCGGTTTGAGTAATTCTTTAAGAAAAAAAAAAAAAATTCCAGCTTCTTAAATGTCAATATTTTCAGATTTCTTTACTCATGATAGTAAAGTGAATATCTTTGAGTTGTGGACAAAACTAGACATTTGAGGACTTCATCTTGGACTTTTGGAAACGCTGATCAACATTTTTCACAATGTTCTGACATTTTAGATACAAAGCAACTAATCGATTAATCCAGAACTGATTAATGGACAATGAAAATAATTGTTAGTTGCAGCCCTGATTTTCACAATCCTCTGATATTTTATTGCCTAAACAATTATTTGGAAAAATAATTGACATTGTAATTGATAATAAAAAAATAATGTCTGGGCCTACTACGAAGACCCACGATACAATTCATGTGTTAAGAAACAGAGAGATTGCTATAGTTTCATAAGAAGTTAGTTCCATCCTGGTCAGCAGAACTATGCCATCATTCATTGACTTGTAGGCAAAAGAACAGGCTGGAAAAGCAAATCTCCACGGTACAGAGGAGGGGCCACCCTATACGCCACGGATTAGCTGGTGGAAAGAAACACCTCTGGTAATTGGGGTCAAAGAGAATGTGCCTCCTGTCTGTCATGACGTCCTCTGTGGCACACATTCCACCAGTCTGACCCAAATGTCTGTCATACGCGTACTGAACCATCCATACCGTCACCTTCTTCTTCCCCTCTGTACCCGTGCCCTCGTGCCCTCTTTTTTCATTCCTGACTTCATCTCAGCTCTGCTTCTCTGAGCGCAGGTCTAATGAATTTCTCTTGCTGATTAGGCCTGTGTCAGTCTTGTGCTCCAGTGCTGAACTGCAGCAGATGGGGGAGAGCGTTCGTCAAGTTTCGGGGGCATCAGCTGCAACTCCAAAATGCCACAGAGGGATTTAGAAACCCCCTCGACAAACACGGCTACTAAGCTTAGCAGAAGTCACAGCCAGCAGGTCTGGTGAACAATTGCATGCTGTTGTGGGCTCTTCATATTGGGGGTATGAACTGATTGAATTGGTGTGAGACAGAGGCCCCCTGAAATCAGATAACATGTAAAAGTTTTTAGAGAAATGTATTACAGGCGATGAGTGAAGGAAATCAAAGATAGAGGATCTGAAGTTGCGTCTCGCAGGGTTTTGTTTAACGCAGCTCTGTACCAGCTTGCAGAATATTTTAGAGACTTCCAGTTGTTTCACAACCCTGGCTTTCCTCTGATTTATATTCCAGCGCAAGCCACAGCATTTAATTAACAGGCTCCACACGCATCGGTTTATTTCAGGGCCTTATGCTGACTTTCCGCGTCTCACCAGCACTACTCACAAAGCATAATACTAGATCCCACATCCTTTTCAGTTATCACAAAGCCCAAATCGTATAATTAGGCAGATGAGACTGCAATTGAGCAGCTATTGATAACCTTGTGTGTGACTCAGAGCCGAGCAGCCTACATGGGTGTTAGGCAGTGAAATGGTAATTATCCCCCATAATGATAACGATAATTAGTGGAGGAGTAAAGTGAGAATAATGAACCCCCTCTGTGATGGTTTAAGAAGTGTTTGGGGGGAACAGGGAGCGATTTCAGCCTGAACGTTAACACAGACTGGGTGACACCCATCTTTCTCTTTCTCTTTTTCTGTTTGTAGCCATACATTCCCTCTGTTTCTGCCTGATTTCATTTCCTATCCACCACTCTCTCCCTTTCTTCAATAACTCTCATTTCACTGTTTTACCCCATCTCACCTCTTTCTCCTCCCTCTTCTCTCCCTCGTGCTATCAGTGGCCCACATGCTGGACATGTAGTACCTCACCCTGAAAGACTGATCACTTTTCTTCCTCCTGCTGTCTACACTTCAGTCCGGGCAGCCACACCGATTCATTACCTCCCGTGGAGCAGAGCAGCACATATCTCACGACTGTCAGCCATCGCCTCGTTCACAGTCTGAACCCCCAGCCGTGGCGCAGCGCGGCCGCTCAGCGAGACACGCTGGCTATTAATCAGCAGGAGGACAAGGCGCAGACGTTCTCGCCTGAATCCAACCGCAGGAATCACTTGTTTTTTGTTTTGTGGGCACAGCATTTGAATTTTTTTCACTCATGGGACTGGCAGTGATGTGATCTGATACAGACACTTGAGTGTATGGACACACTACCCCACTGGCAACATGTACTGTGTTTGCCCTATATGCTGTGCTGTGTATAATGTAAAGTACACAATAAGTTGATATAGAGTACCAGATGTAATCAATCTGTATGGTATATTGTTTACATCCTAAGAAAGACCATGTGAGTTTAAAACCAGGTGGCATTTTAAACCATTACACCGGACTAAATAAAGGCTTTTATGGTAACTTTTTTCCTTGCAATGAATAAGAGTGTATAAAAGAATATTTTCTTTTCTGTGACCATATTTTGCAACTTCACAAGCACCTGAAGGTGGACTCGCTGCATGCATTGATTAAACATTTGACAGCACAATTGTTTTTGGGATTTGGAGGACTTACAAAAAGGTATTAACTGGCAAACTTTTTATAAAAGCAGAACTTGTAGCTTTGTTTTAGGACTCGTTATTTTCTGTGTTTATAACAAAAAAACACTGATTTTAACGTTACAAAAAAAAAAAACAGTTTATTTGCAATATTAAAAACGGGTGAAAGTCATATCCTTTTTATTTATTTAGAGGTGCAAAAATCAGCAACATACAGTATTTGCATTTTCTCCCCATTTTTCGGTTTACTTTCTAAGTATTTTATGAGTTGTGCCCAACGAAAGACAACCATGTTACTGCAGCTACAGATGCAACCACCTAGAATTTCCTCTGCTCCCAGCCGAAGGTTTTTGGCTGCCAGCCGGTTCCCAGCCAACTTCCAGCTGCTGGGAGTCTCGCCCACTCCTCCTGTTTCCTGACAGGGCGTGTCTAGATTCCACGCCTATTCATTCAATGGTATGGCACCACCATGAGATGGCATTTCCTTCACAAAAAAACCTAAACCAAGTGAAGTACACTGAAGTATCATGTTTCTTTGTTTAGGCCATGGTTTGCACAGTATGTTTCTCAGACTTACAGTGGTTGCAGAAATCTCAATAATGTTTGCTTCCCCTCAGTGGTCAATAGTTATTATTCCCATATGTTTAACAGCATACACCCTGATTTCCAGTGGTGCTGTCAGTACTGTACAATGTTGAGGAACTTGTACCTTACTTAGCAGTATGGTGATTTGTTTACTCTTTCACAATCATTTTTTTTTTTTTAAAAAAACAATCTAGTATTTTGTAGTGTATCCCATTAAAAATGATGACTCTTACTTTTTCTCCATGATTTAGTAAAAAAAGATTCTTGCAGTTTGCTCACACTTATTATAAAGTGTAATATCTGTTTGTAGTGTAATGGATTTGCACAACACCAGAGTGTGATGTTCAGGAGGACACATCCAGTGCTCTAAGATCTGATGACAAATGACAGCCACTCAATTTCCCACTTACAGCAGTAAGTGTCTTTGCATTATTTGTGTGGCGATGGAGAGCGATGCGTAAAAGTGTTTTAACTGTTTGAAGCTCATGGGAAAATGGCCTCTATGCTGGCGGTCAAAGGCAGCAGCAATACTTCACTGTTTAGCGAACAAAGGACTGTTTTTAAATATGAAACATTAATGTGCAAAAACCTTAATATATTTTCTAAAATTACAGAGAGTTTTAACAATACTAGAGTAAATAATTAAAGCATGGGTGTCTTTTTTTTCTATTTTTAAACTTGATACCCTCAACTGAGGAGGGGGGCTATGAATATGCAATGAGACCTGGGAGTCTAAGAAAAGCCTACTAGGCAGTGAGTGCTTCCTCCAACACTTCCTGAGACTAAGGGGAGAGTTTAGTGCTGATCTGAGAGAGAGCTCTCCAGTGAGAGGCTGTCTGAAGTGACAGGCGGGGGGAGAGGAGGGGGGCCGTAGTACTACAACAACACTCTTCTTCTCTAAGAGGGGTCAGTGCTGCATCTCGGCTTTCTAAAGAAAGCAACAGCATTTTCAATGAGGGATACAGAGAAGAGTTGTTCACAGAAGAGACATTTCAGCTCAAACAACCACGGCGAGTAAGAAAATAAACATTTTTACGCAGACGGACAAAGACTGAGAGGGCTGAAAAGTTATCTACAAGCCATTGTGTTGCTGAATTAATAAATGAAAGCAACACAGGATATGGAGAGAGCATCTCACTTAACATGCTGCGTATATGCTGCGTTTCAGATCATTCACTGTCGGTTTAAAATATATTCAAACAGTCACTTTCTCTGCACTAGGCACGGTATCCTCGTGGTTATATTATTTATTTTTGCTGTCAGACCACTACCACTGCATTGTGAATTACGTTTCAAGGGAAAGATATTTTGTCGCAGATTACGTTTGTTTTTGACGTATCACAAACATTTGTAATGATAGTCTGCAAAATCCTAAAATAGACTGCTGTTCAGGTCCCGTCGGAAACTAAAAGTAACCTCTTACTTGATTTAACCATTTATTTATATTATTTTATTTTATGATTTATATAATTTTATTTAATTACATCTGTAGCTTAATAACGTTACAGTCATTAGAGCTGCAACAATTAATCGATTAAGCGATTAGTTGTCAACTATTTAATTAATCGCTAACTATTTTGATAAATGATTAATCGGTTAATTGAAAAAAAAAGTTTGAATTCTCTGATTCCAGGTTCTTAAATGTGAATATTTTTTTGGTTTCTTTACTCTTTTATGATATTAAACTGAATATATTTGAGTTGTGGACAAAACAAGAAATTTGAGGACACCCTCTTGGGCTTTGGGAAACACTGATCAACATTTTTCACCAATATCTGACATTATATAGACCACACTAACTAATCGACTAAGCGAGAAAAATAATTCAAAGATTTATTAACAATGAAAATAATACTAATTTTGTTTTTTTTTAATACCTTTCCCTCAAAACATAATTGAGAATTTTAAGTTTAGTTGTATGGGAACATAATGTTGTAAGAGACCGGCTTGAAAGTACACCTTCCAACTCATACAACTTTTTCCCCAGGCAGGGAATGCAACAAGTGCAGATTTCCAAATAAATAGACACTTTCTGCAAGTGCATACATGCTGGTACCGGCTTGTATGTAATCATATTGTTAAATGACTGACATGAGATATTTCTCCTCCTTCTACTCTTTTTCTCAGCATGAAGAATCCGATTTGCTTTGCAACTTATTGCATCACTATTGAGGAAAAACCCTGCATGTAAAATGACTTTGACATGGGAGTTCAAACCAGAATCAAAGAGAATATACCCATTTTCTAACAAACAAGCCTATATTTGGGAACTACAGTTTAATGAGGCTGTTTTGAAGAAGCAATTGACCTCCAAAACAGCGTGAAGCAGCTTGGAGGCATGACTTCTTTTTTATCTTTCTCACCAGCGAGACTGTAGCCTCTGCTCTCTATGGAACAAACATTCAATTTAACATCGACATAAACCACATATGGTGCTTTCCGTGGCAGTGATAATGTCAGCTAACAGGGCTAAAAAGCAGCTAAGCATTCTCCCCATAAAAGCCATGCTGGGTAGAGTTCAGTTTAACCACTGCTGAAGGGCGCATGTGCATTTACTTGCATTTCACTAAACACCTGAAACCAGAGTATTTGACGGCAAATGTGGGAAGGCTGTGGTCTGCAGTGCAGTTGCAGAGTAACATGAGCAAGCTGTTCATTATGCTAAAAACAGAACCCTATATAGTGGACCCGGCACGGAAATCTGCCCAGATTAAGGGGCAAGGCAATGATATACCCCTGAGGGGGGCCGGTGCAAGTGTAGAGACATGATTCATAGCTTTAATGATGGACAAGGCTACTGTATGGCCTGTTGGAAAGAATAACAGTCTGTTTCATTTAGAGGGAAGAAGTGGATGGAGCCCCTGGTCCAGATAAACTCAGCTCAACGTATCTGTCAGCACAAAACTGTGCCCATTAAGGTACAGTAGAGCTCCCACTGTCACATAACAGCATACCCCTGTGTGTTAAATGAATTCTTAATCCCACGTTTACAATGAAACTGGGGCTTTGTGGACCATGTGGCACTGGCCCGATCCCAAGAAGCATGGCTTTTTTTCTTCGTTTTCAAGAGTCAGAGGCAGGCTGGCACGTAGCCCTGGGTATCCAGGGCGCTACCCGGTGTGTCATTGGTGAGACATCGCTCTGTCAGGGAGATTCATGTGGTGTGGAGGTTATTGGTGGGTACTCAAAAGGCAGGTTTGGAGTTTTGGGGAGCGATGAGGTAGGGCTCAGAGTTCAGCCCCACCTCATCAGGGCTGCAGAGTGGTGTGTTTTCCAAGGCAAGGAAAGATGAGGTAGGAAGTTGGGTAGTTGATTTTGGCAGAGGACAGTGCAGTGTGAAATATAGTACCACACGCACATACACTAACGCACAGAAAGTAGAGCACTCTCAGAGCACTAACTGTTGACAGAATGATACAGCATGGCGTTCCCAGGGGCCCCGGAGCAGGATGTACGACAGTAATCCCTACACAGCCGAGCTGTGTTATCAGTCAGTGTAACTTAACTTGTCAGCAAGGCCAGGAGGGCAACAGCCAAAAACAAATGTAAGAAAGCAAAAACTACTACTTGATGTATGACTGAGGAGGCTTTCACAGCAGGGACCCGAGGCCGGAACCGAGTACACTTGACCCCCAAAGTCCAGTTCGTTTGAGATTCGTGTGAACACCGTGTACTGTACTCGCCTCGTCAACGCTGCCAGTCTGCTCTAAAATCTGCATATGCTTGCAGCACGCGCTCATCTCGTCCACTGAACTGCACGGCCATGGGTGATAAAGCAGGAAGGCAGTTGAGAGTGTTGTTTTTGTCTCCCCAAATATAAAAAATAATAGGCATAATGCAAATGTTGACTCGTATGGGCATGGGATGTTGCGATTGGGTAGCTGTTTTCTACACTGTAGCAACAACATAAACAAATGGCCCGTGGATGATGATGATGCAAGTGTACTCGGGTACGGAAAAACATTACTAACTTCTAATGTTGTAAAAGCTGAGCGGCGGGGGAGTGGAGAGGTACTCAGGCAGTGAAATTAACTTTTTTGTCCACATGCCACCGTAGTTGGTATCTAATCTAATCTACCAGCCACTCCATAGATTACCATTGTTTGTTTTGGCTGGTGAGTGAAGCAAATCTAGCAGCCACTTGCATATTTTACCAGCATTTGGCTGGTGGCTGGTGTTAATTTCCAACCCTATACTCAGTCATGCGAGTAAATGCACCAATACATGTGCAGCATTGTCACATGCATTGTTGTCATGTGCAGCATTGTCTGGTTCTGGTTCTGACTGTAACATCAATATTTAAATATCACTGATGCAATGAATATTTTAAAAAAATTATGTATTTAGGGATGTACGTTTTGCTGTTTGCTGTCCCTATTTTTTATTTGTTAAAAGTGGTTGCCACTGATGTCAATTTCTTAAAATGGTTGCAAATGGCAACCGGGAAACCCTTACTGTCAAAATGTTCAATAACCAGATACTGGATCAGTTTGCTGCATCTGCCACCATTGAATGTCTTTGTTCTGAACTGTTCAATTGCAGAGCCAATGAAAGTTGAAAAGATTATCATTTCGAGGCTTACGTTGGCTCGACTTCACAGCTGGTGATAGTTTTTACAGATCACAAGCCTCTTTTGTTCTAGGAGCAGCTCCCTGATGACTGACTGAGGGCACCTGTGTGAGGATGTGGGCTGGGTCTATATAGGAGGCTTGTTACTCTGCCTACAGACTGTCTTAACTCCCTGACACAAGACACAGCTTTTTGTTTTCCCTTATTCTATCTTTTTTGTCTTTTTGTAAACAAATGCTGAATTCTGTTGCATCTAACCTGGTGTTGTGTCCCACATGGAAAAAGAATGACCATCTGGAGATACAAAACACTAGAGGGATCTACTAAAACAACAACTAGCAGCTCGGTAAAATACAATTTAGCCCACAAGCTCGCAGGAACAATTCATTTTCAACAACCCACTATTAAATGAAAGGCTGCAAATCATTTTTCAGTAACTGTCACTGTCTTATCTCACCTATGATTACAACACCCCATTGTCATGCCAATCATTTGAAAGTAGAGCTTTTCTTTCCATATATCAAGATGTGTTTTTGCCATTAGCAGCACCTGTAGGTGTGTCATTAGCGCAGTTTCACCATTAAAATGTAGTTAGTTCTGAGTGACACCATATTTCATGGCAGAAAGACATCAATGTACGCAATAAATTGCGAGCGCTGAACAGTCACCTGGCCAATCATAAGCTGTGTGAAAGAAACCTGACTAATAACACAGGCTAGGGGATTTATAAGCACACTTTCCATATTTCCCAAATCCCTGACAACCCACTGAGACCTGTTTAACAGATCAGTACATTTTAAATTCTGCACTGGAAAATTCTGTAAAAGTGGGTCCCACATTTTTATAAGCGGCAGCTGAAAAGAACACGCGTATGATTCAAAAAGAGGCCGCACCAGTGACATCCATCCATCCATCCATCCATCCATCCATCCAATCCAATCATTTTAAGTGCTGCATGAGCACTGTGATATTCATCTAGGGGTGCGGTGGAAATACCTGCAGCAAAGTTAGACAGGGATGTAAAAATCACTTTTCATCAAAGTGACAGCTTTTCAGATACCACTGCTAATTGAGTTGATGGAAGTAATCATCCCAGGCCTCCCACGCCTTGCCTACAAGCCATTAGTTAAGAGTGGATGATTAAAAGATGTACAAGAACGCAACAGAATCCTTTATTTCACGGATGTGTGGTCTTCAGATGAGGAGTTTCGTTCTCCCTCTACTGTCTTTCTGGTTTTCTTAGTCTCAAACTCTCCCTGATCCTAGATTAAGGCTGGCCCACACTTTTCAGATCTCAACAGATGTTTAAAATATTAGAGAACCCACACATAACATGTTATGTTAAATTTAACAGTTTTTAACGATCTGGACAAAACAGCACACCACATACTAATAGATTCCGTTCATGAAGAACAAAAGTCCCGAGCCGTGAATCTCAGTGTAAACAAACATGGCGGACGACGGGCGAGAAGAATTAGCTAAAATTGTTTTTGCACTACTGAAAATGTACGATGGATGAATGGATGGATGAAGTCATGGAGACATCCCTCCATTTCTGAGGTCCATCTTACTACTACTTTATGATTCACGTTTAGCATTAGCTCATGCATTACCCGCTGCCACCATGACGGCATTGATTGTCCTTCTGCTTCAGTCAGTTTGGTTCTCAATTGGCTAGGGTTCTTTCCGAAGTGACGGCATCATCGGCTGTCCTCGGGGCTCCCCACACACAACAGGATATCCAATCCTAAATATTTTACATGTTTAACATTTACGATTTGAATTCGGTGCAGCCAGAACGGACTACCGAGCAGATTGGGGGATGTAGAAAACACTCTTGACGTACCTCAAACTACAGGAATATCTGGCAAGATAATCTTTAGAACCATCCAAAAAATCAGGGCTTTGCTGATGATTATTGGGAGGGGGAATTAGGCCTAAAATTGGCTTGATTCCCATGTCGTGTGTGCCCGGCATTAGGGAATAACAGCGCTACAGGCCCTGTAGGAGCAGTACGACCATGATATGCTTGTATTAGCCCAATAGACAAGATGTTCCCACCAGCTTAAAATATACTCAACTGGAACTGTGGGAGCAAAGGGACCCGTTCCCCCTCCTGATTTGTCCTACATGAGATGATGTCTGTGGTAGTCAAGGGAGCAGCTATCTCCATGCCAACCGTTTTGATTGGCAGATCTGGCAAATTGTGGGTTAGTTGAGGAGGTGGGTGACACCAACTGTGTGAGGGAGATATGATGCAAGAAAAAGCACTTTGGAGATGAATAAAGTGGAGACTGATAGGTACCAGTTCAAAGTGTATACGTTTTTGTGTGTGTGCACGCACTAGTGTGGAGGTGTTTGCGAATTGTTGAATTATTATGACGGCCTATCCTTGGCTGATAAAAGGATTCACCCTCTATTTGATATCTCGCCGAACTACATCCTCCCACACAATGCGTGCCAAGTCAAGTCATTAAAGTCTGACAAACAGATCTAGTTTATGACCAATTCTACATCCCTTTAAAGAGCCTTTCATCCTCTGCAGGATCCTTTAAAACCTGCAGTAAATTCCTCTGCAGAGGCCCTGGAGTCTTGTCATTTGAAGTTTGGTGATAAGGTTGAACTGTTGACCTGCGAGCATTGCAGCTCCCTTGTCGGAGACTAAAACACATCAAGGAACAATGTGTCCGTCAGTGTGTTAGTCAGATAGTGATTGTGATTTAGAAGAAAAATCATAAATCCTGTAACTGGAGATATTCTCAATCACAATACCTCAAATACACAGGGATTGATTTCTTATCAAGGGTCTTGTAAACAGTGAATTGTTAATGTAGAAAGTTTATGTGTAAATGCCTTAAACTTGCATTATTTCTAATAGCCAGCAGGGGGCGACTCCTCTGGTTGCAAAAATAAGTCTGATTGTATAGAAGTCTATGAGAAAATGATCCTACTTCTCACTTGATTTATTACCTCAGTAAACATTATAAACATGAGTTTATGGTCTCTGACAGGTCGCTACCACAGCGTTGTCCGGTCTGGGAGCTGTCCGTGTTTTCATCTTACAACTTTAACCCTTTTCACAGTGTTTTCATTTCATTTTAGTGAACTAAATTTAATTTCAAGTTAATTGTAACATTTTAGCCGCCTAAAAATGTCTTATTCAGCGTTCGGTTGTACTAAGCTCCACCCTCTCATGTCAGATCTGGCTGCAAAAAAACAAGATGCGGAAAGCTTCAAAACCGTAGTCCACAAACCAATGGGTGACGTCACGGCAACTACGTCCACTTCTTATATACAGTCCATGGTTGCAACATGATATACTAATAGTAAAAGCCAGCCTTCACAGAGACATTTATGAAGCCCACAATGCCCCGACGAATCAGTGAACCAATAAGTTAGAGTCTAATGGAGAAACGTTAGATGAAAAGAAACTAAACCATATTCTACAGCACACTGCAATTCCCCACGGCTGTCTGCTTGACCAAGAATATTCACAAAATGGAAATGTGCAAGATAGTAGTTTCCACTTCCCTTGTTATGCTAATTACAGGGAAGTATTATCTCCCCATTACTAATTCAACTCATCTAAACTATAATACATCGGGTAACCAGCAGCTTTTTCAAATAAAACATACCAGAAATGTAATAAACGTGATATATAAATGTGATATTTACACCTTTTCAGTCTCTGTACCTGAGACAGGGAACCAGTCTGATCAATTTAGCTGTGTTTAATCCCTTTAAAGCTCAACTTTCAGTTACTCTATTTGAACCAGACTTGTACATTTAGCATTAGTTAAGCCCTTTAAAGCTTGACTTTCATTTGCTCTATTTGAGACACCCATCAAGACTGTTCAAAGATTTACCAACACCCCGCTGCCACTAATAACAACTGAAAACCGCAGCGTGTGCTTGACAAATGAGTTTTGCATCTCATCATATATCAAACAATTCTGTCTCAAAACCAACTCACACGCCATGCTTTCTTTTTTTTACCCCAGATTTGGTTTCTGGGTCAAGTGCTAGGGGAGAGACTGAAAAGATCCTTAGACTTCCTCGTGTTTAATGATAAATGTGACTCATCTGGAGCTGTAAATGTTTCACAAAATCTAAATAAATGAGTAGCTTTTTCCTCGCTTCAAAACTGTGTTTGTCTCAGGCTTAGTTCTGATTACAAGAAATCAATGATGCAAACGCCGTACCGGTGAAGTTTTGTTCCGAAATAATCAGCTTTTTGGAAATCAAGCCGTAATAGAATGTACAGCAACTTCACTGACGCAGTCGGGAAACAGCAACACTCTAGCTTCAGTAATACATTGGTTTCTTTTGATAGCTCGTGTACTGTGTGCTACTGAATGAACAAACACTTGTTGCTTGTTGACCTTGCTCTATAGTCCATACACACAGGCACTCATTCATATAACCACTCATGCTATGATATCCCTATTCATACACACACCTGTGTGTTGAGGGACCATTAGCCTACAGTATAAAATGCAGGTATTGTTAACTATGTGACTCTGTGGCATTACCTTGAACTAAACAGATTCTTAGCTCTTTAAGAGGTGTTGATATATGATAGTAATGCCACAGACCCAATAGCGCTTTCAAAGGGATGAAAATAAGAAACACAATATGGTATTTAGTTTTATAATGGCCCTGAGAATAAATGGCTGAATAATTCAATACAGTGTATATGTATTGTATAATGTGTTGTGGGAGAAGCAGTTGTGTCTAACCAGGTCTATCAGCACCACAATCAGGGAAAGATTATAAACATAAATGTACTAATTATGACTAAGGGTCATTTTTATGTGGATTCTATCTGATGTGATTGGTAAAAATTAAAACTTCTGCACTGTTTTGGCTGCAAAGTAACATCGTATCGATAGAAGTTTAGAAGATTGTAAATGTGATGCATGCAAATGTGGAAAATATGCTACAGACTCATCCTTTACTTTTACTTTAAAGGGGCTTTATATGATATCCAGAGCATTAATATAGCAGCAAACAACTATTTGTTATGTAAAAATATGGAGGAGTGATGTCTACCGGAGCAGAGAATGAAGTCACTTTTGTCCATGTGAGCGTGCCCCAATGCTGTCATACATTAGTTGGCGCCAGCGTAGCGCCCACCCTCCAATACCAAGTCGTTTTCTTGTGGTGACTGAGATAAAATTAAAAGTTGGCATGCTACTATCAATTGTTCCATATATGTTTATCTGCAATGTGAACTGGCAGCAACTGCATTCATCTACTTACAGGATTTCACCACTTCATTCTGTTCAAATAAACTGGCAATATATTTGATTGACAACGCCGCCACAGAAAGACACCTTGGCGTCAACAACTAAATCAAATGCACTCGGAGTTAAGAATCCAACATCCCTGAGTAATTTCAAATGAGTCAGTCAACCATTCAATCTGCCTATAAGCTGCTAATGACTAGTTTTCTGTTCTGTTTCCAGGTACAACACTTCCTGCCTGCTTATGTGTCATGCAGAGGAATTTGAAGAGCGTTATTGATGTGCGAGAGCATCACAGGGTCAAACTAGGGGAGTTGGTCTCTTGCCAGTCGATGCAGCCAAGAAAGTCATCAGATCAGTTGTTTCTCTGTCTGGGCTGATATCGCAGCCCCCCTACCCACACACACACACACACACACACACGCACACACACATACACCTCCCAGACCTCCTGCTAGTTAATCAATGGCGTGATGTACTCAGCGAACATATTTTCTCACTTCTCCGTAGCTTGATGTTCGGGGCAGAAGAATACTTAAGACAAGAGGTCGTAAATTATGCATGCAGATTAAAAAGCTGGGAGGCAGGTGCGGAAAAGGGAAGGTGCCGCATGCGGTGGAGCGACTTGCAATAAAATAGTGCCGTTCCGGATGATACGGTATTATCGTGTGGAAGAGGGAGGCTAGATGTAGGGGTGTAATAATGTGTATTAATGGGTATCGTTATGTGTGTTTTACAATGCCTGCAGTCATGTAGGAATGGTAAAAGAGGAGTGATGATTTATTCTCACTTAGCAGTACACCATAGACACCGTGTCTGGCCTCTTCTTTTCCTAATTTATCTCTCCTTCTCTGCCTCCTCTGTTCCGGCTCTCCTGTTCCATCCTCTCTTCTTTATTCCTCACCTCCGCTCACCTCCTTCCTCTTATCACCACTCCGGCTCATACATATAGTTTACTCCCTGCCACCCCTTAACATTGCTTTATTATGCTGACAAGTCGCCCCATTTTCAGCTCTCGCCCCCCTATACTCCCTGACCCGAGGAGGGGGGGAGTGTACCTTCTACCAGCCGTGACTGTTTAACTATCACCACCACTGTCCGTCCACACCGTGCCTCTCCTCTCCTGATGGGGACCACACATTTCACATTGCTGGATTCCAGCCCTGTGAGCTATAGCTCCTCTCCCTCTCTGGATTTAGAAGAATTATGGGGGGGTCATGACTTCCTGGAGGTCTATAAAACAGAGAATGGGAGGCAGTGGAAGGCAGTGCCTCGGCCACATGCCTGCCTGCTGCACTGCCGGGGCCATTACTGCATCCAATCACACGGACACGCAGCAACAACAGGCCCTCGGCGTAACCCAAATATCCCTTACAGTACAGGCACCCCTAAAGCCCCTGCAATCAACATCCTCTTAATCACCGGCTGCACGGCACAATGGAAATTGTGTCATTAAGGCACCTTAAGGACCCTCTGTTAGTCAAACTTACATAAAGAGGGAGATATTGGATACCAGTGGAGCACAAACAGAGAGCTAATGGTTTCATGGTGGTCAGCTGCGAATGAGGGGAAGACAGAATCCGAATGAGAGTGGGGAGAGAAAGAAAAGATGGAGGACACTTAAGCAAAGCTGGACAAACTGTGTTTATGTGAGCAAAAAAAAAACACCAGACTCATTTCCATGACCTGTGTCTGTCCTCGCAGCGCTGCAGCGTGTACCCTTCATCTCCAATCAGGGCCAACCAGAGCAACATTAAACTGTTTTAAGTGTATTCTAAAAGAAATGTAAAGTCTTCAGGGACAAAATGAGGTCATTTGCTATTTCATAAAAGGGACAGCGACTTGATTTAGTGAGTGCACAACAACAACACAATGATACCAATCATTTTAAATTATAATAATTAACTTGCGTCCTTGTTTAACTAAATCATAACAGTTTTACAAGCAGACTCATCAATATTTTATGGATAGGGTACTCTGCGGCAAAACTGTACTCTGTGTCTTTGAGAATTTGTCACACACAAAGTAATGCACTGTAATTCATATATATCCCACAAATTCAATTTATATGAAATCCATGTAATCGTGAAGAAGGAAGTATACAGAGCGAAACACCACGTAGGGAGGAGGTCGGGGTGGATGGGTAGGTCAGAAACACCAGACTTTCTGCTCGTACCCCGTGTGAAACCAGAAGTCAACATTTATTTTCCACTTCCGTAGTTATTTGAACCCAAACCACAATCTTTTTCAAAACCTAACTAAGTAGTTTTGTTGCCTAAACCTAACCAAGTATTTCAAATGTAGTTATTTTAACTACGACTGTCAAAGTTAACGTGATAATATTATCACAAATTTGTTTTAACGCCACTAATTTCTTTAAGGCATTAACGCAATCGATCTTCCGGAGGTTGTAGTGGGCTCAGTCTTAAAGCTAGAGTGAAGATACTGGCATCATATGAAACTAGAAAACCTAAGGAATCCATGTCATACTAGCTTGTCACGAAGGAGGTTAAATAACGCCCCAACTAAATTTTGGCGTAGAAAAACTGGCATGGCCATTTTCAGAGGAGTCCCTAGGAAGACGTAATATATCATACTCAAACTGTTGTATGAGGATACGTGGGCGGGGGATTGGGGGGATATAGACATTTTTGGGGGTTGGAGGTGACCACCAAAAACTTTTTGAGCTTAACAAGTGGTAATAAGGGTCAAAGGTACTTTGGTGTGAGAATGTATTGCTGAGGGACATTTTTTCAAGATGGATAAAAGAATAGCACTAGACATTGGGAAAAAAAGTGAACCTTGGCTCACCCCGTTTGGCCTTGTAATCTTACACAACCAAGACTGCGCAAGGCCAGCTATGACTAAACTGAAAAATCTTGACTTTTAAAACAAGCATTTCCTGTATTAGGATGCTGTCCTGTGCACTATCAGGCACAACAAGTTACCTAATGTGGTATTATGTCAGGAACAGGAAGGTGAAGACCAGTCTTAACCCATTAAACTCAGATAAATGTTTGCATTTCAACCTGCAAGGTAAACAAACAGTGTCTGGCTCAAGTTAAGTCCAGAGATGCTTTGTGGTTCTCTGTGGAATGCAAAGTCCTTCTTTGCTCTAAAGCAGCCAGCCCCTCTGTCTGTTTGTTTTGTAGCCATTACAGCCACTTAGCCTGACAGAGCACTTTGTTTCCCTTATCTCCTGAACAGCTAAAACGCATAAGTGTTTTCAGCGTCTGTTCAACCTTGGGTTTAACTCCTATCACCGTGTTTACTCGTGACACAGATCAAAGACAGATTGCTTTTGAGCGAGCCGTTGTAAAAGGCACGGCGAACTTCGGTGTGCGAGCGACTTTATGGTTTCATTCCAACAGTGGGGAAAAAACAAAAGGCATATTTCAGCACCTCTGACAGGTGAGCACAGGAGGAAGACATCCAAACAGAGCCGGCGGAGAGTAATAGCAGCAGATAGTGCCTTGCAGAGGAGGAAGGAGGGAGAGGAATATTTGTCTGTCTGAGTGATTTGCCTGGTGTGGCTCAAAGTCAGGACTCAGTAAGCAAGAGACTTGTCAACGTACCAGAGCAGCCGCTTGTTGCTATAGCAACTGGTCAGCGGGGTGCTGAGGTGTGATGGGCAGCATGTCATTAACAGTAAGAGATGACTCCATTCCCCCCTAGTCAAGATAGCGCTGCCTCGTAGGAGCAAGGAGGGACTCGTAAAGGAAGCTGGTTATCAGAGGGGAGATAAACCTGTTGGGTCACAGACAGCCTTGTCTCACCATCCAGGTATTCAAGGCTCTGGGAAGTTTGATTTTCTATCCAAACAACGCCATCTGGGTTGCATTGTAGTCAACAGCAACAGCAAACATCCTAGTTTTGGCTGGTAGTGTTAAAAACAACAATTAAATCTCATTATGCAGTTCAAAACAATATAATTCCTAACACTGGCTCTATTCTTTTCTTAAAACATAAAAGCCCATTTGAAAAGCATGTTTTGCTCACACCAGCAAATAAATTGGATCTGAAAGCGCCTTACTTCATCTGTTTAACCAATAGAATTGTTCCATAACAGCTTCACTTTAAAACTAACTCATTCTTACACATTCGGCCTCATATGAGAGGGGGATTTCTTTTCCCATAGCGCTGATAGTTAGAAGGGAATGTGCAGATAATCAGACAGTGACACGCACATGAAACTGTTTTATGTTGAGGCTAGGGATAAACCGATAGCGATACTGGATCGGATATCAGGCCGATAATGAGTCAAATAGCTGGATCGGGTATCGGTGACAATGGGGACGATCTATTCAATTCAGTTTTCTGTTTATATACTAAATACATTGCATACTGTAATTGTAATTCCTGTTTAAGTTTTGACCAATTTGTTGCTGCATTAAAAAGGTTTACACTTGAATTGAAATACCTGTTAATTTTCAAGAGTCGCTGGTGTAAGATTTATTATTTTAATAATAAATAACAATTCAGTAAATTTATATTGGATATATATTATTTTGTTTCACAAAGTTAGGAAAGCAATGTTAATCAGGCTTTACACATAAAATAATGATCAAGGAATTTTGCTAGCACCTTTTTCTCTCCCTTTCCTTCTGCTTCATTACAGTCAGTTCGATAACCGTTATTGTTGGTGGGGGGGCTGGGATTCCTGGTCGAACTGCATGACTGTCATCACTCTGCTGTCGTCAACTGTCTCTTTACATACATAAATGAGGAAAGGTTCATGTCCATAGCTCTTCAAAGTGCTCCAAACCTCGCCATCAATCTCCATTCAGCCTCCACATGTTTAATGTGTCCCCTGTTTTGACCACCTGTGACTGGAACATTTTTCAAATGTAAAGTAGTAATTAACCCGAGCGGCGCTAACAAAACGTAAAAAAGCCGGTAGTTCGCCATCTTTGTTATTGTTTCTGGCGCATGCTCATGCGCACACAAAGCAACAAAGGGCATGCACGAAATATGGAGGACATCATCGCTTCCACAGTGCTCCGTTTTACACATCCACACAGATACAAAGTAACCAGAGTTTTTAAAAATCTGCACCTTAGAAGGTGTTTTCAAAAACACCCGTTTTTGTGACTCAAAACTCCGTTTACATGTGGACGAGAGACCAAAACGTAGAGGAAAATATCTGTTTTTAAAAATATCTGTGTAGGTGTAGACAGGGCCTTGGCTGCTGTTTCTGAGTTCTTTACAGATCTTCAGAGGGAGTCAATGCCTACAATGCTATGCAATATCTGTATGTACTGCATGGTCTCACATACAGTACATGATGGTGTGTTACAAACTAGCTGTTGAAACTTGCACATGCTGTATGAATCTGCTCATTAGAAACTTAATAATGACAGGAGCATGAAGTGATCGTGAGCATCACATAAAATTCATCGAGGAACAGAAATATTTTTTGTTCAAACTCGACTTCCAACAATTATGTTTGAAACTTTCGGATCTACGGAGACAATTACTTCCTGAATTGAGTCTTAATTGCCATTTATGTTCTTGTGTGCGAAAGTCCAGGAGACAGGATGTGTGTGTCTTTTCAGTTTGAAAACTTTGACAAAGGGGTCTCACAAAGCCTCTTGATAGAAAGGCATCAACAGGTGGCAAAGAGGAACACTGAAGGCACAGGCACAAAAGTGAAACATTCTTGTGTTGAAAAAAACAAAAGAACAAGTGCAGACGTGGGAACGGACAGGAACAAAATGATAGATAGATAAATAAACAGATAGATGGAGTGAAGGACCGAGCCAGCTGAAGCACAGAGGGATTGATTCACAGGCGTGGTGCGCGCTCGGCATGCTAATCAAGCCTGGATGTGGTTGCAGGCAGGGTGAGAAGCGGGTGTACGAGGTGGCTTCACAGGCAGTCATTTGCCAGCATTCAGCTCCCATCAATATCAGGACCGATTAATGAGGGGCTAGAGGGGAGAGCAGGGAGAGGGCACAGAGGACTGGGGGGGGGGCAACGGCCAGGTGTCGGAGGAGGCACAGAATGGGAATAAAGAGGGCGCGGGCAGTGATCCGCGAGGAATTCCAGCCGAGCGGCAACAAGAGTGGTGGGGGGGGGTTCCTGGCTGCTACTCATGCACTGCAAGAAATGCCCATTAAAAAGCTGCACTTGGTTCTGTTTTCTCTTTATAACTCTCAACTTATCAGCCCAAATGATAGAATGAAAATGTAACTCCAAAGAGCACACCAGGGCGAATAGGATAAAAAATTGAACTAAGATTTCACCATGAAACTTCCCCAGTTGATTACTTACATTAACACCTTCTTTTTGTATTACACGATTTCTAAAAATGTATGTTTAAATACGCAAATGAGGCATTATCTTATCAAATTTGTGCTAATTTGCACATGCATGTGGGATTTTGGATATATCTTTGTATTACTCTATGAATCAGAAAATACTGTCAACAGCCATAAAAAATCTATTTTCTCCATGTTTTTAGGAATAACATTTTATATAAATCATACTATGAATGACATATGATCAAACCCTTCCCTAAAAACCTTCAGAATATAGATAGGAATGAAACTGGAAAGTTTAGTGTATGTCAGTTGTACTGAAGTGGAGATTTTGTGGCACAAAGTGAGAAAAACCTAATTTTGAGAAAATGGCCTTTAAAGATGTGGATTGTAAAATTCCATACATTTTGCTAGACACTACAGGTTTAACTAATATATATCATCATGAACCTTCCCCAGTTGATTACTTACATTAAGACCACTATTTATTGTATTACAAGTTTTGAAAAAGTCTGTTTAAATATGCAAATGAGACATGCATTATCCTATGCTAACTTTGAGTGGATGTTTTTTTTGCACTAGTCTGAAAGAAGACATGTTATGGAAGCAAAACAGCAAAAAATCTTAAAATTGACCAGTGCATGAAATGCGTTTTTGCCTGGGGTGTCTCCCCTTAATCGAAGCAAAGAATTGTAATAACTTGAATAAAGTTTTTGTGTTGTGTTTGTATGAAAATACTATGAACTTTCTTCTAAACAGTGGTGAGTGAGAACTCATTAAACTCATTAATCGTTCTATGACATCATGTTATCTGGGTATGGAAAGGTCGGATTTTGGAGGAACATGAACCTGTAAAATTGTCTGGTCCAGCTTAAACATGTCAATCACTTAAGTATTTTCACATCTTTATGGACCACAATTCTTAAAAAAAAGCTTAAAAAATAAGAATTTGAGCTTGTTTCTCTGTGTTTTTGTCAACAGTTTTATCAAATCAAAATAATACTGCCAGCAGAACGTGTAGTGAAGAGGTAGTTTTTCGCTTGGTCTAAGGTCTAAGTCAGGATTGGATTACGTGACTTATTAAGGGTTTCTTGCAGGATGGAAGATACAAAGACATGAGGAGGATAAAAGAAGGGGAAGCCCGGCTTGATGTGCATGCGTGTGTGTGTGCGTGTGTGTGTGTGCGAGTGTCTGTGTGAGGCCCTTTAATGTGTTGGGACTGAGGTTTAAAGGCTAAAATCATGTTTCGACCTTGAATAGTGCTCCTCCCTCCGGAGGGAAAGGTCCTAGTATGGATGACAAAGGGTCGTGCTCTTTTAGGCATCTGCGAGCCCCGAGGGTTGTGTTTTATTGTCGGTCGTGCCTGTTGTGCATGTGGGTGGCCGTGGCGTGGAGTTATGGGTGGAGTGGGGATACACATATAGGTGTTCGCATGAGCGAGTGTGTATGTGGGTTTAGTGCATGTGTGTTGGCACAACAGAAAGGCATTAGTGGTTTAACATGTGTGTGAGAGAGAACTGTGGGCCCATGGGGAACAGGGATTTCAGGGGGACCACAAGGGGGGGTGGGGGACAGTCCCCCTCCCTTTCGTGCAATGACTCGCCAGGTCATGTGACCACTGGTTCTCACAGGGGCACTGGGCAGTCGGAAACAAGAAGGCAGCGTGTTAGGGCCGCATGCCTGTTTCATTGTTTGCGTGCTGGGGTGCCTCACTGCTGAATGCAGACAAATCAATCCTGAAGCATCAGCATCAACCCACACAAACACAAACCGGACTGGCCGCGGCGGGGACAGAGGCCGCACTGTGTCGGCGCGTCTCTGGGAACTGACTCAACAGCAGCGGTGGAGAGTAGTACCTCCTCATCTATTTGTCTGTATGCCTCCTCTGTCTCTGGCTTTTCATTTGTCTGTTTCTCATGGCAGGGAGAGAATGGAAAGTATGTCTCATTGTCGTGCTCAAGAGTTCTCCGTTTGCTCAAGGAGGTTGTAAATCCAACAACTAAAAGGAACTACATGTAAAAAATGGCAAAAGTACGAGTGCTAATTTGATATCCTCCGATTACATCTTCTGGTCCGACGCCCAGCAGTTGCATTCCTTCTGTGACAAAGTGCAAGAAAAGCGAGAGAGCAGTATATCAGTACGGTATTACCAAGGGTAGCATAAAAACTGTATGATATGTGTTATTAAAGGTAAATATTAACCAAGCAGACCGACTGGGAAAACACTCTGATTGAAAAGCCACCATCCAGGATCGCAGCTGGGGAAGGGGAAACATTCACATATACTTAAGCCTCAGTGCTTGCTAGTCCACTGGAATCAGTGGATTAGTGTCTCGCTCTATAGGGCAAATGAGGTGATAGTTGTTAAAGATTAATGTCACTCATTTGCCGTCGAAGCCGCACAGGATCCAAACTAGAGATATACTGATAGCGAGGCCATGTTTCTGGCCAAAGTGGCTTACTGAACGATGCATGTATTCTGTGGCTTCTACTACATTTCAGAAGCCACCGAATAATTCGAAACCCTCGCTCCGAGACACACTCAAGCAGCCAAACCGATGACAGCAAAGTCTTTCATATTTCCAATCGCCGCAAGTTGAAGATATCGCAGATCGGTCGAGATAGCCTAACGAGTCCCCCAACTCTGGCTCCTGATTTCTCCGCCGTTGTGTCGGTGGTTATCGCAAGGTCAGCTTCAACCATCAGCTAAATTAAACAAAATAAATAAGGGGGGTGATTCTGGCAGAACTCCTCTTGGAAATAAATGCCACCGCAGCTGTGAGAAAACCGCAAGACACAAAGGTCGCCTTGATTTCCAGACAGCTCAATGATTCCCAAGGGTGGGGACTGGGCCTGGAGGGGAGGACAGTGTTGGGAGGGAGGGAGGGACTGACTGCGCGACTCTGACAAGTCCTCTGTGGCGCCCGGTGCCTCTCTCTCTCCCCGGTGACCTGAGAGAGTGTTAGGGCCTTCGCCGAATAACCAGCCCCATCCGCCACATTCAGACGAGGGCTAAAAGGTTAATTGAACCTCTGTGCTGCGCCTTCCTCTGTGTAATTTACTGTGATTAATGCATGGAGGTTACTGTCAGACTCATTTACTAATTGTCCAAAGCGGGACGTAATTAACCACATCTGCAGAAATGTGTCTGGAACTGTACAGGCTAGGTAGAACACTGGGGCTGTGTCCAAGCAACTATGTGTCACTTAGTCAGAATACAACATTTCAAAACACCAGCTCTCTTGTTACACTGTCGGCCTGACTCAAAGGACCGCATGTGCTACAACTGCTGATGAGCTCTTCTGTAAAAAAAATCACCCTAGGCCTGTTCGATTATGGCAAAAAGCTTAATCAGGATTATTTTGGTCAATATTGAGATCATGATTATTTAACACGATTAATCATTGACTTTGGAAACATGCATTTAGAAAGAAAATTTAACCTACATTTCAAAGTTAAATGCATCAATCTGGTGCATTTTGAGAGCAAAGAGGCTGGATCTATGAATATCTTAATGCTCTAGTACAGTGGTTCTCAACCAGTGGTCTGGGGACCCCCAAGGGTCCTTGAGGGAGTTCCAGGGGATCCCCAGAAAAATCGTGATAGTTTATTTTCATTATTTAATGAACTATAGAAGTGTGAGTAAGAGTCATAAGAGTGCCTATTCTGATCATAGGTTTCACTTCCTCCATGGTTATCTCCTCAGCTGTAGTTGACAACTACAGTATTCTGGTCTTAATTCTATTTAACAACCAAAAGATGGATGGATGTCCCTGAAGATAAATCTTATCAAATGGGGGTCCGTGAGCTAATGTGTATCAATTTAGGGGTCCTTGACACAAAAAAACACTGCTCTAGTAAACTATTCAATCATAAACACACTGGTTGTATAGATATGAATGGTTGCCGACATCGCTGCACTGAGGACAGTCGCCTTGGTTGACAATCACGACGGGAGAAGGGAGCTCCGTCCCTCTCCGCAGGGAGAGAGGGCACAGCGACCACTAAGTGGCGAGGTCTGGGCAAGGGGTGCGGCAAGCCAACCTCACCAGTCGCGGTGCACCACCACCGAGTAAATAGAGTGTTACAGGAATGAGTCCTATAACCCGGAAATGAGTTAGCATTTGTCGGGAAGTCTATGGGTTTTATGAATGGGTTTTAGTTAGATGCCTAAAATAAGGTCTGCGGTTAACACGAGCTTAAGAGATTTTAATGTTTTGTTCTACGATATAAAATACATAAATAATGTAAACATCCAACTCAAATATTTGAAGCGTTTACGCGTCTTAAATAGGGCAGTTGCTAACAAGTGGCTAAATGAGACTACTAAACGTCATCACGCCTACTCGTCCGCCTTTACAGCATCGGTGTGTATACTCACGGTCATACGACCATGGTGTAGTTCGTTTAAAGCCAAACGTTAGCTTTTTATTTTTGGCAATTGCATTCACGCTTAAAAAATCATGTGGTGTTCATTTGTGAAGATCATACGGAAGAAAATATGTAAGTATCATAAATGTTTGTTTGCCATAGAGCTTATTTTATGCGATATTCCAAAAACGATATTGGAAAAAATCACATTGGCTTTTTGTCGTGGGGAACCAGGGCGATGCTAACTTTCTGGTTGGCCTAGAAAAATACGTCATCCCTGGAGCAATCTATATGCCTAGGCGAAGGCCAGCCAGCGCCAGGGAGAGTTCCCACGATGGGATCGTCCCACACCGAGGGGCAGTCCCTGACCCGCCGAGTGGGTCGAAAGCGCACCTCTGTAAAGGAAAGGTGTGCACTGGATTTATAACATGAGACAAAACGAGATTGCGAAACAAAATGCAACACAATAAGGATTTTATGTCGCTTATCTTGTTTTCATAACTGTTGTAAACCAAAATCGTAATTGAAATTTGATTAATTGCACAGCCCTCTGCCGTTGCTTATTTAATTCTTTCACACTTCATTATGAATTTTGGAGAACAAAGGCTCTCCACCACCAACAAGAATCAGGACTGCTCACTGTGACGAAGACTTCAGAGAATTAACACCTCATCACTCAAAGCACCTCCTTGCAAAAAATGCTACCTGAAACTGGTCTGACATGCAAAACTTAACATCAAGAGAAAAGATAAAGTCAAAGGGATCACATGTACTCTCTTATGTGTTCCTGACTAACAATGTGATATCCAGGGTAAACTTTTTTTTTTTTTTCCCTGTCAGCCTCAGCCCGTCTGGCTCTGCTCCCTGTGTCAATTATTTCTGGAGATCCTTTTTTGCCAGCCTGTCAGACAGCCCTTGTATGCAAAGCATGCAGCTCTCTGAAGTGAGAGTGCCGTGTAGGTAGCTAAAGCACTGCTTGTGTTATCTTTGTTTTGCAATAGCGTCAGTTATTGAAAAGCTTGAAAAGTAAAAACATTTTTGTGGTTTGCTTTCTTTGAGATAGCTGCAAATAAATACCAGAACTTACAAATATAGCGTCATAGTCTATAAGACTCAGCTCTTGAGAGGCTTAAAATTTAATGCAGCCTTCCTTTTTTGATGATATGGATGGCCAAATTCCTCTGACGACGTGCTGCCACAGCTTATCTCCGGGAGAGAGTGTGTGTGTGCATTAATTTCCCTGTGTATTCTACTCTGCTGGGGTGTGTGCCTGCATACGTTGAGCACATTCTGCCGGCCCAGCGCAGTGACCCTGTGTCCGTCCGTGTGTGCGACCGTGTGTGTACTCAGCGCTCAGGGTGCCTGGCCTATTCTCTCGCTCCTTCTAGATAATGGGTGTATGTACATTTTAATCTTGGATTACTTGGCTGACTCAGAGGAGGGCTTTTCTGTCAGCCTGGTGCATGCAGACAGTCATTACAACACCCTGAAGCTGAGTAAGAAAAATCATTACTGTACGCTTTTTTCCTATTTTATCGCTGCTAACTCGAGGCGTCTACAAGTACAAAGACAAGACTAAACCAAGACCAATCTGGGGAATGCAATTTATCCTTTCTGTGCACAAAAGGATACTGGAAATTACAATTTAATTCAAAGTTGTTCCTTTTGAATAGTGAAGGGCAACGCTGGCTGGCACTGTCCAATTTTTTTGATGAGTACACAAACTGACAATGATTGCATTCACATCAATTAAAAAATCCCTTTCACCCTTAAGCTTTAATAAGATTTCCAATGTCATGTTTAAACAACAGTCTCCATATTTTCTAAGGGCATCGTTCAGAACTAATTACAGCAAAGTCAAACTTGCCTGCCATTAATTGTTATTTATGAGGGTGAATTAATTTTTCAAAAAGTTGTGGGCTACTTTGAAATGTACGCTGACCTTGGCAAAAGGACAACACAGTAATGCATTCACACCTTTGGCAGATTTTATGCAAACTAAACTGAATATTTGATCAGGTTTTTCCTCGCCAAGGTTACATGGTTGGAGGCTTTTTTTCTGCGACTCTTTGAGTCGGTATGCTCTGTGGATGTTCCTATACCATGACATTCTACTATTGAATCTAAGCTACTGAACAGAGAAAGGTTTTATATACGATTTGTAATAGTCAGTAAACTGAACTAGTCTTAAAGTCCCAGTGAATTGGAACTTAGAGCGTCTTTAGCTTCTGTATTGTGATGTATTCCCCAGTGAAACGGAATATTTAAGCCGTGTACATATTGTACATAGGAAGTGGACGGGATGTCATCAATTGGTGTGTGGACTGCTGCTTTGAAGCCTGACGTTCGGCATTTTGGCCGTCGCCATCTTGCTTTTGCCTTGAAAGGGAGGAGCTAAGTACAACCGAACACTGAATAAGACTAAATGAACATCACACTGTATTGAAGAAGACTTGATACTAGCGATTGAGGCCATTAACTCACGTTTAAAATGCTTACTGAGGTAATAAATCAAGTCAGAAATAGGGTCATTTTCTCATAGACTTCTATGTAATCTGACTTCTTTTTGCAACAAGAGGAGTCAATATTCAATCACTTTCAGACCCAAAGGTTGCCCAATGGCGGTGTACAGTTAAAAGAGTGATATAAATTAAATCCTTAAATTTGATTGGACCAATAAAAAGTGGAAAGGCTTAGAATGCATTGCGATACGGAGCTACGGAGTACTGCCGTTGTTGCTGCAAGTTGCAGATTGATTGATGGGTGGATGTCACGATGTTATTGGCTGGTACTAGCATACGTAAGCACATGTCATATTTTTATTTTACAGGAAGAAATAATGATTGGATTTCGACGTAAAAAAAAATACTAGAAAACATATTTTTTTGGTTGTTGCTGACATCCTCAAGCAGAAGACATGCACATTCTCAAAATTGTTTGTGGTGCTGGGAGTAGATCCCCTCCAATATGTACTTTTTCAAATAAAAAATGACTTGCTACCGCACACACTTTTCTCTGCTTTATTAGTCAATGTTTCGGTCAACAAGGACCTTCATCAGGACATTAAGAAGATAAAATGGTGGGTAGTGTTCTTTTAAACACCACAAAATCAATGTGATTGGATGATTGGATGTGTCTGCCATCCCTATTTGTTGAGGAAGACATATCATCCATTGCACCATGAAAAAAAACAGGAAGAGAAGAGAAGAAAAATACATGTCAAACAATGAACATCAAACATACATCACTATTGAAGGAAAACACTAATAATCTTACCATAAATTATCAGGGCACATGATCATAAGTACACAAAATTACACATTAAAACATTGCTTGGTAAATGTTGCTGACATCCTGCCTGATGAATGGAAATGCAACTGTGGTCAACTCCTGAGGGAGCGCAGAAGGGAATGAGGGATTGTGGGTCGTAATTAATTTACTGCTAGATTACACTGGATAATGCCCGTATCATTACAAAATTAGGTTGACAGTGGTCTTGGTGTAGATAGTGTGGGCCATGTGTCAATACACACAAGAAATGTGCATTTGTATGTTTGTGGAGGCTATTATGGCCCTTGAGACATCCCTAAGTGGCAAATGGTGTCTGATTATACACGAGCAGATGTACACACGGGCAAACAGCCTGCATAACTCATCAAGACAAAACAGCTTGAGCAGAATTCTGGAGACTCATTGTTTGTCTTGAGTGCATGTGAGTCTTGGGTTTCAAATGAGAAATTGAAAATTAAGAGGCTCCGCTCCACTAGCATCAAAATAAAACTAATTAAGGGGATTTTATGACAAAGAATTAGAATACTATGCCAAAATACTATATTTATATTAATCATTCACTCCTTATAACCTGGAATTTCACACAAATACGTTGCAGTCCTTTCTGGAGAATGGAGGGACGTGTCTAGAAGGGAGCTCGGAAATTGCGGAATCTGATCTGAGATCTGCAAAAACTCTCGCGAGACTCGCTGCCCGACGACCTATCCTAACCTTAACAATCTCACGAGAGTTTCCCCAGTTTGCTGGTTCCCTTATAGCCACTACCAGAATGGAGCTTCCGAAAATGGTAGCCATTTTGGATATAATGAAGATGACTGAGGACCTAGGTTTACCGGAATTCTGGTTGAGAAACACATGTAGTTTTGCTAAAGTATTGATGAATACACCACCTCAGGAAATCCTCCTGTATGAGAGGATTATGCACTAAGCAATCTCAGAACACATCAGCTATTGTCTGACAACAGATAAACCTCTGGGGGCAAAGGGCCAGCGGATATCCGGGCCAAGATTTCCTTTTCCGTGAGCTGCTCATTGTTATCAGTCCGATTAGCACCTTGAGATGCAAGACTGGAGTTCAGAGACGATATGTATGACCGGATTGTTTCACAAGTAGCCAGTTTACAAGCTACTTTTAAACCTATTAAAAATTAAAATATTGTCAGACGATAGCCGGTGGATTCTCAGGTTGCATTTTGGCTGATGCGTTCCGCCTCTTTTGATCTCTACATGGACTGTTTACCTGCATTCAACCAAAGCCTGCTTGAACGTGATCGGTCAATACTACTTGTACTAAAAAAAACAGAAACCATAACACTTCCGATACCAAAGTCTTGTGCCATTGCCAACAGATTCTACATGTGAATGCAGAATCTGTTTATAGAGATTATGCACTGATGATCTGTTCCAAGCAACATATTCCATTTTCCTTTAAAACCTTTTTGATTTACATTTTAGGTTTGATGCTTTAAAATTGACCAGCATAACTTGCAGTTGAGTGGGAAAGAGTAACCAGAATCTCTATTATTATGGCAACTGTTTCTTTCTCCTTTGTTGGGTTCAACGAAGCAGAAACATGAAGGATTCATCCGTCATGAAAATTTGCACATTGCTCGGTCCGCAACACCGCAGCCTGTCGCTGCTGCTCTAACATGGACAAAAAGTTTTCAAGAGGAGCCTTCGGAAAACTTGAAAGCATCCCCGCATTCTGTCCTTTGTCTCACTCTTTTCCTGTCTTTTGATTTGCACTTGCACAAAGGCAGTCAAAATGCAAAAATGCTTGACCATTCAACAGGCGCTCTCTCCTCTGCATAAACTTCTCGGTTGCCCCTTTGTCTGATTAATACCTTCATGTCTTTCAGCCTCTTCTCGCCCCCCCCCCATCCCCAACCCCAACCCCAACCCCACATCGCCATCCCAGACAAGCCTTAGTCCTCATTATGTACAGCTTCCACTCTAGTTCCCAAGATTAGGCAAATGAGCTCCCAAGCACGGTCTATAGACAGAAATTCGGACCCCACTCCCTTTTCAAAATAAATCCTGACATTCACCAAAAAACTAAGAAGTACTATTTTTTACTTCCTTATATAATATCATATTGTAGTCTGATTTGATGTGAGCCACAATCACGGCAAGTGGCTGTTAAAATATCCTTCACTTTTTTCTCAAATTCGCCACGATACATTGAGAATGAGCATTCCTATCGATAACAATAGGACATTCTCGAGTAGAGGGCCAAATCCCTTTACATAGCACAAAATGAAGCCTCTTGAACAAAACACATCGCATGCAACGCAAACATCATTCAGCGTCAATTGAATCACTTCCTGTCATTTCAAAAGCAGCATGCAGTATTTCATTATTGCTCACTTATTCTTCAATGAGTTCTAGCACTTGCTGTAGGAAAAAATTGCAGTAGTTTGCGAGATTACACAGAGAGACAGAAAGGCTTTTTCACCGTTGACCTACTAGCAATTTAATGCTAAGAAGTATAGGCTGTATTACAGTGTCAAACATCTACTGTATGTGTGGGCACTTGCATTCAATTTTTGTGGCAATTTTTCGGGGGCTGTATTCACTTTTCTTACCACTATTTATGTTTACCTGCATGCATGCAAATGCAGTTTTTTTCATACTGTAATCATATATTTTCTCATGGAAGATATGCTGTAAATAGCAAACTGTAAACAAATTCAAACTAGATGAGAGGGTTTTGAATGACAGCAGCAGTCAAAAGCAAAATACTGTATGATATGATTGGCCGTATTGCAAATTGTGAGTTCATTTACCCCTGGTGTAGGTTTCACACGTTCCATTTCCAATTTACTTCCCGAGCACAATAAATACATTTGCTGGGGAAGTCCAATCTTTTCTTATCAGATAATGAAATCTCATATTCGGGAGTCCCATATCCCAGCTTGGACCATATCCCAGCTACGTGCACTTTCCATCAAACAACTACACGGCACAGTTACAGGAGGACACAGAGTGGTTTTGAGCCTCAGACTGATGTGAAGGTGATTATAGCTTTCCAACTCCTGCAGCTCTCTGGGTCATCCAACAGTCTTAACCTCCTTCGACCTTTCATTCCCAACCAGCCACGACACGAAGGACTAGTCAGCTGAAAGAAGGTTAAAGGTCAGGAACAAAACCAATGTACGTCACTAAGGGGCTTTGGGAATCATTGATTTAAAATCAATTCAAGAAGATGCTGCACTTTTTATTTATACAAGTGTTTATTTTTTATAGGACAAACATTTCCATTTGTCTCAGGGTTGTATTGTTCACATTACTGCAGGACTGCCAGTCATTTGTTTCAAATGAGTACAGTTATGTTAACTTTTTCAAATAAAGGACGGCATACTCCAAAGCTAAAACATTAGTGTGTTAGCATGCAATAAGAGCCTAAGCATATCATCCCTAAAAGCAGTATGAGTCATGTCAAACTCTTTCTTTAGGAGATAAACAAAAACTCAAATGTATCCAAATGCTTGCCTTCATTGCAGATTAGGCAGTAATAATATATTTGTTTCCATAGCAGAACAGTTATGAAATGCATGTACTGTATTTGTGGCACACTGTCCATCTTTTTCCATGTAGTTTAGTGGAGAAACTATAATGTTAATTTGCAAGACTGGAGTTTTGGGATTTTTTCATCCATTCAGTATCAAAGAAAAACCTCTGTTCTTGAGTGAGTTCTACCCCCATCCATATACATAATGTACACGTTGCCTCTGGACACCAAGTGGAACTTGGTAAACAAGGGTTAAAAGCATTGTGTTCATCTTCATTCAGTCCCACAGAAAATATTGACCACGTGATCAAATAAGTAGGTACTGCCTATGACTTATAGATCTTAACATCAACATTATATCACTCATTGACGGATATGAATTGAAATTGTCAAAGTCACCTAACCTGATGCGCCAAATGGTTTGTTAAACAGAAATATCTGAGAAGCCCTCATTGGAAACTGTTTGGGCAAGGGCAGGCACTTTCAAAAAATACTTGACAGGTGATTGGATGAACCATCTGTCAATCAAACTCCTGCCGAAGCCAGTCAGGAGAAGAGCAGAAATATCTTTTCCATCGAGAAAGAGAAAAAAAAGTCTTCAGTTCCGTTCTTTGATCTTCTTTCAATGAAAAAATACTCTCCAGTTCTGATATAACTGATGCTATTGCAGCAGCTGACCTCTTTAGGAGCCGCCATTGTTGTTTTGAACGAACAGTAGCCTCTCCGTGTTGCGTCACACACAACTAAACCACGCCCGTAGCTGCCAGTAACTCCTCACAGGACACTGATTGGTCCGGACAACTATTGTCTGGACACAAACGCATTACTTGAAGCTTGACAAGATGGATCCTTGCGTGAATCCAGCTACCATGCAATTTAAAAAGTCATCAGCAACTAACTAAAAAAAATAATCCTGAAGTTGATAAAACAACTCTCTCCATCTACTTGGCATTAACCTTGATGTACATTCCTTCCCCCTCGCCTACACATGAGAAGGACCAGAGAGAAAATTGTTGTTAACCCAGACAGTACTCACTCCTTGACACTTGCTCCCAATTTATTCTGCTTGTGTGAGCTAATCTGGAAAAAAGAGGAGGAAAACTCACTGTCTAATGGCTTCATGAACTTTGCTAAAATTCAAAAGGAGATGTGGAATGGAGGCTTGGGAAAGTAAGGATGGGATGTGTGTAAGCTGTCCAATAAATCCCTAGCTCTAGCTGCATTTGTTTGGTTTATATTTGTCTGTTTCATCCTTGTAGAGTAAGACATGACATATAGTTGGCAGGTAAAACTTTCTTAAATCCGCTTCGCTACTGCTTAATGCAGGAAGATGTTGCAGGCCCTTTCAAACTTGGAGAGAAGTGTGAATCCTAAGCAGGCAGCCAAGATAATAACAATTCATCATACATAGCTATTGGTCTGATCCAAGCTGGAAGACAGCCAAAACAGCACTTTCAAGAGAGAAAAGACACCTTTGCCTTTTAAAGGAGCCATAAATCCCATTGATTGGAGTTAAATGCTTTCATTCTGTGGATACTGGCTATTACACCAAGCAGCGTGTAAAAGGGGGGAGAGATCATTCGGAAACAGCAAGGTACTCAACTAATGTTCATTTTAGATGAAGTCAATATTAGACTAAATGTGTAGAACAGTACAGCAGATCAGAGGCTTTTGAAACCTCTGGAAACATGACTATGCATTTCAATGCGGCTCATTGACTGCAGTTCACTTTTGCTCCTGGATGCTGGATGCATTACCGTTCCAACCGAACTCTTCACTTCCCTGGAGTCAACGAGCGATGAGCGGTTCTTGACAATGCTGCACTTGCGGGGGCCGAGCAATCAGCCCATTCCAAATGGCCACGCGCTCCTCCGAATCAAGCCCCCAGGAAGAGCGCCAAACTTTGAAGCAAATTTTCGTTGTGGCCAAACGGTGGTACTACAATTTCCTTGTCGGTCATGTGATGCCATTAGGCCCAAAAATACTTTTTCCCATAGACCTACATTGGGAAAGAGACGTACTAACACTTGAATAGCCCTTATCGAAGGACATTTTGGCTCCATGCGCCACTGAGCAACTCTCAAAGGAATGAACAGGCACCCCCCTTCAATGCTGTATCCAGTTCTCTTTATACATAAATGCTCCGACTGGACATGCCCACCGACAACGCCGCGAGCAGCAATACCGGGCCCACCACGCCGCGCACACACACAACCCCCTGTGCGAATTTATTGACGGTTATTGGGCTGATGATGGCCGGTTGGAAAATGTTAACATATCGCCCAACCCTCACGCTCACCGATAACGCTGCAATCGGGCCAGTTCCGAATGGGCACACATTTTGAACGGCCACGCCCCAAACGGGCACTGCACTAGTCTAGAAGAAATTCTAATTCTTACCTTCCATAGTACACATTGCAGGGAGAGAAAGCCCAATTTATAAATGCGGGTTAATGTCAGCATGCGGCAACATCGGCATCAGCCTTCTCCCCGCTACTGCTACACTTTTTGTGTTTCCAAACGAGGAAAGAAAGAACAAAGAAAGAGACAGAGCATGTTGCAACCAAGGTTCTCTCACTGGAGGGAAACAGTATTTCTTGGCTGGACCACTGAGGCTATTTTTAGCATCTGCTTATTGCAGCAGGGCTCCACTACAGTTTTGACCCGAAAGATGGCTTTTTGGGAAACCTCGACACCAAAAGACTCATGAATGCTTTGATTGCAATGGTATTACTGACAGAAAAATGCAATGACAATCATTAAGTTAATAGTGATATGTGATTCCAGGTCTGAATGAAGATAATAAGAAACTTACCACTACATTGTAATTAGAATCAGATATTAGCAAATACAAAATATACAGATACACAAAAAGACTAAATTATCCAACGGTATTTTTCTGTTATTTTAATATATATTTGAACTCTCCAGTGGGTAGGTAGCTGTAGCCTTTTCTCACATATCTGACCTTTTGTATCAAGTATGCCATTAAGCCAAATCAGCAGCATAATGCTCTGAATAATTCGTTATTTACCGGTTCGCCTGTACATTTGTTTAACAATCAGACCTGAGTGGGGTCAGGGCTCCGCTTTCCAACGATCTCTTGTTACCATCTGTGTTTATTTTGCAATAAAGAAACAAGTACCTTGAATTTATCAGTCTCTGAAACCAGGATGAATGAGCAATTATTCTATAAAAGCATGATTGTTTTCAATTGTTAAATGGATAACACACCAATCCACATTCATTTAGGTAGGTTGAAGCTAAAGAGGTGTGATTAAGCTTGAGCAAGAGTTGTGATAGAAAGAGATATAATCAACCGAGTTAATTATCTCCACATAAATATTACAGATAATAGCTTATTTTTAGCATAATGTTAATGACTTTAATTGCTATTCTATATGAAATTGTCTCATTTGTTAAACAGTGAGAGTTTGCATTTATGGTCATGTCATATAAAGTTTGTAAAATTGTCATACTAGCTTGTCGTGAAAGAGGCTAAATAACGTTCCAAACTTGCGCTAAATTTTGGCGAGGAAATGACCATTTTCAAAGGCGTCCCTTGAACTCTGACCGCAAGATATGTGAATGAAAATGGGTTCTATGGGTACCCACGAGTCTCCCCTTTACAGACATGCCCACTTTATGATAATCACCACAGTTTGGTGCAAGTCATAGTCAAATCAGCCCACCGACACACTGACAGCTGTTGTTGCCTGTTGGGCTTGAGTTTGCCATGTTATGATTTGAGCATAGTTTAATGCTAAATGCAGTACCTGTGAGGGTTTCTGGATAATATTTGTCATTGTTTTGTGTTGTTAATTGATTTCCAATAATAAATATAAACATACCATTGCATAAAACAAGCATGTTTGCCCACTCCCATGATGATAAGAGTATTAAACACTTGAAAAATCTCC
This sequence comes from Sebastes fasciatus, assembly GCF_043250625.1. Classification (NCBI taxonomy): domain Eukaryota; kingdom Metazoa; phylum Chordata; class Actinopteri; order Perciformes; family Sebastidae; genus Sebastes; species Sebastes fasciatus. Next base: position 25,079,608 of record NC_133795.1, read on the forward strand.
CTTTGAAGTATATTTTGAACAGATAAAATGTGTGATTAATTTGCGATTACATTTTTTAATTGAATGACAGCCCTAAAAATGACAAAAGTAGCAAATAATCTGGTATCAGTCACCTTTTGGAAAACAGGTTAGTTAGGTAGTTGGCTAATAAGACAACAAGTGAGGTTGTCGCCTATTTCCTTAGTCAGATAGCTGAATTACTGTTTATCTGTCTGAATGACTTGTTGATTAGCTGTCTGAGACAACAATGGTCTCGAGTGCAGCCACTACAGATGGTCCCTTCCGTCCCTGAACAGTATGGAAATCAGCACAGCAAAGCCTCTCTGCTCTCACTGGGAAAATATATTGAGCCCATCGATGGATACTGTGGCTTACAGATCCAATCTCCGAAGTAATCTTTAGGTTTTCTTTCAGAGAATCATAAACGTGTCATTCTAAGTGTGCGTATCTGTTCCAAGAACTGCATGATGATGTGTGGCAATGATTAAGCAGAGCCGGCCAAATCCCTCGCCGATCTGCTCGAAGTTGACATGAAAGCAGCTCCGCGCTGGAAAACAAGGGCAGAGTTCCTTAAGTTAACCCAAGCAGACATGTCACTTACTGTATTAAAAAAAGGAACAAAAGTAAAAAGCTAGAACACGCTGAGGAGAAATTATAGGGCTATATTTTCCCTTGTGGTTTATGTGCTATTGCCGAGGGATATTACACTCCTTAAAACGCTTATCCACCCTTTTGTCTCCCTCCCACTCTATCCATCTATCTATCTATCTATACAAAAAGCATTGAAAAGTGTAGCAATTAAAACCCAACTCTTGCACATATAATTTTGCAGGCCAGATAGTCATCAAGGGTTTAAAAATGAGTAAGCTCCCACGTCGGGCTAGTAAATCTGGCAATTCAACTATTAAACACATTTTTCCCCGTAGCTGATGATGGAAGTAACTAAGGAGTGAGCCATCTCGTTTCCGTCTCATCTCTGTTGAGAGTTGCACATGTGCAGTACCGATCGGGCAGTTGAGAAAATGGCGGCAGGTGCAGACAAAGTTCATGAGCTAAAACGCATGCAAGAGTTGAAACAGGAGTTCAGTTGTGAGGCGTTAGAGGATGTGGACGAAACTCCAGATTAATTTACTAGGGGTGTAAATCACAAGTTTTATCACAATACAATATTATATTGATTATTTAGGCAATGATGGGATATTTTCTGATATCACAGAGTCTGCCACAATATGATTTTGATTTGATTCAAATCAAGGGCCTGTGATCAATATAAGGCGATATAATTTTCCCATTTAACACATTCAGTTACATTTATATAAACAAAAAGCAACTAAAATATAATTTGACAATTTCATTAAAAACCTATGTCGGAAGGGGGTGCACTTAGACGGAAATGTTGACACAGACGTGCCATGGGAGTTTCAAAATAAAAGGCGTATCTTGAGATGGTATTGATGTTTTCACTTTGCATCGATGATATTGGATCGTTGAATCAATATATACATCTAGATTGATGTATTGTTACACCCCTATCACTTCTTAAATAAAGATCAAACATGACAATTAACTTTGTTTTTTGTTGTTATTTGATGAACGCTAATAAATAAAACAATTTGTATTGGGGCAAGTAAAAACTGACTTTGGGCAAGTAGATTTCTGAAAAAAAAAATTAACATTGAACCCTGCTAACATCTACCTCATACACTTATTTCCCTAAAAGGTAAATCAAAAGTCCCTACTTCAATGCTTGCTATATTAATGCTATATTCAATGCTTGCAATATTAGAAATTGTTTATGTCTGATAAATATCCTCCATTGATGGTGCTCGATGTTTAAACTCGCTCAGCTGTGTAATGCATAGATTACCTGCTTACCTCTCTAGACTAATTGTAGAGAGGAGGAGATGATGTGTTGATCATGACAAGTGTGAAGAACCTACATCTAAAATCCCCCAACAAATGCACACCCACATCTGCCTCTCTAGCGTCTAAAAATTATCCCAGCTGAGCCCATCTCCTGATGCTTAGGTAATAATGGAAGCATGCATATAACGACAGAAATGCTGACTTCTGTATTTTTAATGAGGAGATTAGGTATGATTTTCCTCCCCATAGTTCTTGTGGCAAACGTCATCATGTGTCTTTATAATATATGGCTCCAACTCCATCCTGCCAAGCGTGGCTTCAATAATCAGCACATTAAGTACTGCTGCTGACAAGGAGAAGGCAGTTGGTTGCAGTCAAATCAAGATATTGCTCTCCAACAAAAATATGTGATTATTGTTTGCAGTGAGTCCCTCAGCGATCCCAGACATGAGTCTAGTATATGCAATCTGTTTGAGTCCACTGGCCAGGGAGCTAAAAGGAACTAATGAGTCATGCTCTACTGACGGATCTGCTTTGTGTGTAATGTGACGGTGTGTGTGTTTTAAGGAGGATGGGGGGTGGGGGTTTAAGATTTAACCCCTCACTGTCGCATAGTTCCCGACCAAGATGGAGGACAAAAGGGAGCATGTCACGGCAGGTTAATTCACTCAGGGAACGAGCGTGTTTACCGGCCCTGTTATCTACATGCTGGAGCATATGCTGCTCGCACGAGCGAAAGATCCTCTGTGCAGATGGTCTTCGTTGAAAATCACATCCGACTCCTACTCAGCCGTATAAACTCCTGTTGGCATCGGCTGAGGGGCTGCAAAGCCACGCATAAGTAGGGGACAGAAATGGGCAACGGCATCGCTGCTATTTGCATTGACTGCATTCAGAGGATCACCAAAAAATGGCTCGCAATGTTAATGTTAAACATTTTCAAATTATATTTATTTGGGCTGTCAATCGATTCAAATATTAAATCGAGATTAATTGCATTATTGTCCATAGTTAATCGTGATTAATTGCAAATGAATCGCACATTTTGGTCAAAATATACGTTTATTTTGAACAACACAAAACTATGATAAATATTGTCCAGAAACCCTCGCAGGTACTGCATTTAGCATAAAAAAATATGCACAAGTCATAACATGGCAACTGCAGCCCAACAGGCAACAACAGCTGTCAGTGAGTCAGTGTGGTGACTTGACTATGACTTGCCCCAAACTGCATATGATTATAATAAAGTGGGCATGTCTGTAAAGGGGAGACTCGTTTTTTTACTACAATGAATTGTTACCCATCTTGCCCATTCACTGCAAGATGAATAATCAACCTTGATTCTGATTGCACTGTAATTTGGTAAAATACTGAATCGGATGGAGGAATAAATATGGAAACAGGGACTTCAGCTGAATTAGTATAAAGGAGATGGAAAGTGAGGGGAGTGGAATATGGAAAACAACTACATGCTGGAGTTGCTCTTTTCTATTTGAATGGTGATCACAACATGTGAGCCTTGCCGTATGCTGAATACATGAATGGCAAAAAGTCACTGCCTTTATTGCAGCTCCTCCTGCCTGATAGCAGCTTGGCTGACAACGGGAAAGTATGTCAAAGGAAACACAAAATAATCTTGGCTGTAGTACAACGACTGTTTGCTGTGAGTGCTTTTTATTCCAAAAGATAACCATAAAGCCAGTTTTGCATGCACAAAGACAAATCCTCTAGACTGCTCCCAGAATTTAAGATAATTATGTGAAACTGAAACAAGCACCAAAAAGAAAAGCTGATAATTCAAACAAGGATCGTCTACTGCATTGTAGCTCTTGCTGTAGTTGAAATTGTATGAATGAACTCTCGCTGACTATTCATCCACTTCGCAAGGGGCTTTTTGGCTGAATCGAACCGCCGCCATAAGAAGTCTGCCAAAGGCCTGGCTCTCATTTGAAACTGATTATAGGGCGAAAAAACGGAGGCCTGTTATCTCCAAGTGAGAGATCAAATCCTCAGCAGCGCCGTCAGAGAGCTGGACACTGAGGTTAAAATACTGTCTCGCCATAGTGAGTAGGGGTTTTAATTGCAAATGGGTGATTAGGGTTCAATGCAAAACCTGATTAATGCCATCTTTTAGTGGTTAATCATCATTTGCTTTTCCCACCTACTGTGCACGGTGTCTGTAAAAAGATTCTCTTGACATTTTAGAGAAGTGCCTCAAGGGCAATTACAACTGTGAATTTCACAGTTTCTACATAAATTAGTTATGTTTAAAAGTTTTCTCGACAGATAGGTCTACATGCTCCCGATTGTGTTTTTAACATACAGCTAGTCCGTCTCAACAGAAGTGAGTATTTGGTCATGGGCGTATAAATAGCACGACCTTACAAGGGCATTCCACGTCATGAGGACACATTTTCGACTTTTAACGTGTCATCAGTACGCCACGCAACAAAAGTACGGTAACGTTTGCAGTTAGGTTTAGAACAACCACTTAGGTTTAGGAAAAACCATCATGGTTTGGCTTGTAAACTACGTAAAACACACATAAAACAATGTAACATAAGTGCGGAAAACAAATGTCACTAAAAAACACGTCACAAACTTCACTAATGTAACTTACAAAACAAAACACTGGTCTCAATCACTGGCCTCCTGGTTGAAAGTCCTGTGTTTGTTGGACCCATCCACCTCCCCTCCTGTCCACCATAAGCAGTCTTTCTCACTTTTTTATTCTACGTCACTAGCTCTGAGCGTAGCATATTTATGCGGAAGCATTTACTTTGCATTTACATTTCTTAGTGCATGCTAAATGCCTTGCAAATTATCATGTCATTCAAACACAGGGCACTGACCGGACTGATTATGTTTAAGATGAATCCTTGGATGGATTATTTTGTATTGCATTATACTGTTGTAGTGTTGTTGCTATCTTGTGTAAATTATTCTTTTATTATTCTGTCTTCTTACACAACTGAACTGACATGAATATAAATACATCCCACAACAGTTCAGGTATCTCCACTTGCTATATACTGTACATCCAGACATGATTTGCACACAGCCAATTCCCCAATGGACCTCCGTGACGGCGCCATGCCACGGTTGCCGGGAAATATGTGATGCAGCTGCAAAGCTTGGATATAATGAATGTCTGTTCACTAAACCCAGCCACACTTTGCTTCTGACACAACCTTGCACCTTCTCCAGAGTACATCCCAGAGGAGCAATTCACTGTGTCAATGATGCTGAAAACCCCCTCCCACCTACCCACCCATTTCTACAGCTCCCCCCAGTCTGCTACCCTTACGCTCCTACGCTCATAACTAGTCAGAAGTAGCCACATTGCTAGAGAATGAGGTTAAAAGCAAAACAAGTGTTTTCTCTCACTATTTCCGTTGACATGCCCTTGAGCAAGATGCAGATCCCCAACCGCTCCAGGAGGACCTGCTCAACGGCCATCAGTACAAGTTAACAGCTTGTACTGAACTGTTTAAGTGTGTGCACAGTGCATAAAACCTTCCCACCAAGCATGTTTTTGGTTGGAACTGGGGGTTGAGCAGTGATCTGGGCTGTGGCTGCAGTGGGAGGACTGAGATAGAGCTGAGGAAGGTCGGGACTAAGCCGGGACTAAAGCCAGGGAGAGAGGAATGGGGCTTGGACTCTGAAGGGAGGGATGTGGTTAAGACAGCGCTGACTGAGGCCAACTCAGGCTGGGAAAATGGCAAAAAAAAAGTTATTATTTATCCATGTACTTAGCAGTCTTTAGTGAAAACACATGAAGACATGTCCCAATGTGACAGACATAATTACTTGTTCAATGCAGTTTTCAATGCAGTTTCACCCTTTTGGCGAATTCCACTGAAACACGCAACAAGAAAGAAAGATCTGTCCATTTCTTTGCCAAGATAATACCACCAGATTTCAGAATCTATAAACAAGGCTTCAGTGGAAGGTAATTAAATTATGTCATGGTTGATTATTTTAAGGGGAACATTTAAGTTTTGAGATAAAACGGGTAGTTAAATTGGACGTTTTTTGCCTGGAAAGAAAGTTGCTTCAATAGAGATGAAAAGACATTTTAAGCAGAGGAGGGTTTTTGAGGAGGAAAACAAAACAAAGACGGACTGTTGTAGCCCATACCGAGAGCTCCATAAATACTCCACATCTGCTGCAAAATACTCGAGCATGACATTATTAATCAAGCAATGTTTACATCTTTAAAAGTCCCCCGTCTTGGTCAATAGCTTGTCTTTGAATAAGAGCTGTGTTATCAGATTCAATTCAGTGATGAAGAGCTTCTCCACGTGCTACGTCGGATAGAATGATGGTTTCAGACAGCCCCCATTAACCGCCTCAATTAGACCTGCTGGTTCTCACCTCCTCCTCACTCCCTGTGAGACGGACTTAACTCTTCCTCCACGCAGCTGTACACGGCGTCTGACACACGCTCAAGTGAGAGAAAAAAACCTAACACCATTCACCGCACACATCTGGTACTGCCTGCCTGACGCCTTAAAAAAAAAACAGCACATATGTTTCTTTATGGCCACAGGCACAATCATGTCTCTACTGACATCCCAGCAAAAGGCCCTTAAATCATTTGGCACCGGTGAAGTCCTAATCCCAGAGACATAGTGACAGGTAATGTATTTCTACGAAGTGGTGCGTTTCTATTCAGGCTCTCAGGCTGTTAATGGTTCACATTAACAATGGGGATGACAGGTGGCGGATGGTCAGGGAAAGAAAAGCGAGTGAAGCTGTTTTCACGGGACGGGCCCGGAGCAGGACAAAGGAGGTAAAGATGGCAGCAAATGTGGCGTTTTTGAAATTGGGCATGCGAGGCTATATAAGAGTGAGCTGTTGAGAAGTGCCCTCCAGCTACCTAACAGGAGTGTAAGCGACAATGAGTGAGAGTTCAGCACACTTCTTTTGTCACATGAAGGATTAGGTGCTGCTGTGAATTGGTGGTCCCGACCATTGAAAGGCAAAAACCTTGAGAACGACGGTTTCCTTTTGGCCTGTTAGTGCTGAAGTAATCACTTTCTGATCTGATTCCCTTCATGCTTAAATGACCATTTGTTAAAGACCGGAATACTTCCTAAGAAGTAGTGGGGCAGCAAATGCATCGGTGAACATGGTCTAGTATCTGTTAGCATCTGTCAAGCCAGTGTGGGTGTCCTACAGAGGCCTATATATGTACGATCTCTTACAGTAAGCCAATAGGTGTCCATCAGTACACAACTGTCCTGACTGCTCCCTCATTGATACTCTGGGTGTCATTTTAAGCTGGAATTCGTGTTTTTTTTAAAGTAATGAATCATTATATCCATCTGTATGGTGGTTGGAGTGCAGTGAAACATTGAAAACAGAGTTTGGAGAGGCTCTTCATACCCTTTTTGAAAATTGTTCATTGGCTTTGTCAGGTTGCACCTGTCTTGTTGACAATGCCAATGCCATCTAATTTCATCACTTCAGTAAATACTATTTCTGCATCTATGTTGCGTAGTCCGTCACTGACATTTCCAACTTCACAAATGTGCCACTAGATGATGTGTCATGATGAATATAAAATGCTTGTTTCACTGACCGATAACAATTCTAATCTTTAGCAGACCCAACCTGTGCTGTGGCAAAGGATCCAAGTGTAGGTTTGGTCAACGTATCCTCATACAATGATTCGTATGATATCTGACGAAAAGTTATTCCTTATTTTTTGTGCATTTTCCAAAGGATGTCCAGCAACACGCGTCAATATCCACTCGTTACTTGCATACAGTCTTTTTTTTAGGAAAAGGTCGTGGTTTGGGTTAAAATAACTAAGTGACGTAACTTGAAGGAACAGTGTGTAACATTTAGGAGGATCATAAATGGACTATAATATCAATAAGTACTGTATGTTTTCTTTATTGTATTATCACCTGAAAATAAGAATCGTTGTGTTTTCGTTACGTTAGAGAGACATTTATATCTACATACAGAGCGGGTCCTTTTCACGGAGCCGGCCGCCATGTTGCTACAGTAGCCCAGAGCGGACAAACCCAACACGGGCTCCAGATAGGGCCATTCGCGTTTTCGCGTTTTCGCGTTTTCGCATCGGCCATCATAGTTCTCCTAGACGCTTGGTACAGGGGAGAAGTTTCAGTTGGTCGCAATCTGCAACCTCACTGCTAGATGCCACCAGATCTTACACACTGCGCCTTTAAGTACGGAAGTTAAGAGACAAATAAATCAATGTTGACATCTGGTTTCACACAGGACACGAACACCGGTCTCCTGGGTGAAAGTCCAGGTTATTTTTACCCATTCATCCACCCCGACCTCCTCCCTATGTTGCGTTTGTCAGTCTTTATACTTCCTGGTTCACGATTATGTGGATTACATACAAATTAATTTTGTTGGATACATATGAATTACTGTACATTATATTTCGTAGGTATAGCTACAAATGGTGTATAGGAACAGCCTGGTTTGGTACAGTTCTTAGCATACAACTTTCAACGTTATTCCCAGCAAGAAACTTAAGAAGCTGCCAGTTGCCATAATCTTTACTCAACAAAAGGATACTTAAGGCTCCTCATAACACCTGCCTCAGGCTGTAACATACCCGTAACACTGAGAAGGAACATAATTTTTTCCCTTTTGTTTCTCTGTCAGTATGTGTGAAGTACTGTGATAAGACACACAGGAGTAAAAGTATGACGGCAAAATATTAGCTGAAAGGCCATCTCTGCCCTGACCTTGTGTTCACACCTCCTCTCCACTAATCCAGCTTCAGGCCTCTGGTTTCCATGTTAATGCCATAACTCCGAAAAAGCCTGACGGGCCAACCCTGCAGGTGCTGGGTTTGAAATTGTATAGATAGAAGTGTTCATACATTTGTGTGTGTGTGTGAGAGAGACACGCAGACAGAGCTGGAGAGACAGAAAACGAGCATGCTAGTATCTGTGAAATAGAGATTAGTACGTGTTCATGCCAAAAATCTGTCTGTAAGGAGGAAAACCACTAAACACTATTATGGGTCTCAATTTCTATTTCTGAAAAATAGGACATATTACTGTAGGCACTAAGATCAAAGGGAAATGCGTAATGCTGTTTTTACTGGTTCTCATGGTGGGAAGAAAAGTTAAGTCACATATTAAAATGACCCAAAGCCTTTCCATTTTGCTCAGTGAGCGAAATGAAGCTAAGTCAAAACAACAATTTGCCTCTCTCTTTGTGTTAAAACTGTTGAATTCAGTGCGCCCAAGGGACATCTGGAGCACGGATTTAAATGATCTCTCTCCATGTATTCCTATTAGCTGGCAGCGTGAAGAGGTTGAGCCACCGAGCAGGGGCATGTGTGCTTGCTAGTAGGTCATGAGGCAAAGTCTGTGTGTGTCTGTTTGGCAGTGTGAGAGACTGTCAGCTCTACCTCTTCCATCTCTCAGCACCGTGGCGGGCCCAGAGAGCAGATCAACCCCCCGGATACACACCCCCCTGCCAGCCAGGGCGTCACACAGTTGAGGACAGACGGCTAATCCCAAACATGCTTTTTCAATCACTCCGACAGGCAGGCTTCCTGACAGCAGCCCCATTGACTCGCACAGGCGCTACATGCATGTAGTGTGCCTGCATGACCACTACAAAGTGTCAAACCATTTCTAAAGGGAAGCAGATTGGAAAGTGCTCAGAGGAGGTGTAATCAGGCCGGGGCGGTACAGCAGTGAGCACAGCTGCCCTGTGTTGGGGTTCCTTCCCCGCTGCGGCCACCCATGCCACACATGTGTTTGTTCCCTCATGTTACTGTAAGGCACTTTAGATAAAAGCATCCACAGAATGGCTTACGTCTGCAGTATGCTTTCATTTACAAATGTTGTGTTTTTGCACATATAATTGCTCACATAGCTAAAATGCTCTATAAACCAACAAAAGAGTGGTAAAAAAAGAAATAGATTTCCATCAAGGCTGTCTAAGTTAACGCTTTAATAACGCATTAACGTAAATTTGTTTTAACGACACTAATTTCTTTAACGCATTAACGCAACTTGAGATTTTTAGGTTGTATCAGGCTTAGTTTTAATGCTAGAGTGAAGATACTGGTATCATATGAAACTAAAATCCTAAGGAATACATTGGTACTAATGTAACATACCATGTCATAGCTTGTTGCGAAGGAGGCTAAATAACGCACCAAACTTACACTACATTTTGGAGAAGAATAACTGGCATGGCTATTTTCAAAGGGGTCCCTTGACCTCTGACCTCAAGATATGTGACTGAAAATGGGTTCTATGGGTACCCACAAGTCTCCCCTTTACAGACATGCCCACTTTATGATAATCACATGCCGTTTAGGGCAAGTCATAGTCAAGTAAGCACACTGACAGCTGTTGTTGCTTGTTGGGCTTGAGTTTGCCATGTTATGATTTGAGCATATTTTTTATGCTAAATGCAGTACCTGTGAGGGTTTCCAGACAATATTTGTCATTGTTTTGTGTTGTTAATTGATTACCAATAATAAATATATACAAGCATATTTGTCCACTCCCATGTTGATAAGAGTATTGAATACTTCACAAATCTCCCTTTAAGGTACATTTTGAACAGATAAAAATGTGCGATTAATTTGCTATTAAGCAAAAAAGCCAATCATTATATGATTTCAGCTTTTCAGATGTGAGGATTTGCTGCTTTGCTCTCTTACATGACAGTAAAATGAAATAGAGCTGCAACAATTAATCGATTAGTTGTCAATTATTGCATTAATCGCCAACTATTTTGATAATCGATTAATCAGAGTAATTTTAAAGTCAAAATTCTCTGATTCCAGCTTCTTAAATGTGAATATTTTCTGGTTTCTTGACTCCTCTATGACAGTAAACTGAATATCTTTGAGTTGCGGACGAAACAAGACATTTGAGGATGTCATCTTGGGCTTTAGGAAACACTGATCTACATTTTTCACCATTATCTGACATTTTATAGACCAAACAACTAATCGATTAATCGAGAAAAACAAACAAAATAATCGACAATGAAAATAATCGTTAGTTGCAGCCCTAAACTGAATATATTTGGGTTTTGGACTTAAAATTTTAATTGTCACCTTGGAGAATTTGTGAGAATTTTTTCCAATTTTTTGACATGTTATATACACAACAATGAATCAGTCAAGAAAATAATGGCAGATTAATCAATAATGAAAAATGAGTACATTTTAAACAACAATACCTCGATCCAAATTAGTGAGGATTTGTATGTGAGTTGGAAGAAAAACATTGACTAATACCAAAACTATGGCTGTTGGCCGGCTTTTATCTGAGAGTGCTCACAACCTTGAGTGCTGCAGAGTTTTCTCTGCTGTTACAGTACTTCATATATTTAGTAATAAACTACAATGAAATACATATCAATGTAGTAAAGCTTCAATTCATTTAACTTTCTCAGTTGCTCTCTCTCTTTCTTCAGACTAACAATAGGCCAAAGACATAATGGATTGCTTGCATGTATAGTAGGCGCTTGAAACACGAGACAATCTGCGGTGCCTTTATTGACGTCCATGCCTGCTTGTATTATCTGCAGATGAAATACCTATTTGGACTGTATGAATAACAATATTCTACATGTTTAACCCTATCATGTGACATTCGTTTCATTTAATGGTCTCAGCTGGATCTCTGTATTGATTTCACACGCACAGCAGGCCTCCTGAGATCCTCTATGGATTTTCCAGCTGCCCTTCCAATTGATCCATTGTGATTTCTACTACCCAAAGGGCCTGCCAGAGGAAGGCATGGAAAACAGTCATCATTTCGCCATCTCCTTGTATAGGCTACCTGACTCCTGTTTTGTAAGCCACGTTACCTCATGGCTGTATTGTAATACCAGACGTTTTTTTTATTGACCCAAGAGGACGAGTAACGGTCTTTCTGTAGCAGCTCGGGAGTTGTGGTCAAGTCTTAGTGTTTCCTAACAGGTTTGAAATTAGAATAAAATAACAAACGAATTGTCCGTTGGAACAAGAGGGGGACAAGATGTTATTGCATTAACAGGAGCTCTTACAAGTGTGAGTGTGGCAGATGCTGCTGATTGCTCGCCGCACTAGATCCACTTTCAGACAAGTGATTATGTAAATTCAGGTAAGCTTCCTCTACCCAAATGGTGCCTTTATCACCGGCTTTGGTGAATATGAAACGGCTACAATGAGGTGTCAATTGGTGGGGCTCCATCAACACAATCATAAGGGTATAATCTTTGCTGAGTCTAGGTTATTGATTTTGGACGTGTAAGCCGGGGTAGACTGATTACAGTGGTATGAGGTCAGAGAAAAAATACGAACGCTGTCTTTCATCAATCCAAAATTATGCCTCTGTTTGAAATAAAATAAACCCTCACAGTAAAACCGCAGTAACGTTCACTGTGTGCTCCACCTGTCACCCCCTGATGATCTGAAATCCATCACGTCCTTACCATGGCTACGACTCTGTTGATCTCCGTTGGCTACTTTAGGGAGATATATATCCCCTCTAATAATTTAATATAAATTATTTGTCAAAACGAACAAAAATGGAGCCATTATGCTGTCTGACCTGCTACTGTAAAACCACTGCAGTTGCTAGCTCACTGACATTTTATATGGAAGGTTTTGTTAACTACTTTTACTTAAGGCAGCTATTAAACATTCTGTAAATTGAACACTGTAAATAATCAATTCACTTACAATAGATTATTAGGTTAGTATTAATCTGGAAGTCATCAGTTTCAAAGTTTAAATGTAAAGCTATCTGTGTCATAAAAAATACAGCATGTGAGGAAGTACCCACCCACTTCCTCTCTCACTATTTGGTTTTCTTTGTTTCTTTGGTCTGTAGTTGAGTGGTTCATTGACTGACGGGGACTAAGTGACTCCAGGTGTGTTCAGGTGTGCTCTGATTGACCAAGTTCTCACTTCAGGTGTCACCAGGCTCAGCTGACTATAGTCCTCACCTGATAGGCCAGTTTGAACTGGAAGGGCGGGCTCTCAGGTTTTATTAGTGTGTGAAGGCAGAGGTTTTCGCTCAAAGAGCAGCACCAGACCTGTGGTAAGCAGTGTGTTTGAAGGCAAAGGATTTTTCCCTCCCTGTATTTTTACTTTGTTTGATGTTTTTTTCAGACTGAAAATAAAAGTCTGCATTATTTTTTCAGCATACTTCCCTGTCAGCTTGATGTTTTCTCTCTCATAATCGTTCACCTTGCTCTCCTGCACCTCACCTTACAACACAGCAGTAAATGTTACAGTGACTTTAGTTTATTTTTGTAGTAAACTACTTCAAGTACTACTACTAAAGAACTGTCCTGAGATATTACACAACGGCCGTGCATTTTATTTTCAGGCCATCCGTTCTAATTATTTTGATAACTAACTTTCATGAGTACAATATCATCATAACCAATGGAACCGATGAAAATAAAACCCAAGTTGTAATAAACAACTCTTCAATGAGTTACAAATGCAGTGGGTAGAAATCCTGCATTGTTGACTTAAATAATAATATGATATATATCTGATACCTATAAATATTAAATAATATTATTAGTTTAAGTACAACGCTGGTTGTGCGTACTGTATGTATACTGCTTGCCTTGTAATTTTGAGTTTAATTGCTCTTGTATGGTTTTTACCATTATTATTATTTTTTATTTTAGATTTTTTTTATTATTATTTATTTGTTACATTTTTCTATTTATCTGTACTTATTTTTGTCCTTGTGCTGCTGTAACATTGGAATTTCTCCTCTGGGGATCAATAAAGGCGTATGTTATTTTATTTTATCTTATCTTATTAGTCCTTAAAACATTGTAATATCTTCAAGTTCTCATAAATATGCCTTTAAAAATATGCTTTTAGTCATGAATGGGTCTTAAATTTGAATTTGGGATGCTTAAGTCAACATGCGCATGAGAGGAAAATGGAGTCTGCCCACTTGTTCACGCCCACCACTTACATGAATCTTCAGTCAAAAAACATGCCTCTTTATGCTTATGACTGCATAAATATCTAACTGCGTAGATCAGCTAACATGCCCCCTTTCTCAATACACTGTTCAGGTCACGGTGTAATGTTGAGTGTCAGAGTGTTACGTGTGTGACACACATGGATAGAATCCCATTAAGACCACACCACTCTCTGGTGAAGAGTATAATTGTGGTGTCTAAAGCAGTTCCCAGTAGATCTCTCCCCCAAGGTGGAAATGAAAATTACACCATTGCTGTTGACAATTAGCCATCGTGGCCTGTGGCAGTCCTCCGTAATTGGACGACAGGCGATTAAGCACTAAGAGGTTTACCGTGCTGTTGTTGTAATGACCCTTACCTTCGAGATTCTTCACCTCTTACCCCTCCATCCTGCACTTTCTGTGTTTAAGACAGAAAGTGCAAACCACCAATGAACTGTAGTCCAAATCTCACAGCTATGTTTTCTGCTATGCACCCACCAATTTAGGGCTGTCAATCGATTAAAATAGTGAATTGCGATTAATTGCATGATTGTCCATAGTTAAGCGTGATTAATAACAAATTAATCAAAATTGTTTTATCTGCTCAAAGTGTATATTAAAGGGAGATTTGTCAAGTATTTAATACAACATGGGAGTGGGCAAATATGCTTGTTTTATGCAAATATACGTATATATGTATTATTGGAAATCAATTAACAACACAAAACAATGACAAATATTGTCCAGAAACCCTCACAGGTACTGCATTTAGCATAACAAATATGCTCAAATCATAACATGGCAAACTCAAGCCCAACAGGCAACAACAGCTGTCAGTGTGCTGACTTGACTATGACTTGCCCTGAACTGCATGTGATTATCATAAAGTGGGCATGTCCGTAAAGGGGAGACTCGTGGGTACCCATAGAACCCATTTTCATTCACATATCTTGAAGTCAGAGGTTAAGGGACCCCTTTGAAAATGGCCATGCCAGTTTTTCCTCGCCAAAATTTTGGCCTCCTTGCCGACACCAATTGATTCCTTAGGTTTTCTAAATTCATATGATACCAGTATCTTCACTATATCTTTAAAAGTGAGCCCAATACGATCCAAAAATTGCAAGTTGCGTTAATGTGTTAAAGAAATTTGTGGCATTAAAACGATTTTGCATTAACTTTGACAGCCCTAGTTAAATTTATTCACTTATGTCACCAACAAATATCCAGTTCCAGGGTCTGCCACTGTAGGATTTACAAGGTTCTGCATTTGACAGAATGTGATTTTTAAATGAATGTATGAAAACACAGATTGAGCTCCAGCTCTCTGAAGTCACAGCCAAAGGCCACATCAGTTAATTGCCTTGTGTTAATTCCCTATTCTCCAAGCTAATGCAATTACGTGTGAATAGAAACCAACTATCACACTTTAGGACACAAAAAGTCATTCTCTCTCTCCTTTTCCATCCCTCCCCCTGCTTTTTAAATGTCATACCCTGTTTAATCTATTGAATTTATTCATAAAGTGTCTTACAGTAAATGGGAAATAGAAAGTGTGCCTTTCAGCTTCAGTTTTCACGCCTGAGCTGTAGCATCTTTGTTTCTCCCCAAAATTGAACATTTTATTTCACGGCATAAAGAGTAGTGCACGTTATAAAATATAAAAGAAAAGATGGGGACTTTAAAAGCAGTTGGTTTGATGATGATGAAGTACTACTAAGTACATAAAAGCCAACATAAGTCTTATGGTAAACCCGTATGTACATAAGCATAAGAAGATAATCCAAAGCTTGATGTATCTCTGTTATGGCTGCAGGAACCGGCCTGTATCACCAACACAAGACAACAGTCATCAGTCATAGGAGAGCGGAGCCTGCCCTGCCCAGCACACTAATCAGACAAAACATGTCTGCTTGCTGGCAGCACCTCAGCTGGGGTGTTCTCTCTGTCCGAGTGAGACCGATAGACGTGTTAGGGTCTGACAGCGGGAGACCGGGTTTTTTGTCTGACGTGTCTGCTGCATGTTGGCTGAGCTGAGATAGCCAGCCAGAGCCAGAGGGGGAAAAGAGGAAAGAAATGTGTTATTGGCTCTTTGCAGCGAGAGAGGATGACGCATGCCGCACTGGGCACATAACTACCGGCGAAAACAGAAAACGGTCAGCGCTGGTGCAGACTAAGAAGCTAGTTTCCACTGATGAAAGAAGGGGATGGTGGGGGTCCTGCTGTTGATATGGACCACGATGGACAGACGGTCAGAGAGAAAGAATGGAAGGGGGGGGGGGGACAGAGATGGACAAAAAAACAAAAGGCAGATGTCACGTGGGGTCTAGAGTCGCTGATAGATGTGATGTGCAGCGCGGCGCGCAGGCAGCGGTTCAGGTAGAAAAGGCTTCTCTTTGTGATGCAGATGACAACGCAATCAGCCCCGCTTTGTCTCGGGCCGATGGGCTCCGCTCCCGGGGACATTGTGAGCCAGACACTAATCCGGTGGGTTTGTGTTCTCCGGGCGCGCTCATAAAGGCGGTGTCACAGTACCTGGGGTGTGTGTGGATGGGGGTCTCTGAAACGAGGTCTGACCTCTCTCAGGGTACACTCTCCCTCCTCCTCCTCCTCCTTCTGTCTCTCCCTGCGTCCTAGCTCGGTAGCCGGCATTGCTGGGTTGAATATTATAAGCGCCATATTGTTACGACTCAACGTTCACACGAAGGATGTGACAGGAACAGGGGGTCACATTAATCAGTTCATCTCCGCCTTTCGAGCAAAGTCGGTTATTGTTTTCACCACTTGAAGAACAACAATTTTTACTGCCTGGATAAAAAGAGGAAATACAAAGTGACAAAGACATAAAACACACTGATTCCACATAATGGGGGGGACTTCTGTCAAATTAAGGAGGACGCACAAAGAATTCAGATGGCAAATTAGGCCGAGATGTTGGCGGGGCCGTTTTTGATTGTGAGTGCTTACACGTTTCCTGTTATGAATAATATCTGGAAATACATTTCACTGTCCCCTAATGATTTCCATTCCCAACGGGTTCGGATGAATCAGGCTCTTCCTAATAAATATGACTTACCAAGAGACTGCGCATTGCCAATTAACATGTGCTAATTAAGATAGCAGGATATAAGAACATCCTTGATCTAGATTCCTGTGTGAAATACCAGAGAGGTTACACGGAGGTAAAGCAAGTTTCGTCCTTAAGTATCTATTTATCCAAACTACTCCCTTGTAGTCAGCAAGAAAACACCCGTTGCAAACTTTATTGAAGCAGGTCACTAACTCCAATTAAATTGCAGAGTTAAACTCCCTGTATTAATTTAATTAAACATCAATTTAATTTAACATCTATCTTCAAACATGATTGGGTATATAAATAAAAAACAACAACCTGCACTACGAAGTTGAGTTAAGTTTAATCTTAAGGTCTTTGAAAACCAAGTCCGTATTTTTTCGTATACGTTTTTTAACCCGTCAACCGTTAAAGTCCGAATCAATGTCTTTTATTATTCTATTTGTAGCGAAGATTCGCAATACAACACAATACTGACTTAGTTGCGTGGGTTTAATGGACAGCACTAGCCCCAAACGGGGCTAATGAATGAATGACATTAGCAACAAGCTATTGTTTAGCTGCCTAGACCACAATCACTACTGTCTTATCTTTCCTACATCCTTTGTTTTGCAACCATCCCTGATTCCAGGCTGTTCTGCAACCACCTGCCAAAATTAAGTTTGCACGGACGGTGGCTCTGAGTGGTCAAACAACCGTCTTTTGCCTTTTAACTGATGCAAAAAAGCACATAAAATCAAACCTGTTCCGAAAACTTGAATGAAGGACGTTTCGGAGTCGGTGTGTAAACGTGATTAACACAACGTGAGGTCGTATTTATTTTTAAATGTGCAACATTTTCGGATGAAAAAAACAGACTTGGTGTGTAAAGGCCTTAATCTTTGTCCAGTTTTAAACTATTAGGATTAGGAGTGCATTTAATAATTTATTATTATATAATATTATTAATAATAATAATAGCCTAAAGGCCTTTATTCACTGGGGGCATGAAAAATAAATGAAACACAAATGTGACATACTCGCCTGCAAATATTATACTGTATGTCTGGGGCTTTTATTGTGAAAGGTAAGAAAAGAAGGAGTGGATCTGGTCTGCGCTGCCTTGTCAAGGTTGAAAGGAGTAATAAAGTTTGCCGTCTTGGTTCAAACTACAGCGCATCTGTGCAACTCAACCCGTTCCACACAACGTGATTGGTTGATGCCTTTATTTGCGGTGCGAAAGCTCAGAAAGTCGACCTTGTTCCAAAAAAAGTACATTGCTTTTCGTCACCTAATAGTCTGTGTGAGTATTCATGACAAAAACAACAGTTCAAAAATATACTGACATGCATATTAATCGCACGGGAAAAAAAAACGCCCCCAGTGTCTAAAGGCCTTTAGTCACATTCGTTCACTTTTTGACCACGCTTTTTTCCAAACTACATACTGAAACAATTATAGCCCTCCAATCAAATGGCCCACCTGACCTTAATGCACTGAAAGAAAAACAAATCTCAAGACCCCTAACTCACCTGATCCTCACACTAAATAATACATTTCTACATAATACATCTTTTCACCATTCATAGCGCACAGGACCTCCAGTGTTATATAACAACTTAGCAGCACAACTTGAAATTGATATGTAATTTTCTGAACATAGATTTGGGTTGTGCATGACAAAGCCTCGTACAAGAGTTCTTCAATATGCAAGTGCTACATTTGGAACACTTATTCTGCAAACATAAATAATAAAACATGTATGTGATTTGTTTCTAAAGAAAAACAAACAAACACATTTGGAATGTCGGAACTAGTATTAAGAGAAACTTTTGATTTGTTGTAGCTTTCTGCCAAATGGAAGGAAAACATGAGCGCCAGAAAAAGTTGAGACAATCAAGGAAAGTACTTCAAAGTCAATTTGTGTATTTATTTTCTGGGACTAGCAATTAACTTAAAAAAAGTAAATGCCACCTTTTAGGCACTATGAGAAAGATGCATCAAATGCTAAGACTTAGGTGCAAGTATAATTTAACCCACACATGCTTTTGTTTGATAATACCAACCCTAATATTAAGTGAAAGCGGGTTGGTTACAGCTTTTTATCTTTGTGTGTTTAAGATTTGATGAGATTGTAGATTAAGATACCTCCTCAGACTGCCTTTGCCAAGAGAAACATGTGTGCACTTGTGACAGATTTCCTCATTGTTGTGAACCCATAATAATAAATATGAATCATATCCCTCAAGTATCTCTTTTCTTTTTGATAAACAAATAACTTAACCACACATGTTTTTATATCTCATTACAGTGTGATTAATCTTCTTTCCAGGTCCTGTGCTTTTATCTAAGACATGGATCCATTTGTAATTAACACACAATAACACATGTTATACAACGAAATGCACAATACTTCACAGCAAAATAATTAGTATTATTTAAGAGAGATTGTACTTTAAATCAAGTCTTCTTAAAGGCTGAAACGCACCCATATAAACTTTTAAATGAACCCACTGTTCAGTTGACGTCATGCAAGAAAAACTCGAAACACCTGTTGACTCTGAAAATATTTTCATTTTCTGATAGCATCAAGTAGCAGCAATATCTGCCGGCTGGTCTCTGCAAACTAAACAGGCCTGATTACAGACCAAAGAGACACAAGATTAAACACCTGTTCTTTCTTAAGAAAGTTATATAAATACCAAACGTCACTCTAAATGCTGTCAATCTACAGTATATGAAAATAAGTGATACGGGACATGTGAAAAAAGAGTACCACAAGCACACTGTATACGCCCACATATTACTATTAAGTGTTAAGTCACTAGGTACCGTCTGTGGAGGTTGTGTGATACAGCAGCGCATTGGCTTGGCTTCTGAAGTTGTCATTTAGTAGGTTATACTGTGTTAATGAAAGTATAATAATACTTCCCAGTGTGGTAGTTAAATTCAGAACTTCGGTAAACTGATCCGTCCTCTCCCTATTCTGTAGTGCACTCACGGAAATGAACGTAAGCAAACTTGACTCTTATATGATACACAATCCGAGCATGTGGATCTTGGGAATTATGCTGCCGCAACAACCAGAACCCAAGTAGTCATGTTCTGAATAGTGTAAAAATGTGTACGTTGTAATAACACCCCACATCAGCCTGTAGTATCAACCTACATGTGGTAAACAAATTAGGTGTGTTGCCGTCCACACACTTACATTACCACTCATAGATTCTCATACCCCACTGACTCCCTTATTGGTCAACATGTTAGTCTATTATTTGCACCTTGCTTTGTTTTAGTGAAGTGTAATACCAAGAATAAAGAGCATTTCCAGGGCCACACAAGTGACATCCTGAAGCTATATTCGTAATACCTTTGAATCCACTATTGAATTTCTTAAAGGAGACTTATCATGCTCATTTTCAGGTTCATCCTTGTATTTTGGGTTTTCCTAGAACATGTTTACATGCTTTAATGTTCAAAAAACACATTATTTTTTCTCAAACTGTCTGTCTGAATATTCCTGTATTCACCCTCTGTCTGAAACGCTCTGTTTTAGCGCCTGTCTCTTTAAGACCCCCTCCCGGAAAAGCCCAGTCAGCTCTGATTGGCTTGTGAGAAAAATAAGGGGCACCTTTGCAAAGGTAGTTCTCAAGCTGCAGTCGATATATTCTAATGAGCCTGCATGTGACATAGGAAGGGGAGCCAAATCTGAATGGCTTGTTGAATCACATGTTTTCTTGGTCTAGGCAGCCCACAAAAAAATGACTTGGTTGTCTTATTTCACAGTTTGTGGGTTGGTAGGCACTCCAGATACCCAGAAGTATGTGCACAAACACTGAAAGAAGTGAGTTTTTCATGATTTGCCCCCTTTGAACTTCAGTTCTTTCGTCAAACATGTTCCACAAGCTAAAATGCCACTATGTTAGCATCACCTCCAGAGGGCAAAAATGTGCGGATTGGAACAATTGAAGAGCTGGCTCATGACAGCAGACCACAGCAGTCAAACAGCTGAAAGCATGGAAACAGTGTCGAACACTCCATCATGTCTTGAACTGATTCCTAAGTTAAATTGGTTGAAGAAAGCCGGAGCCAGGAGCAACATACGCAACCATTTTGCTAGCAGAGCCAGCTGGGACACAAACGTAAAACATTGAAATCCCACATGTGAAGGTTTTAACAAAGCCAATTTAAAGCAATCCTTCTTTTTCCTGCTTAACTTTTAGATAATAAACATGGTTTAGTATATTCAAACCTCTAGTGATTTCACCAAAGGCTAGGTCTAACACATACAGTGACCACAATAAAGCAAAGCAGCTCAGTACCAGTGTCGGTAACCTTATGCAATGCAAGATTTTCTTAAGCAACGCGGTGCGGTGACACTTCTGCCTTAATCTCACCCTAAAGGTAGCCATAGATGTCTCTGAAATGTGACACCCCCCCTTCAAGTGAAACAACTGGTACCAGCACTAATTGAAATTTTGCATGCAAAGTGACAATGCCTGGGCCCTCGGCAGCATGGATTAAGGCTTGAATAGAGACAGATTCTTTGTGAAAGCCTACTGTGGCGGTTGGCGTGCAGGCCGGGCTCCCTGCATCTGCTCATTGGGTGGACTGAGAAAACACTGGATTGTATACGGTCGCTCATTTTACCTTTTTATCTAATCCCATTTCAGAGCCCACCTCCGTCTCTCTTTTGTTACTCTTCCACAAAACATAATGCTTCCATGTTACACTCGCACGTCTATTCCAACAATACAAAACAATTCCGGTCCAAAAACAGCAAACGGATTTACATGTGAAAGCATCTTTACCAAACTTGGCAGGATTTTCAAAACATTAACAATCATACTGTGCCTTGCGCTTGCACTATTTTGAGAGAAAATGGTACTGAAGGGGACATGCAAAATACAAATGTAATATATGTAATTTACTATATTAAATTAAATAAAAAAACTGTGTTGCCAGTGTTTGCCAACTTTAAACTGAGTGCGCTCCAGTGCTCAACAGAGCGCTGAAGGAATGCAGCGCATATTGAAATGCAATCAAATCTGCTAGACATTTTTTAAAGACTGCATGCTGTGATCTCACTCTGCCCCACTTCACCATCCTCTACTGTGGTTTCTGTCCCATTATGTTTCCTTCAAAGACAAAAATGTTTATCGGTCATCTATCATCCCGCTGACCCCAACAACAACTTGCATACAAGTCTGGAGGAGGTTGTTATTGCATCACAGCGACAACAATCCTCCCAGAAAACGTTTGCTGTGTTTGCACAGTACAAACTGCAATAATACAACAGAAGCCAAATGATCCGTCTAGTAAATTCCATCTCCTCCCAACAATACAGGCTACTACAGTTTTTATGGCCGCGGATGAATCTGAGAATATATCCACTCAACAGAATTAGATGAGCGCCGTTGTTGTTAGCATGGCTGTCAGCTGAGCGCTGATGACAATGAATGGGTGAACTAATGAAGGGATAAATCCACAGTGCGCTTTCACAGACATGTTTGACATAGCTAGGCTAATTTCCTTGGCAGTGCTACCTCCATTAATTTCCGAAAAGAGCTTGTCTGTTCCTGTTAACTAAACCCATAAGAACTGGCATCAATGGCAGATTACATTAACGCTAATCAACAATTTAGAGTTGTTTCACATTCCGCAGTGTAAGTGAAATGCCTTTGAAAAAACGGTTGAATGCTAGTGGTGTATGGACGGCATTTACAGTTGTCCAACACGGCGATGTTACTAGAGAGAGTAGTCTGAATAGAGATAGAAGACACTGAGGAAAAAGGTCACAGGCTAAATTCAAATGTTAGCATTTCAGACTTGACATGGTGTGCAGTGTTGACTTGAGACACAGCTTGGATTTTCTTAAATTTGGCCCCAGTTTTAATCCTCTAATCCTCTCCAGTACGGTCGCTGCCTGATTTATTGATTATTTTCTATAACAAGAAGTAGTCCTCTCATGTGTTTGTTGTACAGAAATCAGGTATACTTTATGATTTCATTAGTACTCCACTCAATTTATGTACAGTTTTTACCAAACTTTTCCCACAGTACATAGAGTGCTTCGGCGATCAACGAATAATGTAATGCGATGGTACGGTGTAATTTAGCACAAATATATTTAGCAGGCGACGTTCATCAGTAAAATAACAGAACAATGCGAAGATGTCACTTTGTATTAAACAAAAACAACAATGGAGAAAACGTCCCGGCGCAAAACGTGTCAAAACGATCCACTCGAGGCTTCTTTTCTGTTGCATGCTGGGATGTGTGTTTTTTTTTCGGATTATAGCTGCAGTGACCTCTTTTTCAACCCTTTATTTCTCATACGTAAGCCATCCTTGCAACTTCATTGGACAGTCGCCTAGGGTGATTCACAGGGTAAAATGGAGGGGGAGGCGTACTAGGTTGGCGACGGGACTAGCTCTGGTTTACGAATCAGAAAGTGAAACACCACGGGCCCGAAAGGAACTGCAACATGCACGCTGTGTATCTAGTGTAACGCTAAATATCAACAGCAAGGAATGTACTTCAATACAGTGAAATAACTATTTGAGGAACTGCGCCGATTGGTATTTGAGGCACTCACTGTATGCTCTCAGCTTACACAAACGCTTCACAGTAGATTCTACATGTAGATTAACAGTAACTGTGGCCATGTTTGCATTTTAGAGAGAAATAATAAACATGGGGAAGTGGAACACTGTCTAGTGTGAATCTGTTATATTTGGCATTTTCCACATCCTGTGGTTCGCTTGCTTTTAGACAAAACAGCAAGGATAAAATCGAAAAAATAAATAACCGATAGCAATCATGATATCAGTAATTAAAAGAAAACAAATCATATTGAATATTATGTATATTTACAATATATGGGATGACGATACACTACATTACTTCTTGCGAGATTTGTAGTATGTATTTTTTACTGAAATTGTTTTTACGTACTAGTAATATATATTCAGTGT
The DNA here is from genome assembly GCF_043250625.1 of Sebastes fasciatus. Classification (NCBI taxonomy): domain Eukaryota; kingdom Metazoa; phylum Chordata; class Actinopteri; order Perciformes; family Sebastidae; genus Sebastes; species Sebastes fasciatus. Next base: position 25,103,457 of record NC_133795.1, read on the forward strand.
ATATATTAATATTCAATATATTATTAAAACAACTAAAATGTGGTACATGACGGTATGCAGTTCCAATATTCAGATTTATTTTATTATCCTTGTGAAATGTTAAATGAAAAACATATAACAGAAAAAATATACATTACAACAACATATTTTTAATATATTCAAATAAAAAAAAAATATATATATAATTTATGGATTGTATGAAATGTATGTTGTAGATTGTCCCCTGTATTTGTATGGTGTGGTATTAATGCCAAGACTGGATTGCACATATAATTTCCTAAAATAATAATAATAATAATAATAATAATAGGTTTGTCCTGGAATGATACAATTTTAAATTTAAAAGGTATGACACAAATTTCAAAGCTGCCAATGTGAAAAGTAATGTGAGCCGTCACAATCACTTTGTTAGATCTTGGATATGTAACTCCATTGAAACCATAAACAGCAGCAGTCAGTTGAAGTCTGCGTAAATACGCATGACATTTGTCAAAGTCTGTGCCAGTCCTTCATTGGGCCTGACAGCTCCTTTGACCTTTTATTGTACATGTACAAATGTGGAAAGCTATTACACATGTACAAATTATTTTACAGTAAAAAAGCGACTTAACTGTTTGTTTTTTTCCTGTTTTTCTTTTTTTTGTTGTTTTAACCTTACATTTAGTTGAGTTTCCACATAGTTGCGTAGCTCCACCTGTAATTATGAGGTTTAGTTAAAGTGACCAGAGGAAGAAGTTTGTTTTCTGACAGCATCTTAAAAATAGCCTGAATAAAAATGTATGACTGGGCTGTCACTTTTCCAGTTTTCATTGTGGGAGAATGTCTCCTTTCCTGTCACAGAGTGCAGCCACATAAAAATCACCTGCAAATTATAACTCAAAGTGCACACTGTGTTTCTGTGTTTCATATTGTAATTTTTCCTTGTTTTCATCATTGTTTGATGTTTAATTTGTGTGTGAAGCACTTTATAACGGTGTGTTTTAAAAGGTGCAATATAAATAAAGCTGTATTTACTTACTTACTTACTTATACCCCTTAAATTTAAAGAAAATAGCTTTCATAAATAGCTCCAAATATTTTTTTTAAAGGTCAAAGGGCAAATGTCAAGTCCCTATAAGTAGGTATACCAGAGCTCTTGAATATTGAAGCAATAAGTATGGTATAAGACCACATAAAATCACCTGCAAACTCAAAGTGCACACTGTGGCACCCTTTAAATTTAAAGAAAATAGCTTTCATAAATGGCTCCAAATATTTTTTAAAAGGTTAAAGGGCAAATATAAAGATAATAGCCACTATAAGTAGGTATACCAGAGCCCTTGAATATCAATAAGTATGGTATAAGACCACTATACGCTACTTTTGAGCATCACAGACACACTGCTGTAAACACATAACCTATTATAGAGATTATTTCAACCTGTTTCATTGTAGCGTTGAGCCACGCTGCTTGCTGCACCTTTACTGCTAAAGCCACGCTTTGCGTACAAATGACTGCATAAGGACCCGACAGAGCCTTTTTGTAAGTTTAATTATGACATTTTGTCTTTCACGTTTTTTGTTTTTTTTATCACCAAATGACACTAAACCGGTGACACACCTCCACGGACACACACACACAGGATGCGACCTACCTGACAGTGATCGAACGTCAACGTTAACCTGACGTAGCCTAGGTTACGGTGGTAACCTACGTTACGACAGTAGTTTTATACGTCTAATTAACGCTATTAACGCTCAACAGCCTGTACTGTACCTGCGGGAGGATGCGGGAGCATGTTTTTTGTGTCCCACCATCATCCCTTTGCCCGCTGTTTTTGAGCTGACTCTGCAAAACGCCATGTAATAACACGTTAATAGACATTACCGGAGATGAAAAGTGGTTAATTTAACCGTTAGCCTCGCGATGATTAAAATGAACCAACGTCTCAAATTCAAAAAGCCGGTAAAGAGAGGATGCTCGGCTCTGAACCGTTGGGATGATAAAAGCTTACCTTCAACAGCTATAACGGCCGGTATGGTCCATAATATCCATAGAATATCCATTATTGGTCACTTATATCACCCCTTATAGACATTCAGATAAAACACGTCCCGAGAGCCATTGACAGCAGCTATAGAGGCAGAGAGTGGACAGGCGGTCCTTCACCTCCGACAGAGCGGATCCAGATAGCAGAGACGACCAACTCAAATCTCACCCAAGTTTGGGCGAAACCAAAAAAACGACAGACGGAGGGGGAGCACAGAAACACCGACACACAGCTACAATATTTTAGCGCAGCATTCATCGAGTCAGTCTTGTAATAGAATATAAATAATACTGTTATGTGTATATTTAATGAGAAAGGGTTTATAATATTTTAATAATCGATGCAGCTGCTCCTCAAGAGGATTGTGCACCCCTTCAAGGGATTTTAAATTCACCCGGCTGTCAATCATGCAGAGGAGGACAGTCCACACTGCCTCACCTAGCCAGACGATAATTAAGTGTTTTGGGACCATGTGGGGCATTTATAAAAGATGGAGCGACTTATTCTCACCGCCACACCGCAAGAAAATGGAAATACTGGTTATTCTTTTGTCTGACAAAGCGAAAACGTGACTATGTGGTTCCTTATGAGCCATTTACGGGACTTGTTGGAGCTGTAACAGGTGAAGAACACTGGAGAACAATTAAAGTAAGTTTAGCAATTTTCTTTTAGCCTCTATTTGTACCTCTCATATTTATAGTTCAATTAGTTTTACAACATTCCTCCCAGCCTTTTATTCAGGCCGTATGATGTTTTTTGTTTGAGGGAAAAATTGATGTATAACTGTAAAGAAAAAAAAAAAACACTGTGCAAAATATATTTTTTATTTATGTATTATTTTTTTATTTAAAAGGGTCCATGTACAGTTTAAACACAAATATCACCATTTGATGCACCGTACCAGATTATAGCTTTAAACTAATTCACATCTGTAAATCCCTTGGCAGGTCAAAACAAAGAAACATACTACAGTCATACAAGAAAGAACATACAAAACGCACAATACACAGCTACACACAATAATGTGAGACACTATAGTACATCACAAAGTATGCTTGTCAAGTAAAAGCAAGTCATGAAGACCATGGAATAAAGATCAGTGAGTACAGAACTGAGTATATTACAATTATATACTCTGGTAAAATACGATTGTTGTTAGTTTTCTGTATTTTTTTTGTTCATTTTTTAATCAATATATTTTGTGATTATGTTTTAAATCCTTGATTGGCTGATGCACTTACACGAATAATTTATATACATAGCCAATATGGTCTACATGTTAGCCCATAAATTAAATTAATTAAAACTTCATTTATTTAGTTGTTTCACATGCAAAAACATTAATCCCATCACTCACACTAGCCACAGAATATACGTGTAATTGCATACTGTATATATCTTTTGTTACAGAATTGAAACTACCTCAATATTGACATGTAGGCAAAGATTTATGTCATATGTAAATCAGAATAATACCCTTTCCTTATTTGTCAGCTGTGTGTATTTAAACAGATGCAGTGGATTAAAAAACATAATACATATATAATTCAATATTTGATTGCTTTTATAGCTTTTACACATAAATTACAACTTTTCCCCTTTTTATCACAACAAGTCAGTTTTAGAGTCTGAACTAAAGTGTAATAAAGAAAATACTGTGAGACAGTAGGCAGCAAACTGAAGGTCATTACTACAAACTATGGGGACTGGTCATAGTTACAGCTCTCTATTCCTGCTGTAAAATAGTGCAGTGTGATAAAAAATATTGCTGTCTTGTATTAAAGTGAAGTAAATATGAGAAGCAGAGTCTGCATAGTAGCTGAGTTTGCATCCACTCAATTCAAAGCAGCCACTGAGTGATTCAAAAGAATTGTTAGGTCAATACAGTAAAAAAAGAAGAAAAAAAGTCTACATGCTGTTGCCTAAGTGGTCCATTAAAGTTGTATATCTGAGGGCCATGTCTATTTGTAACATGAAAATTAATTGAACTCTAACAGTGAATGCATATTCAATAAGTAATGGAAGCATTGATTCTTCTTTGCACAGTAAACAAAGCTGGCATTTGCACATGTTACACTGCTACATAATGAATTTCATCTTAACTTGATCAATCAGACCGGAGGTGCTTTTAGAAATATATTCAGTTGTTTGATTTATTCAACTTCTTGTAGCTAAACGCAGACCAGCTAACCATCATTCATGCTTCACAAAGTGAAGGCATCATGTGACTGAACAGGCCTGTCAACCTGAACAGCAGTTATTTTCCAATAACAGGAGCCAAAGAATCAAAGTCGAAGTCAAATTATAACTTCCTCCAGAATGCAAAACTTTCCTTCCTGTTCATGAATCATCATGAAACCATAATCAGTTGATGTGATGTTGGCTCAAAGCGCTTTCAGACATGTCACTATTAATCTTCAGAAATTATTTACATTGAGCTGTGTTTGCACTAAGTTGATTTAAGTTGGCCCAATGGAGTCTGGCAGCAACATTACTGGCAATCATTTCCCAACAGTCGATAAAAATGCTATAAATAAATATGCATATGGGTAATCATAACACTTTCAACTTTTATGACTTTTCTGCTGTTTTAATAGGATTTTTCAAAAAAATGTCCAAGTGATGGTTTGCATGGAGCCTCATGTGAATTTATTGTGCATCTTGCAAGCTGCGGCCATATTTTTGAAATTCCATGTTCCAGAAGCTGGTTGTAAAATTTCTTTACAGAGTTATGATGGGTAAAGAATAAAACGCAGGCTGGTTTTTATATGACAGGCACGGAGACAGATGCCATAGGGAAGCAGCTGCAGAAATTATAGATGTACGCTTTGTTTGAAATACAAAAGATACCCGGAGAGAAAGCATGATAAAAAAAAATTCCAATGTACACAAAAATGTCAAATTGTCTTTTGTAGAAAGAAAGTGACGGACACAGAGAGGCAGGAAAACAAAAAAAAGTTGAGGATTTACAGTACACAAGAAACTTGCCTGGAGAGATATGCCACATGGTAATAAAGTATGGAGTCTCTAAAGCTGGATGGGAAACAAGAATCTAGAGTAAATTATCTGTCATCAAACATGCCTTTCTTATTACGTGCCGGACCGCTGTAGCTCTAAGCAGCAAGACTCTCATGGGTTAAATGAGCCAGGCTGATTTATTTGCCTCCACTGGGTTCGACTGTATTGATTCCAGGTCACTTAACTGGCTGACTTCAGATCATGTTCAGGTGACTACAACACAGATGGAACCAAACGGCAAAAGGCACTGAGAAAGCAGCTTTTCTCCTCGCTGTATAATGAGTTCCATACAGGCTCAGATATTGACTATAGAGCCAGAAGAGAAGTGAAAGATGTTGAAGAAATGATATTAATACTACCCACAGAGATCCGTCTGCCACGCTATGTTATAATGGCTGCATGGTAATAAAATATATGTGTAATGCAAAGCAGAGATGTCTGAATGTGGCATAAATCCTCTCATGCTGCTCTGTGACTCTGTAATCCAGCGTACAGTACTGTACCTATAATGTTCCCTTACACAGCAGAGTCAGAACAGCACAGTTTTACAGTAACCGTGGCCTCAGCGGTCTACAGAAAACACACAACATGCAAGAAAATATATGTTAAATTACCCACTAATAATGAACCCAAGCTGCACCAACACAAAAATGATTATAGCATTCAGCTGGTCAAAATACAATTTTTTTTCAGTGAAAATTATAGTGGACTGCATGCTAAAAAGTAAAGCTACATACTGTAGCAGCAGTAATGCAGAGCTACGTGTTTGTTTAAAATTGTTTAGCATGTTGGCATCTTTAAAAATGTCATATCATAATTTTTATTTATTTTATTTTCTTTTTTTAACAAAAAATAATAATAATAATAATAAATAACCAGATTAATGATTACATGACATGATACATTGATATTATATGTCATATAAAGTAATAGTTTCGCAATTATTAGAATATGTTTTCTTTTATAATATGCATGTGAAACAATTATTCAATACCATTACCAGAATTTATTTATCTCTTCATAACCATTATTATGAATTTACTATTAATTTATCCCAACATTTTTATTTTGATATATTCACACACAAAAACTCATTATTAATACCATCTAAAATGGTATTACACATGTTATAGCAAAAAGTTACATTTTTAATAATCATAATAAAAACAAACTGCATTATGATTTAATCAAAACTATTATTATTCCTATTATTATTGTATTTAAGTCCAAAATATATAATTAACCTTTCTTCTAGTTTCTTCCATATGTGTTTCTTTTATAATTGTCTCAAACCTTCGAGGAAAAAATATTTTTATTTTGCCAATGTTTAAATTATTGTGTAGTGACAATGTTTAAATTAATCTGATTTATCCGAAATTATTTTTAAAAGTCAATACTAAATCCATATAATTTAATAACTATATGTTGATATTGAATACTTAAATATGATTATGAATAGTGACGGATATGAAGCTGCTCAGACTTACAGACAATACAGGGATTAATAATTAAATTATTATTATATTTCAAACATTGTCAAATCTTTAGTGCAGTAGTTTAAAAGAGGGATTGAAATGTAAATGCAATATTTTATATAAAATCAATGACACACAGAACCGCCAACTAAAGTATTTAAATGTTTTGGTCAGTATGAGAAGAGGAGAGATGGATTTCCTCTCCAAAGCCGTGTAACGTGTCATTACATCAACACTGCCACCTACTGTAGAGTTTAAAAGCTGAACATTCATAGTATTCTTAATATTAAATACACTGGGAATTTTTCTAGAAAGATTATTCACCTTTTTTTTAATTAATCCTCAATTGCAAGTGCAGCTTTTGTTAATAAATACCTGGCAATATTAGTTGAAATTAAATTAATATTTATCCACTGAAATTAAATTTAGAAATTAAAACAAAACAGGGACATTTTATGTATTTTATTGCATAAAAACTAAACATACTTGTAAATATTAAAGACATACTTAACTTGAAATCTTAACCCTCTTTTGACATGTTTAAAAATATTTAAAAATATGTTTTTACAGAATAATGTAGTTGCTTTTAACCAGTGCCATTATTTTGCCTTGATTATTTTAGCTACTGATTCCTGTATGTTTTGTGTATAATGTTAAGTTCTTGTTTGTGATGTTATCTGTCCCCGTTTATACTCGTATATGAACCTTTCAACTTGCTGCCCATCTTGATCAGGGCTCCCTAGCATAAGAGATATTATATCTCAATAGGACCTTTAGGGTTAAATAAAGGATAAATAAAATAAATAATGATTAAACTCTGAATAACCTCTGGAATAAAAGAGCTATTTTAGTCATTCTTATTTTAAGTTAAGTGGTAAGAGTTCATGGTTTACTCAGAGAGCTGAGTGGTTTTGGGGAACTTATTATAACTTTACATGAAGTAAATTAACGTAGAGTAAGTTCAACACACTAATATTTATGGTGCAGTTTTTTAAAACTCACATTTAAATGAACATTAATGATTTAAGTGTGTTGTCATATGAGATTGTCTGACAATATCCGCATATAAATGGATTTCAATTTTAAATTAAAACAAAATAATCATCACTGATCCCGATTATCTCAAGTTAAACACGTGCTATTATCTGTCAGTGAGGATGAAATGAAGTTGACGAGGGTGAGAATGAGTTCCTGCAGTTCGTAAACTATTCTTATCCTTTGGAATATTTAGCTTGACCCTAAACCCATTCAGAACGGCCACTCTGGGCTGGAATCGATTTCACCTTTAGCCTCAAAGGGCTTACGGTGAGGTATTGCACCCAGGCAGCTGGATAAAGAGTGAGGAAATAAAACGGCCTGCTTTCCATAAAAAAGTTGGTGTGTGATCCCTGACCCCGTGCTGAGAGAGAGCTCCGGACTCCTCTAATCTAGACCTTTTGCATGTGGATTAACCTCATCTGAGAGCACGTTTTCACAAGAGTGGAATCGGCTGGGTTGAACTCTGACAAGCAGAGGAACCAAACCTCACTTGGAAAATCCAGGTTTTTAGATGTTTTATTAGGGCTGTCAAAGTTAACGGGATAATAACTCGTTAACGCAAATTCGTTTTAACGCCACTAATTTCGATTTTTAGGTTGTAGCGAGCTCAGTTTTAAAGATAGAATGAAGATACAGGCATCATATGAAACTAGAAAACCTAAGGAATCCATTGGTACAACCATGTCATAGTAGCTCGTTGCTAAACTTGCGCTAAATTTTAGCAAGGAAAAACTAGCATGGCCATTTTCAAAGGGGTCCCTTGACCTCTGAACTCAAGATATGTGAATGAAAATGGGTTCTATGGATACCCACGAGTCTCCCCTTTACAGACATGCCCACTTTATGATAATCACATGCAGTTTGGGGCAAGTTATAGTCATGATTTGCCATGTTATGATTTGAGCATATTTCCATGCTAGATGCAGTACCTGTGAGGGTTTCTGGGCAATATTTGTCATTGTTTTGTGTTGTTAATTGATTTCCAATAATAAATATATACATTTGCATAAAGCAATCATATTTGCCCACTCCCATGTTGATAAGACTGTTAAAGACTTGACAAACTTCCCTTTAAGGTACATTTTCAACAGATAAAAAATGTGAGATTAATTGCAATTAAATATTTTATTCGATTGACATCCCTAGTTTTTATTCATTTGTTTGTCTTAGCAGACAACACAAACTTTGTCATTATCTACTTTGCTTAATTAAATGCCACAGAAGACACAGAGTAGTTGTTTTTGAAAAGAAAATATTTATTCATTGATGCTGAAAAAAAAAGATGGGCTCACTGCTTATCTTTCATCCTGCACCACCACCCCACTCCCACCACCACCTTCCCAGCGTATTGGTTTACCCCTGCCAAAAATTTAATTCAATCCCACTAAGTTGCTCCAGCTTTAATTAAATAGACCAAAAGCCTCGGCAGGATTTAATTTACTTCCTTGTTAAGTGAACTTTACAGACACTGTAGAACTTTCACTAGTATACTGCGGGGACCTGGGAGGGGATGAAGTCCTTCCTTTTGACTGCTTTATAATTAAATCACACAAATTTTCAAGCACTAACTGGTGTTTTCCCTGACAAATGAGGTCTGAAAGCAGTGTCTTCTTTGGTTTATTGCAAGCCACCGGCCACTTAAAAAGAAATGTGTTTGAATGGCGCGCGCCTGTCGGATGGCGGACGACACTTTTTTTATCATCATAATAAATCTAAGCACTATTGCCATAAAACAGAGGCCCAGTAAAAAGTGATTGGGCTGACAGTCATGACGAAATGAATGCCTTGATAAAATGGCAGTCATCAATCATGGCTTTGGTTTGGAATGCCAACATCCCCTCTAAGCTTCTCTACTAATTGATATGAACCGTTTACATAAATCAGCCGCTGTGTGTGTTGATGCTGCGTGCTGTTGTCGCTGCGGTTAGCGTTTCAGAACCCGCAGTAGTCTGCATGGGTTCAAGTGGTTCTCCTGTGATGTGGATAGTTTTGTTGTTAGAATAGAAACAGACTTTGATAATGTTAAAAGACCTTTTTCATGTGTGGGTTCACTTATCTTCACTGCTGGGAACTTAAATTGCTTTGGAGGCCGTTGAGAAATGCTGAGTTATTGTTGTAGATAAGTACAGAGTTTAAACACGGTCTGAAATGATCCTCAGCAGTTTTTTATCTGTAGAAGGAGCTTCAGATCTAAGCTGTTAGATAAACTGCTTTCTCTTAGGGAGGAAATGAGAAGTATTTCATTGGAAAAATACTACTGTAACTGTAAAGCAATGGCATGGGGATGTTTCTAGAGTTTTCTTCGATTGAAAAGGGTCATTATCAGAATTAAAGGTAATGCTTCATCAATGGCAGTCTTATAAATCCTCATGCCGCTGCTATATAATGTATTTCACAAGTGGACACTTGTACACAAACGTTCGAAGATTTTTAATTATTATTATTGTGTCATGCAACTCAGCCGGCATGCACTTACAAGTGCTGTGTATACATTTTCCAAACAATACTGGAAAATAAAAATAATAATAAAAAAAAAAAACATGAACATCTTCCACAATCAAATCTTCAGGCTTTCATTTTTCATAAATAAATAAATCAAAAGCAAAATTATTCATAATACTGGAAGAAACAGAATATATATAGAATAAACTATATATATATATATATATACACATAATATATGTGTATATATACAGTATATATGTATGTGTTTGTATATATAGTGTATATGTGTATATATAGTGTATATATATATGTATATGTGTATATATATATATATATATATGTATGTATATGTATATATATATATATATATATATATATGTGTGTGTATATATATAATTAAAAATTAAATAAATAATTAAATAGTCCATATTACCTTCTTTTCCAGGCTTTTGAGAAAAAAATATATATATCAATATTTCAGGGTGGTGTCCAGCCATTTCATGGAAAACAGTGCAGTACAAAATAAAATAGAACTCACTTTTCCCAAATAACAAGGCTCAAACAATCGGTTTTCCTCCTGAAAATGTTGTAATGGCCGAAGGAAGAATACCAGCTCTCAACTGGGAAATTAAAGATGTTCGGCTTCTAGATAAATAAGATTTATTTATTAAGATTTAAATGTTTGTTTGATATGATATGTCCTTATCATTACAATAGTGTAGTACACATCGTGTGGTAGGAAAATTTGGTGGGAAAAAAATCCCCTTATTGTATTTGTGTTTAATATTTTTATTCTTTTTTCTTTCTTTTTTGATGTAATGCTCAGTCCTATAATGTATGAAGTTGTGTTAAGCATAATTTGATCAAATATTTTGCTCTTAAATTATTTATAAATAAATGATTTCATATTTTATTTAACATATCTCATCTCATAATACTGTAATGGCATCACATAGCAGTACTAAAATACGCTTTGGGCACTGTAGAGAGCCAAATCTGTCCCTATAAATTAAACTCACGTTAAATATAGGGGATGTTGGGTGGAATTTTTGAATATTGTAAATAAATGACTCCATCATGTCCCAAAGCCAGAATACAGTATGTGGTGCTCCTCCTGATCTTTTTCTCTCTCCTCTCTCCATCTAGTCTGTGGGCCATCACGGAGCAACAGATGGAGGTGCACAACAGGATATTACCACTAAGAGGATTCCTCTTTCTTTGCCTGACTTTTTTTTTTTTTTGTGGAGACAGACTCTTTCATCGTGACCCAGCTCGGCTGGCTTACTGGAACTGGTGTAGGGTTGTTGGTTAAGCCCTCTGAAACCCGGCGCTACTCGTGTTGACCTGCTTGGCAAACAGAAAGTCCGCCGTGAATAACGCTAAAATAAGTAAAACAGGTGGGATAAGAAAGTCCTCGTAGTGTCTTGAGTCTCTGAACTTTGATTTTTCGCTCAGAGCTCTGAGGTAGGTGCCAGCTCTCTGTTTGTGAATGGCCCAGTGTCAAGTTTACTCTGCTGTCTAGTACACTAATACTCTTACAAGAGGCACCGTGTGTGTGTGCTTCCTATTGGCAGGATTTCATTTGGATTAAATGGTTATACATTTATGTTATAAAATTATGTTAGTTTACAATTTTAAGTGTTTAGAGAATATCAATTTTTTTTATTCAGAGGTGAAACGTGGGGTCCGGGGACCCCCAGAGGTCCGTGGCACTGTCAGGGGGTCAGCGAAATAATTTGCTATAAATTATAAAATTGTGCTGTATCATTTAAAAGCGCATCTAAGCATATACAGATGGGGACCATTTGCGCCAATAAAACAAACATATTGTGTCCATTACTCCCACCCACGTTAGCTTTGGACCAATAGAAACTCTGATATGATTTTGACATCCAGCAATAAGTTCATTATTTTTAAGTTGAAGCACTTACTTAAAGTCAGCTTTAGACTGGTATGTTTAAATATCTGGATTTATTAGGACTAAGCCAGTCTTGCTACTGTTCATTTTCTGAAAGCTTATTAAATGAAGTTCTTGAAATGTAAGCTATAAATGCTGTCAAGTTGAGTCCAAATCCAATTTTAATAAAATCACCCTCCGTTTAAAAGTTATATAAGTTGTATTAACATTCAAATAACAACAAATGCAAATTTCCCCAGTGTGGGACTAATAAAGAATTATCTCATCATGATTCAAATTGAAATGTGTTTGTATTTATCACTATGAAACAGGTCAGAAGTATTTAGGTTGAAAAGTTTTAGAATACAAATAGTTCCAATGGTACCTAAGAGTATAAGCATTATGCTTGTCGATGTTACGATTATGAGGGGGACCTTGGAAAAGGGGTCCATGGGTCCAAAAAGTTTGAGAACCCTTTGCTGTACTGAATATGAACACCATCTCCCATCTATTCATTTTGAGGTGACAGAGATCAGAGGTCTTGAGCATCACAACAAGTGAGTGATGAGATGAATCAGTTCGGTAGAGAGAACGCTACTGAAACCTAACTCACTCTGAAGATGAATTTATTGAAAAAGCATCTGAATGTGTGGTGCTAAGATTTGATGAATTGTTGTTGGATGACTGTTGGACCACTGAAGGCATCCTCTGTCCTTTCGAAATACAAGCTTGCACAGAAAGCAAAAAAAAGGTTCAGGGCAGCAACTTGATTCCTTCTATAAACTTTATTGTGCCAATGCGTTGCAGAGAACGGCCTCCTTCCTCGGGACGCACAAAGCACGCTGACTCCTCTAGTATGTCTACGCCTACTGCCTGAAAGAGGAGCTGTTTTTCTCCCTTCACACACACAAACACACAGGTGAAACTCTTTGTACGACTGAGGTCGCCTGGTCACGGTATACATAATGGTTGTGAGTTTGGTTCATTCGTGTTTTGTGTGGGAGGTGATCGTTCTCTGAAATGCTTTGGCACGGCATAATACGTTTTATTGAATGGCTCAAGTTGCCGTCCTTCCTGTTTTTAACTTTCAGTGCAATCTCTAACATGCTGTTTGCACACTGTAGCATTGTGGCGATAGTCTATTAAGTGGTACAGTTCTATAGGGAATGTATTTTATGTTTTTTTTAATGTTACAGCTTTTAAATAGCACAGTGTTTTGCTGTCATTTATGTTTCATGAGGAACTATCCATCATATCGTTTGGTTATAGGGACAAGCCGTCGCTTGTTTTGATTTGTTCGCATTACAGATCATGCAATTAGTTCAGAGTATTGTAATTCAGATTATCACAAGAGTTACATTTAGGGCTGGGTGATAATTGAATTTATCGTCTTTCAATGCAATCATTTCGTGATGAAATATTGAGATATCGTGATACACTATTACTAACTCAAATTTCTCAGAAAATCTAATCAAAGTCAGTTAAATCAAACAATATATATCTTAATCTGATTACTCTGTATTTGTGTGCATGCATGTAAACATAGTCAGTGTATAGCTGGAAATGGTTATAAATATCTTTCTCTATAATATCACTTGAAACTGTTATGTTAAGTTCTTAATTATTTAATTAAATGAGTAAATGCTCCATACATTTCATTTGTCAAGTATTTAATTCACACAGGAGTATACACAATATGCTTTACCATGTGGTTATTCTAACTATTTATTTATTTTTGATTTATAAGAAAACATGCTACATTGTGATAAATATCATTATTGAGATATGAAAGGAATACATGCATATTGGGATAGAAGATTTTGGCCAGCCCTAGTTACAATTATTTCCTATTAAATTTGTGAATTGTATGATAAATAATTTTGACTTTCTGATACTGTGTTTGCATTTGTATATTACTTACACTGTATGTCTTTACATCAGTATTTCTCAAGCCATGTTGTGTAAGTGATTTTATGACCTGTAAAGGTATAAACTACCGTGCAGGTATTTCACATGTGCACACTTCAATAAAGATCTAATAAAAGTCCTGCAGCCATTTAATGACTTCATGGAGTCTAGATGTAGAAGCTTTCACTGTTGGAAAGCGTAAAGAATGGTTAATTTAACTTGCTCGCTGCTCTGAGGGATATTACCTCTTTATTGTATTGCCTTTGTATTTAACCTCAAACCCTGAGAGGAAGGAGAGGGAGAGGAGTTGGGAAGTCTCCAGGGAGATCCTATTATATTTTCTGTCGCGTTCACTGCAATAGAATGACTGTGTAACAAGATCTCTCTCTGCTTTCTGAGTGTTTCTGATTGTATCTCAGTATACTTAAGTTTAGGGGAGAGCGGGGTCGGTTGGGACATTTGGGACAGTAGGGACAGTGCCTTTTTAGCAAGTTAGAAAGTAACTATCATCCGCACCCTCTTCACTTTAAACCTCAAAGTGGAGACCTTCTGACTATTCCTGGGAATATGTAGGGACAGTGTTATTTATATATCCCACCTTGTTAGAAATCAACAAAAAGCAGACATAAACAACACAAAGGTTTTTCCTAACAGAATAACACCCACTGTGAAGTCACTGAGTGAATGTTTACTCAAGTGGCAGCCAGTCAGAAACCCTTTTTTGCCCATTTCCATATCTCAGTAATTTATGAAAATATAATCTCTTTACAAATGTTTTATTTTTCTCAAAGAAATGTGTGAACAAGTGACATTGTAAATAGAGTGCAACAGGAATGAGTCCTAAAACCAGGAAATGAGTTAGCATTTTAGCACTACCGGTTCCCTCGTCTGGAAGCGTATGTTTTTTTTTAAAGCGTTTTTTAGTTAGAAGCCTGTGATAAGGTCTGTGGTTAACACAAGCTGAAGAGATTTAAACGTTTTGTTCTACGATATAAAATACGTCAGTAAATTTGAAATTTGAAAATTTGAAACCTTTATGTGTCTTAAAAAAAGCCGTTGCTAACAAGTGGCTAAATGAGACTACTAAAAGTTGACTCATCCGCCCTTTACAGCCTCATTGTGTATACTTGGTGCAACCCGGGTGTTCGTCTATAGCCTAACGTTAGCTTTTTACTTCTGCCGATTGCATTTACTCTTCAAAAATCATAGAAGTGGTGTTCATTTGTGGAGATTGTCTTGCTGAACAAATTATGTAAATATTATAAACATTTGTTTGTAGAGTTTATTTTCTACAATAATCCGAAATCCAATGGAATGGCTTTTTGTCGACAGGAACCAGGGCAATGCTTCCTTCCTGGCTGGCCTATAAAAATACAAGGTGTCCCAACCGTCCCAGGGAGACAGAATTTTGGGGAAAATGCACTCTTTGTACATTTAACAAAACTGTGTCTTTCATGTTTGGGTTTGACTCTAAAAGACTTGATGATTTGTTAGCAGACACCTGTATCTGTTAAGGGATCAAATATTTTCATTAGTGTTCAAATAGTGTGTGAGTAATAGAAGGTTATTTGGTGTCGATATAAAAGTGTCACAACTGACCCCGATCTCCCCTATTTTTCTTTGGGACCCTTTATCTGATCCCTTATAAATATTTCTATTTATAGATTTCTTATCCTGCGCCCATCTCACAATTATAACCAAATGAACAATAAAACAGACCAAGAAGGGCTTTCCTGTAGTCTGTGGTAGCAGCTCAATACTTGCAGTAAATCATCCTATTAAACTAAAAGCCATTACGCTCTCCACACTAAAAACAATCGGCCGTTGTCTTTTAAGCTTCGTATGGTACAACTTTAAAAATTAGGGGTTAGCATTTTCCCTGCAGATCATGTCGAGTTCATCCGTGAAGTTTCAGCATGAGCAGACATGGTAGCTTTCCAATCCCAATAGCTTGTGGCTAAAGTCTCTCTTTGCAGGCTGTAGCACAAATTTGTCACCACCAACCAGAATTTGTCTGAAGGCTTAAGGATCCTCGGATGACGTTCAGCCGAGCTGACTCGCCAAAACAACAAAAAGATTGCCATTTTATAAGTCTGGTTATAAAGTATTTAAAATAGCATAAAAACATAAGGGTAAAAGAGTTAAATATTTGTTGGACTACAAGGAATGAAACATTCAACAAGCCAGTATACAGAAATGACCTTTGGTTGAACCCGCTGGTTTGATCAAAACTGAATACAAAAGGCGATGGGTCAGGGGTGTGTTTGTGCCTATGCATACTGTATACATGTGCGTACCAGCATGCATGCAAGAGTCCAAATGCCACTGAATGTAAACGTCGGTTTGTGTGTGTGTGTGTGTGTGTGTGTGTGTGTGCGGAGAGGAAACAGAGGGAGCTAAAAGTGCAGAGCAGAGTGAGGAAATAGAGCAGAAGAATACGGGCCTGACATAAAGAAATTCCCGGAATATTCTGCCCTGAGATGTGCGAGGGCTGCAAAGAGCAGAGCGGAGCATCCAGAGGTCGTTCCCATGGCAACCTTTGCCCAGGGAGATCGCTGACCCTCCCGCCCTACAGTGCAATGCGGAGCACAGATTGTAGGTCACATATGGCACCAGTGATCCAATCAGGCCTAATCTGGATTGACTTGTGGGCCATAAATTATACTGGAAAGCTGGTTTACACCGTGGCTTATCTCGTCAGGAGACTCGAGTGCATGATAATGGCCGTGTTTGTGGCAACTTGATGAATTGACCCATTAAATGTATACGTCAACAAATGCGTGTTGTGTCAATAGCTCAGAAATAGCTCAGGAGAGTATGATACAGCACCCTGCTATGCATAAAGCTGTCATCATAAAGTATATTCAAACATTACTCATCTCATTTATTCTAAATATTTCATCTAAATGTTTCAGTTTTTGTCCCATAATTGTTTAATATAATAAACGACATATAATTGTATATATAAGTACAGGAAATACATATGTATAATTTCACAATTTTTTATGTGTAAAAAACCCCCAAAAAAACACAAAAGTACCCTGAACTATTGTGCCCTAACTAGTGTGCCCTAACTAGTGTGCGAAAATTAAAACTATAAAAATGTTATTACTTTGAATGTTGTCTCAACAATTTGAAATAAATCCTTGACAGGATCTTTTTTTTTTCAATTATTATGAAATTATATTTAACCCCTGCATTTCTGTTGACATTAGCTGTGCTTCCTCGTTGTTTGGGGTTCTATTCCAAACTGCTGTATAAATGAAAATAATTATTAAATAATAAATAATAATAATAATAAATAATTAAATAATTCCAAATAATTTTTTTCCCCCTTCAAATATGTTTTACTCTTTTCTTCTGACCTTATTTAAACTAAATATACAGAAAAGTGAAGGCAACAAAATAAATATCATAAAACATTATACCAAATAAGGAATTATTTAATGTGTTATTTGGGTTATATATGTGTTGCAACCTCAAAATATTTCAACTATATAACGTTTATGGAAACATAAGAGGCCAGGCTTCTACAGAAAGATATGCCCCAAATTAATTTTTGTACTTAATTAAATTATCCTTTTTGGTTGATCCTGTGGTTTGATTTTTACTCTTCGTTATACAGAAGAAGTGTGTTGTTGTTTTGAGCGACACCGTATGTCATCAGCCTGCATGCAGCAGTGTCGCAGAAATTCTGTAGTGTGTTTGTGTTTGTGTATGCGAGAGCCAGCTGCTGTCTGGGAAAAATGAACACAAAAAATACAGCCTCTGGGAGAATAAAGTTCCCGAACAGAAGACGGAGTCCTGTCTGTTTTAAGGGTGCAACACATGAACAAATATATTTGTTTTGTTTGCCAAAATGTCATTCATAGACAAAGATATGTACATCATGTATATGTTGTCCTGGTGATGTGCTTGATGTTACTTATTCTGGGGGTAAAGTAGACCCCAGGGAGGTCTGACTGCCTGTTATAAATCTGAATTATTGGGGATTTTGGAAGGGTAGTGCTGCATAAAAAGTTATAGAGCAGATAAAAACCCATTGTATTTAATCCTGTTTCACATCTGGATTATAGAAGTAATGCATCGTTTTCCGTAGCAGACTTCTCATTACTCAAAATTATGTTTATGAGCTATTCTAAAACAATCTTAAGTATCTTTTTTTGAGCTGTTTTGAGCTCTAGGACCCAATTTAATGAAAAGAAAATATATTTTAGAATGCACCTTTACTCAAATGACAAGGGAAATTTCATGGTGGAAGTTCTTAAGACGTCTCTGTAAACCTCACGCAGAGTGATCGGTAGGAGGAACTCTGGGGGGAAGCACTTTAACCACGATGTGAGACTCAGAAGCTGGCGGCCGTGCAGCAGAAACACAGATATGATTTGAATGATTTATACGCCATGTTTCTGGAGTATTGGGATAGAGCGGATAGCCAACCTCAGAGGGGCCTTAGAGTTTTATGTGCCTTCTGTAAAGGGTTTCCAGAGACACGCACATACTGTACAGAGATGTGGCAGCTTAACACTGTACAAGCTCCCATTTTTTTGAGGTCTAGAAAGCTGTTAAATCCTATTTTAGGTCAAGTCGGCTTCATGGTCTAGCTGGGTCATCTGAATTCTTAACACTCAGTTATGCATTAATAAAACCTTGATTTGTATGTGGGGAAGCATTCATTTTCTGCAGGCATGCCACAGAGAAAAGATGTTTTCACTTTGTTGTAATTCTCACAAACACTGATTATTCAGCTTGGTGTGCACGGTAGACTGCTGCACACTGACACAAACACTGAATCTAATCTGGATGTAATAAACAGAATGCTGGAGGAGATGGAAAAGCTTCTCAGTGGAATATAAATATTTCATGTGTGTGAATCTAAAGTACCAAAGTTGTGGAAGACAGGGGTAACTTTGGTGTCCAACATTTGCATACTTTCTCTTCACATTGTAGACCGCCTCAGTCGGATAGCAAACGGTGTCTGACCGTCTCTCCTCGCTTCATCACTGCCCCGTGGTTGGCAATTTCATGAGTGAGCTGGTAATAATCACGGGTGACTGCATCGTCACCTTTTCACAGCAGATCTATAAGTGAAGGCGTAGCTACACTTGTGAGACCTTCAGTGGCCATATGGGAACGCTTGAGGTTCTGGAGTCAGAGGAAAACTTTGCATCTGCTTCTCGTTGCTTTATCTGCTTCTCATATGCTTCCAAGTTGAAGAAATAACAGATTGCATTAGGCAAAATTGCTGTAATTATTTACAAACAACAACAAAAAAGTAAATATGACTTATTATTCAGTTTGCACGTTTTGATGATGTTTGTTGGAGCTCTTAGAAACATATTGGGAGCAAATAAGAATTTAAATGGAGAGACCATAGCAAATATAATTTTACACATCTTGAAATATTTGAGGAAAGTACTCGCTGGATTTAATAAAATGATGTAATGTCTTCAGTCTGGACTTAAATATTACTTCACTTACATATTTGTTTTCTCTCCAGGAGGCAAAGTATTTCTTTTTATTTTATTTTTGAAAGTAATTCAGCATATTGAGTGTTTTTTTCTGTGTATGCAGCTCTTTTCAGCTTTTTTTTTTGCAGTAGTGTCTGTACCCAAAGAGCTACATAGTACCGCACCGCACGACCAAAACTATACAGTGCAGTAACCTGCGTCTCCTCCTTCGTAGACTGAGCCCTGGTCTTCTTTCAGTTGAAGCTACTCTGCTCACCAGTCTTGACGTCTGCTTACACAAGAATAACTCACACCGAACACAACCCAGTCTGAGACACACACACACACTCAAAGAAAGCAACTCAACTGTCTCACTTCTTTTCCCTCAAAGTCTTCCAACGTGCATTTACGCTTCAGTCATCTTCATTTGGCTGATATACTTACAGTAATTTAAATATATTTTAATAAAAGAGGACATCACTCTGTCAGGATAATCTGATATACACACTCCAAGTGGCTTTATGATTTCCTACCAAATGACAACCAAAGCTTTTATAAAGTTGACAGTCGTCCAAAATGATTAAAGGAACAATTCTAAGCAAAGTGTGGTCCTTTGAAAATATGAAATTTTTTTTTTTAATTATATTGTGCTTCAAAGAAAATAATTTTAGTATTTTATTATTCCCTCAGTAAGTTATTGTAAAACATATGTTACGAATATTACAAATTCTGCCTCCCTGGGATGGTTAGGACACCTTGTTCTGGGCTAAAAAAAAACATTGAAATTGAAATTGAAATTGAAAAAACTAATTTTAGTATATTTACAATGTGTGCACACATTTCTTTAAGAAAAAGAAAACATTTGTAAAATATTACATTTTCATAATATTTGTGTTAGTGGTAAGCTACTGTATGCAGTTGTTTGTGTTTATTAACATAATTTTTATTTCAGAGTTATTGGCATTCAATATTGCTATATTTGTTTTAAACGATATTCTTTATTTATTATTCTTTATCTTTTATATACATATCATCTACAATTATTTAATATTTTTTGGCTTTTATAAATGGAATACATAAATGTAATTTTAATTGGCACGATACTGCTGTGCTGACCGGTCTCTGTGTAAATTAGCACTCTATTTTCACAAGGAACTCTAACTTAAATTAAAGTTCAAGAAATTTAAAAACTGAATAATGTGGCATTGCTGAGCTTATAGCCAGTAGCCATCAGGTTCAATCATAACACGTCAGTCTAGATAGTTTCTCGCTGTCCTTCTGAACTCTGCGGCTGTATCTTTAAAATGTCTTCAAGGTTCACCGAGCTTGATGGAACTTTCTGGTACAATCAAGTGCACACAGCGTGAGTGATCAGACCTCTTCTTGTTACTGAATCATGCAATGTTCGACCTCTCAGACTGCTTGTTTTACGGAAGCGGCCGTCCCCATCTGAACGCAAAGAAAGAGAGGTATGCCGGAAAAAGGAGGAGGAAAAAGGTGACAAGAGCAGAACTCTGAGGCTAATGCAATCTGAAATGGCCTGTAATGCCCCATTTCTAAATTGGAAAAATTGACCTTCCTCGTAGAGGTGACACAAGCCCGCACTCCGAGACGTTTCAGGGGCTAAGTGGAGGTTTCGGAGCAAGCTGCAGCAGACCCTGGAGGCCAAGCAAATATTTCATGAGTAATTTAATATCTGGAACATGAGAGTGCGCGCAACTCAGGATGCTGGCCCGGATAAAGACAGTGATCTGGGAAGAAGGAGGGGGAGAGAGGCAAAAGGGCAGACCAATGAGTAGTAATGCCGTACATCAACTTTCTTCCAAGGGTGCTCAAGGGATACAGCAGTATACCAGCACCTTCAAAAGCTCTGTCCACTTCTGCAAGCCCCTAGTGGAAGGGAAATCTACAATTTCAATTTCCATGTGAAGCAAGTTACTTTTAAAATATTGTCCAAAAGTGGGTCTCAAAATGGTTAGCATCTCTATTAGCATAAGCTACAAGAAAGTAAAATTAGATGTGTGTAATACAATCAACAAGGAAAAGCTCCCCCTAATAAAGATTTGGATTCAAAAGGGAAAAAAACAAGAGTTTCTTCTTGTGTGCATGAACTAATCATGGGATGATTACTGTATGTGCTGGATGAACAACTTTCATTGCAATAATGGGTGCCAGATTTTATGAACAGGATCTGGTATCTAGTTCATAAAATGCCATATAGCCTTGCTTCCACCAGACAGCATAGTTATCTAGCTGCACACCAGAACAGAGTTAAATAGCATTTATGAGGGATTTTTCTGTGCTTTTTAATGAAGACATTTCACTGACAACAAACAGAACCATGTCTCCAAGCAGGTTTTGGAGAATTTTTTTCAGAGCAAAACCGAAAAGAGAGAGAGTGACGGGAGGAAAAGCACAGGTGTAGCTAATATTAATCAGCTCTGTGTCATTCCTGGAAGTAGTCCCGTCTCAATGGAGTACAGTCGTGTTTTTCCTGCTAAGATAACTACTGGTCAACATTGAAAAGGTCTACATAGTATAGAGAAGGATGCATTTGTACATGGCAAACATGCTCTCCCTGACATGTAAGTACTTCTGTTTCTAATACATTTTGACGGTTTCTAAACCAGAGTTTATTCACATTTTTGTTGACTATGTGTTGAAAATAAGCATTAATTCATGCATTAGCTTTGTGTGCTGAAATGTCAGCATAACCCCACAGTCCTGAATAGATACTAAACCCAAACATTTCAGCAGGAATAGAAAGAGGAGGCTTCTAGAATATTGCACTCAAGTAAAAATGACTGTTAAGCCAACTTTAAATACATTTTACTCAAGTGAAAGTAAAAGTAATTGTGCAGAAATGCATTTGGATAAAAGTAAAAGGTAGGTCAGTTAAAATACTCTGAGTAAACGTTACTGTTACATTTTTAAGTCCAAACCTGCATATAACTGATCAATTTTATACAACCGCCTTCATCAGTGTAGCTTTATAGAATTAGCCAGAAACCAGAAAAGAGACAGAACTAAAACAATTACACAAAAATGATCGACAATGAATAAAAAGTCTACTGTATGGACAACACGGCAGGTGCAACATGCCTTATTAGCCTAAGCCACATCAAATGAAATAACCAGTTTATAAGAATCAACAGTAGAATATAAACAACATAAATTCCCAACACGTTCTCATCCCACCTCGTCACATATACTGACATAATGAAAAAAATCACTAGCTGTGTTTCATCTCTTCTCACTTTAGGGCACACACATATCTAGTGCTCATTACATTATTACATGGTTATGTGGGGTTTATTGTACCTGTAGGGTGTACTAAAAGCTCCACTAGGCAATACCTTTATGTAAAAATTACCCCCTAGTGAATGCTAGACTTTACAACATTAGATATTTCTCTGGTACTTTAGGTAACATCTGCCACAATGTTTTATTTACAGTTATGGATGTCAGAGTAAAGGATTTCTAGGTAGTGAAGTTCAAATAGTTTTCAGCCCTCCAGCCACCAATAATGCAGGTTTCACATCATTAAATTTGCAAAGGCGTTTGCATCTTCTGAAAATCATTTTCCTGGTTCTTTAAACAAACAAATAAACAAGGGTAGCCTACTAAGGCCTCTCACAAGCTACAATTGTTTTAAAAAAGCAACTATAGGTGTCTTTCTAAGTCAATATATTGAAATGATCAAACGCATCCCTTGTTCAGTAGACTAGCCATTTTCACTTTGGTGATTTACCATATAAGACATAGATAATTCATGACATTAGGACAACAGCCAGCTCTGGTGGATTTAATGTGGTTAGGTGTTTTTTTGGAAGCAGAACAGGGTAATATCTTTACTGATGGCTTCAACCAAAAAGTTTACAGTCACATGGGACAAACACCTGCAGCATCATCTGTTACAGCTGGCACACACACACCCATGCACACACAGTCAAACTCATGTATTATTGAGAGTTAGGAGCTCCCAGGACGCAGCGAGGAAACATGTTGACGTCTTGTTGAGAACAGAGATGTGTGTAACCAAACAGGATGGTTGTTCAGCTGTGTGTAACACAAAGTGAAGCTGTAAGGTTATCTGAAATGCAACATACATAGAGTACTGTGTATTTTACGGAAAAAAATGTTTTGACCACATAATAAACAAAATAATATTATAATCCAATTTCAAGAAAAAAGTGGCATGAATGAGGAATTA
Source organism: Sebastes fasciatus (assembly GCF_043250625.1). Classification (NCBI taxonomy): domain Eukaryota; kingdom Metazoa; phylum Chordata; class Actinopteri; order Perciformes; family Sebastidae; genus Sebastes; species Sebastes fasciatus. The sequence goes on from NC_133795.1 coordinate 25,126,931, forward strand.
ATTACCATTTGTTTTATAATATGAGCTGCAACATATTGTTGCGATAATTGTTATTTAAATACAGTAAAAAATAAAGTCATTTGAGCTGTTTTAATATGGACCTGCTTACTCACTGATACAGTAAGCTAGAGTTTAATTGTTCACATCTACACAGCCTCTCTCAAACAAGCCCTGTGTTACGATGGGATTTCCGAGATTAGAGCTCTTCTCTCTTCACTAAGTGGCTCCTCAGTCGGTGACTCTCCGCGAATGATGTCTTTTTCATCCACAGGAGGATGCTGCGAAGCTGCTGACATTAAAATCGATCGCTGTCAACACTCTGCCATTCCTGATACCACGAGGGACGTTGACAACCGTGTCTGGTGTGAAGACCTGCAGACGACGACTCGTGTCTCTGATGTGCTGCAGGAGACGGGAGGTGAGGAGAGTGTAAGAGAATTTACAGGTCTTCATGCACTCACCTGTCACTTCTCAGTCTCAGGTGCTTCCTCCTGTGACTATATGGACACAGATGTTTATGGGTTCATATTCAAGACTGTGGTGAGGGAAGACATTACAAGTAACAGCTACAGCATATTTCCGCTATATGCTCCATTAGCTTTTAATGCTAACAGCTTTAAAATTACAATCTGTTTAAATTGTGTTAGACAATGATCTTAGATTTAATTTGGTAGTGGTTTATTATTATATGTACATTATTATTATATATTTTCGGATTCTGCTTCAGCTCTGCTCTAACTAGCTTTCTTTGAGGGCATGCCAAAGTAGCCACTGGGCAAAATGCGTTACTTGGTGACATCACCACGTTACGGAAGAAAAGGCGGGACTTCAATCAAGGTGTTTCTGGCAGTTCAGGAGCAGTGTTTCTGTGGGGGAGAGTAACTCTCTTTGGCGTGGACTTTGGACTTTGTCATTTTGCAGACCTTTTACATACACAAAAAAACTATATAACACACTAAAGGAAAGGGAAAAAGCACAAAAGCATAATAAGTCCTCTTTAATAACTTAGCTGGTTAGGGAGTTAGGGAGGTTAGGGAGACAAGCAAAACCATTCATCAGGATAAACTTAAGGCCTGTAGCATTTCTTTTATTTCCACCGGTATCGGTGCACAAATAATTTGAATTTTTCCACATAAATATTTGAAAGTATACAGAAATACTTACAATTTTATAACCAACATTTTGTTATTGATTGATATGTGTTACCGGAAGATACTTTTTTTTTTTTACATTTTATATGTTTGATATATAGTGATGTCGAGGGATGGGTCAAATGTTTGGCAACTATAATAATTAATATGTGATGGACGGAAATGGTTGAGATGAAGGTTTACAAATCATATACTTTGTGTTGGAAAGAAAAAAGAAACATGTAAATAAAAAAATTGTAAATACCAGGCTATGTTTCAATTCAGTTCAATTAGGTTTTACTTATTTGCCACACAAAAGGCCAAATACACAAAAACAAGTGTGAGTTCATGCCGTGTGTGTGTATAGATGTGTTGACAGCCGCCAACACTGGACGGCGGAGTGCTTGTGCTTCGCCAGCTCCGAGCCCTACCATAAGCCACGGCTGGCTGGATCAGGAGTGTCACACGGGGGTCATGTAGAGTTTGGTCCCTTGAACTCTCCGATGTTAGCTGAAGCATGGAAGCATCAATGCTCCCAGCCCTCGAGGCACCGCTGCCTGCTAAATCTGTGTCAAACTACATAAACCCGATACATCTCCTGTGCAGTGCAAAATAATGAGAGACATCCGCTGTTTGCTTCTCTTGGTAGAGGCTGATCAATGGGCTCCCAAAAAAGTTATTAAGCTGTGCGAATGACAATCGATGGAATCTCGTAAGTGTGAAATCGCAGGTTGACACTGGGATGGGAGAGGCACAAATATATACATTGACTGACCCTTTGAGCTCCAGTGAGTCCATCGTGTGTACAGCATTACAATGATGTGAAAGCCGGTGAACATCATATTTTGATATTAAACAATATCTTCTGACAGTAAAGGTCTTTGCACACCACGGACAGTGGCTTTGAGTGGCTTTTGACGGATGCGAAAAAACGCAGAAAATCAAACGTGTTCCGAAAACATTATGACGAAAATACAGACTTGGTGTGCAAAGGCATTAACTCTAAATTAAGTCTCAATGAATAAATTAAATGATGTAAAAGACTTGCTCCCGATCACACCGAGACTCAACACCATTGTCTGTAGCTGTATGCAGCTTTTGTTTCTTATTATCTTCCAATTTCCTTGAAATTTTCCTCACTATTTCCTGAAAAAGAGTGGGTAAGTAAGTCACAAGATGATCGACAGAAAAAGATAAGATAAGATACTTAAAGTATCAGTAGGCAGTATATTTTTGGCATCATTGGGCAAAAATTCCATAATAACCTTTCAGCATATTGTAATTCAAGTGTTCTGAGAGATAACTAGACTTCTGCTCCTCCTCATGTCTCTGTTTTCAGACTTTAACAAATCTAGCCCGTGACGGGAGACTCTGACCAATCACGGGTCATTTCATTGAGAGAGCGTTCCTATTGGCTGTTCTCCGGTCATGTGACCGGAACTTGCCGTTCCTTCAACAGATTTGACAATGGCAGCCGCGTCACAAACTTTCTCATTTTACAGCTAAACAATACACTACAAGATGATTCTGAAAACATATGAGGAGAGAAATAGGCATTAACGTATCATAATATTGATTCATATTTGATCAATGCTGCCTAGTTTGACCGTTTGGTTAGAGTTCGCGAGTGATTGACAGCCGGCTAGGAGCACCGGAGGACACCGGAGGAACATGATTTTTTTCAGGTTACCTGTTTCATGTACTACTGTTTTATAAAAAATAACCTTTTTTTAATAATATTTCTCCCAATCTTGCCTACTTCAGCTTTAAATAAACATATTTTTTGCCACACCAAATTATATTTATTTAACTCAGTTTTTTAGTGGATTACTGGATAATCCATGTTTGGTTGGACCACAGGTAGACAAATACAATATGAGAGGTGGTTTCATTGTTAGAGGTCCAAAGCCAAACTGTCTGGAAAACACTGGCTAAGCTTATGTTTGAAGTAAAGAAGAAAAAGAAGAAAGAAGAAAGGAATGATGAGCACACCAGGTCACACAAGCCAGTTGTACACTACCTTAATAGAATGAAATGACAGTAAGAGACCAAGATATTTTTCTCAGCAGTTTAACCACGTGAACTTAAATTCAGGTAGCGAGAAAAAGGCATTCAATGACACACTGTTTCTGCTTGAAATGGTAACCTATGTCAAGATTTGTTGTGTTTGGGTTCTGTCTGCCTCCTAGTGGTCAAAAAACATCTTAATGCAATTTTAATAAAAATGTTTCTAAAATGTATTTTCGTTCCACTGAACATAATAAAAGATTCAACTTTCCATGTTTCATCATCGTGTTCTTCCAGGCACTCTTGAAGTATAAACAGGACGTCTTTAAGGAGCGTTCAATTATATAAAAGCCATTTATTAGCATGAACATCATGTAATGCATGTCAAAAGCAGATAATTATACAAACCATATGAACGGCCAAACAAGCATGAAGCATGAAGAAGAATTGGCAACAGATGGAATTTCCCCCCAGTGCAGTGACATCCCGTGAAATGCACATCAACCCTCCAATTAGTTAGTTCTACTCTTATACCAAACCACAAACACACACACACACACACACTCTCACGCATTCTCGATCTGTTTATGGTTTGCACAAGTGACACTGAGGGCAATTCGCTGACCTACATAGACGGCTGTGTTTGAGTTGCTCTTAGTGGGAACGCTGCGTCCAGATGCCCTTCTCTGTGCTCTGGAGTGAAAACAGGTCAGAGGTCAGCAGAAAACCAATGAAAGAGGAGGATTCACACAATCATCAACGGGTTCCGTGGAGGAGAACAAAAACACGACATTGTTTATGTCGTGTTTGCGTTGCAGCGGGCTCGGCTTGTCTGTGGCCAAACATTGGACACCACAGGCGTGAACCTTAGGAGCCACACGCGAGAGAGCAGTAAGGCAGTCTCAGTCATCAGGGGCTATAAGCATTAGAAATGTTCATTAGTATGTAGTTTGAGGGTCTGACTTGAGTGGTTTCTAAAGGTCTTATGATAGACTCAGTGTTACACATTATGCTGTACCACTGGTGTGAGATTAAGCATTATTACGTACATGACAGCACAGCTAGGGTCAGGGCCACCTAAGTCAAGTACGTGTCAATACAGAGAACATGTACACTTATATCACACCCTAATGACGAAACAGTGTACTACAGCTATTCTCTACCATTTTTTGGAGTGTAATATTTATGCTTTATATAGTGCCCTTGAAAAATCCAATACTGGAACAAAAAAAAGTGTCCATGAAATCTGCATGTACTGCTCACTATAGGGTGCTCCATGGATGATGTATTTGTATGCCAACCAGGAAGTTAGCATCGCCCTGGTTCCCTCGACAAAAAGCCAATGGGATTTTTCCATTGGGTTTTGGATTATTGCAGAAAATAAGCTCTGTGGCAAACACACGTTTATGATACTTACACATTTTGTTCAGCAAGATAATCTCCACAAATGACCACCACTTTTATGATTTTTGAAGCGTGGATGCAATCGGTAAATAAAACGCTAACTTTAGGCTATAAACAAACTACACCTCGGTCACATGAGCACAAGTATACATAACGAGGCTGTGAAGGCGGACGAGTCAGCGTGATGACGTTTAGTAGTCTCATTTAGCCACTTATTAGCAACCTATTGTTTTTAAGACACATAAAGGATTCAAAATTCAGGAGTGGGATATTTTCTGGCGTATTTTATATATCATAGAACAAAACGTTAAAATCTCTTCAGCTTGTGTTAACCAAAGACTTAATTTCAGGCATCTCACTAAAAACCCAAACCATTGACTTCCAGACAGGGGAACCGGAAGTGCTAAAATGTTAACTAATTTCCGGGTTTTAGGACTCATTCCTGTAGCACTCTATAGAGTAAACTAGTGTAGGCTATATTATATAGGGAATGATGAATGAGTGCATTTTGAACACAGCTTATCTTGGTGTTCCAGTCTCACTATAACCCTTTCTAAGGTTTTTGCGTTCACACTAGAAAATTGACAAAATTTATTTTCAGACAATTCGAAGGTCAGAATTTTACAGTTTAAATTCCCAACTTCCGACCCCCAAGCGTTCCAGGTGCACAACCTGGTGGAGATAACATCAATTTACATGCAGAACTTTTACTATATGATAATATGTATTATTTTAATTAAATACAGGCAAATATACTTTGCGCTGCCTTTTAGTTAATGGTTTATCATTCATAATGTACGCCTCCATTGTTGTGTGACGTCAGAGCACATGAAGCATAAAGAAAATGTTCGTACTGGCCAAATCGTGGAATTAGAACTTCTGTGTCCGTCACTTGATGCCATTGGGTCCAAAAAGACTGTTTCCCATGAACTTACATTGGGAAAGGGATGCCTATAAATCAGCGGATAATTTGTATTCTAGGTAAATCAACTTCCCAGGGCTGGGAGGCGGAGTTAAGAGGTTGAGACTAGCTCAACTTTATTTTTAGCGTTCACATTAAGTGTCAGGCGTCAATTTGTAGCTTCATGCCACTGGCTTCCATTGAAAATGACTTGCAGCCTGTTGCTGTGTTGCTCGTAGTATGAACACAGCATCAGAGTTCTGAATGTGTTGTTGGTGGACACTGTTGTCCTACAAAGCATTTTACAAAGAAAATGGAGGAGCAACTCACAGCTGCAAAAATTAAAACAATTGCAGATGGTCGTAAGACAGCTCCGAAAATATCATACTGCCAAATCACTTGTTGCCTCTTTGTGAAGTCGAACTGGCAGTATCAATTCAAGGTCACAGTTTCATTGAAATCTACTGGCACACATGTACTGTATCTTTCCCTATGAGAACAGAACGGACCCAAGTATATTGATTTATGGTACTGTAAAACCAGTAGTGTATACAGTATTATTAGTATGTCATGTATAGTAGTAGGGAACTGGGACACAGACCAAGACCAGAGCAAATTGAGATCCCGCAGGCAACAAGTAGTTTATTGTTCTTTCAAAATGTAAAGTTTAGAGCTTAACGTGTTTCTCATGAGGAGAGATCTGGTGATCCATCTGTAGGTGTTATGTTTCTAAACATCCAACTGGAGGACATGACATTAAATTTCATATAAGGGTGTTTCTGCAACTATGGGCATTTTTAAGTCAAGGCAATGAAATTTTGGATTTATGTTAAAATTTGCAGTGCAATGTTTGATAAGTATATACACCATATTATCACCCATCTTGACATAAAAAATAATTACTAAATAATGTGATTTAATACAATTTATGAGCATTTTATGGGTCTGAACACCATTTTCTTCATGTCCCACAACTGTGGTTTCAATGTTCAAATTCAATTATAATATGACATTATTTCAAATGTAATTGTTTCACATGCATATTACTTTAAACCATATTAAAATTATATTTTTTTTGTTCACCATTTGTTCAAATCATTTATATGAATTTTTCATCAAAATAGTAAAAGTTTTATTCAAAGCCAAACAGTTCTAGTTTCTAATACCTTGCTATCTGCCATTTATATGCAATATGAGCAAAAATGTCCTTACCACAGCAGCTTTAGGTGTTGCAGTAAGGACACTAGATATTAGATTTGTAATATCTGTCATAAAACACAACATATTTTATATGTACATATTTTTGTGTATGAAAATTGACATCTATGGTTACTGTCTCATTTTTTCAGGGTGTAAATGAAGTCGTGAAACCTCTATTTTTAAAAAGTGTTTTTATATCAATATTTACAATGATGCACAAGGCTTGATGAAAATTAATTTAAATGTCTAGAAAATATAGAAATCAAAAAAGCAAAATGTAATGTTGCGGTAAAGACATTTAGTATAAAAATAAGTGATGGAAGCCGTAAAATAATAACATGTTACCTGTGTACCTGTTTATATGTATCACAAAATTGAAAATCATAGAGGTTGATTTTTTTTTAAGTTGGGAGCGTTAGAAGTGACTGCAGTTGCAGAAACATCAATAAACAATAAAGTTAAATCAGCATCAAATAGTATCAGACTTTCAAAAATAGAGTTAGACCCACAAACCTGCATGAAAGGAAAAAAAAACTCCAACAGATTCTCTCACACGGTTACATATCAACCATTTGTGATGTTTAAATAGCTAGCCATGATACGCAAGCATAAATTGTTATTGTGTGTTTAAAATTGTCTTTCAGATTAACAATATTATAAACAGCTGTAGATTTCAGTGTCACAACATCAATCGGAGACATTTTTGTTTTACAAATGTTAATGTTGACATTTTTCAGACTTTTTTGTCAGACATTTTTCAGACATTTTTTCAGATTTTTTTTTCAGACTTTTTTTCCGACTTTTTCCGACTTTATTTCTTCCGACATTTTTTTTTAACATTTTTCAGACTTTTTTTCAGACTTTTTTTTCCAGACATTTTTCAGACATTTTTCAGACTTTTTTGTCAGACATTTATCAGACTTTTTTCAGACTTTATTTCTTCCAACATTTCTTTTGACATTTTTCAGACATTTTTGTCAGACATTTTTCAGAATTTTTTTTTAGACTTTGTTTTCAGACTTTTTTTTCAGACTTTTTCAGACTTTATTACTTCCGACATTTTTTTTTTACATTTTTCAGACTTTTTTCAGACTTTTTTTTCAGACTTTTCTATGGGCATTTTTTCTATGGACTTTTTTTTCAGACTTTTTTCAGACTTTATTTCTTCCGACTTTTTTTTTTTTTTAATTTTTCAGACTTTTTTTCAGAATTTTTTCAGACATTTTTTTCAGACTTTTTTTCTATGGACTCTTTTTTAGACCTTTTTCAGACTTTATTTCTTCCAACATTTTTTTTTAACATTTTTCAGACATTTTTTGCAAACTTTTTTGTCAGACTTTTTTTTCCAGACTTTTTTCTGACTTTATTTCTTCCGACTTTTTTTTTTATATTTTTCAGACTTTTTTGTCAGACATTTTTCAGACATTTCTTCAGACTTTTTTTCAGACTTTTTTTTTTACATTTTTCAGACTTTTTTTCAGACTTTTTCAGACTTTATTTCTTCCGACATTTTTTTTTAACATTTTTCAGACTTTTTTGTCAGACATTTTTTTGCAAACTTTTTTGTCAGACATTTTTTTTCAGACTTATTTTTCTAGACTTTTTTCTGACTTTATTTCTTCCAACTTTTTTTGGATATTTTTCTGACTTTTTTGTCAGACATTTTCCAGACTTTTTTCTCTCTTTATTTCTTCCGACTTTTTTTTTGATATTTTTCTGACTTTTTTTTCAGACTTTTTCAGACTTTATTTCTTCCGCCTTTTTTTTCCCAGACTTTTTTCTATAGACTTTTTCTTACGGACTTTTTTTGAATGGACTTTTTTTTGAATGGACTTTTTTTTCTATGGACTTATTTTTCAGACATTTTTCAGATTTTTTTCGTCAAGAACATTGAGCTCACCTGGTCTGGCTGCTGGCTACACTACATAACCTGCTCCAACCCTTTGCTTTGGTTTGCTTTGCTGTGTTTGGCTTGTACAAGTGTTTGATGAGAGAGAAAGATCCACAAAGCTGCTTTGTGTTTCGGTTCAATGCTGTCCTCTGTAGTAGATTTCTCTCTTGTCTGACTGATGATCATTTGTCCAAAAAATGTTCTTTGGAGAAAAAGTCCTTGCTCTTTAAAATGTGTTTTCAGTTTTTTGGGGGTTTTCAACTGCTTTAGGGTAAATTTCCCCCCTCTTAATAACAACCCTGAAACTGTCTGTAATTGTTCATCATGCTATCTGACCTTCAGTGTGCTGAGTAGATGGTTTACATAGTTTGTGGGGTTCCAAAACATAAAGTCCACATTGAGGATTTCTGTGTGATGCTGTAATTGAGTGTCACATGTCAGTGCATTTTTGCTGGAATGTTCCTCATGCTAAACACCAGCGCTCCCATGTGTTGTAACGATCACGTGAGCGTTCTGGCAATCGGCGCCGGTTAATTTTCCACTTTTCCCTCTCTAATGCTCCTGGCTCGACATGCTGGCAGGCAGCACAACAGTTTGTTGCCATTCACCGAACATCACAAACCCGAGACGCTGCACCCCGGCTCTCTCCCCCCAGGGACCTGACTTGATTGCAATTTTGTATCAGGGATGGAAAGTCTTGTGGGTTTTGTGTTGGTGGCAACTGTTGGAAAGAAAGCAGAGACTTGGCACACAAAATATCAAATAAAAAAACAGGTTGGGATGCCAAGATGTAACACAAGCCACCAGTGTTATTTACTGTAATAGTGTTTTCCTCTCTGCTGGAAAACACATGGCATTTAACAGTATACAATGGGAGATTAGCAGCATATTTATAATACAGTCTCATGATCATTCATCCCGCAAGTCACACAGTAGACTCTTATTTTCTCTTGTATTTGCCAAAAGCATGGCGATGTAAGCCAGTCCAAGGGATTTAGTCACTCACAACTCTTCACCTGTGATCTGTGCTTCATCTGAGAGCAGCTCAGTACTGCTGGGTTAGAGAAGAGCAGATAACTGTATCTGATAGTTTAAAAACCTGAGTGGAGCACTACCGCCATCTAGTGGCAAACACACATCACCACATATCAGGATTTTATTCATGAAGCAGTCTTAGAAGAAAGCAAAAAATGTTTTCTAATGACACATCTGCTTTGGCCCAATACCAGGAACCTGAAACTGAAACAGTTAATGGAGTTCAGACATTTTTGTTTCATTATTTATAACCGTGTTTTTCCTACTGTGACATATCAAAATGTGTTCTGTGAAATGGCCTTATTGTTCACTTATCGTTCTGTCATCCAACAATATTTAGTGAAAAGCACTTGGAGAGAGAAAGAGAGAGTTTCTGTATCGTAAGGCTGCTGCTGCTGCTGCCCTGACATCACTGTTTCAACAGTATAGCACTGGACAGCTTTTTAATGTCAGCTCTCGTTACACTTAACATCATGTATGTCTGTCAAAACATGTCAGTCATCTATATATAGTTCATCTTGTTTGACACAATGATCTGATGATGACCTCGGCCTGACTGACTTGATGAAGATAAATATATGAAAGAAATTAAGCTCTGACTTCAACCTAAAAGCCTAACTGAGTAGTTGATACTTCATTTTTAAAGGTGCTCTAAACGATATTTGTAGTATTAATATAGGAGCAAACAAATATCCTAAAGATGTAAAGATATAGAGGAGTAATGTCTACCTGAGCAGAGAATTAAATCACTCTCAATCTCTGTGTGTTGTAATCAGAGCTTCTCCGTGCTTTGGTTACATAGCTGGGCCGCCTGCCCGCGCGTGCCATTTAATGCCATTTAGTGCCTGTTCTTGCATGTGAGCATGCCCCACTGGCATAGGTGCTGCTCTGCACTGCGCTCATACAGCAGTTACAGCTGATAACGGCGTCCTGACCAATGGCGCCATTACAGCATACTTGCCTCCTTCTCTAACTCACTGAAGGTCCTTTCAGACACAATGTGACACACTGCGCTCTGAAACCCGATATTTCCAATGACTTGCGCCGTGCCAGGATGGCTTTTTGCTGCGTCGAGCAAAACCCAGCTTTTGAGACCGCAAACTGCGGTGTGTCGCGAGCATATAGACTGCTGTCTTCCACCGGGAAATGGCAATTGTTGTCGTCCGGATGGAAACAGTAGGGATTATTTACACTGTTCAGTTCCAGAAACAGGCTAAGATAACGAAAAGGAAAAATAAGTGTGAAAATTTGTCATAAATCAGGAGAAATACGGGAGAATTGTGACCCCAGGAGGAAACCGAGAGAGGGCAATTAAAAACGAGAGTCTCCTGGGAAAATCGGGAGGGTTGGCAAGTATGTGTTGCAGAAGCATAGCGCCCGACCGCAGGTTCCCTAAATATTATTAGCTCTGTCAGCACTGTTGCCATTGTTTGCACTGTTAGCTATGAGCAGCAGTCGCTATGGGGAGGCAATCAAAATGCTCCCAATCTCGCATTTAGCACCTTTAACTATTACAATAGAAATGACTAAATAAAAATGGAACTTCAAACTATTAAGTTTAAAACCTTGCATTTGTTTTCTATTATCATGGGAGTAAATGGCTCAAATGCATTAATATTGCTCATTTCAAGACACAAAGGCCCAATTCCAATCCACCACCTACACACTCTCCCTACCCACATCCACTCCGTTTGCGCATTTGCGTGTAGGGTCCGCCATATTAAGGGCCATCCCAAACCAATTAACGGGAAGTGGAAGTGGCTTATAAAACCCTCCAACAGCGAGCCTGCATCGATGGCGACTTAACCAGGTGCCCTTACTAACAACGGGCAACGCTGTTTTGTGTTTGTCATGGAACACGATCCAATGTCAGTTCTGTGCGACTACCGGTACAAACATTTACTGTAATCTGCTCAAACTGATAGGCATTTATTTTATTCTACTTTAATGTCATGCAGATGTCAACAACATAAAGTTAATCCATTGTGTATATATATATATATATATACACACAACATATATTTATTATGTTTACCCCTATCAGGAGCTATAACCCCATAATGTATTATATCTTCAACTGTGCAATACTGATTTAACAGTGCAATAATTCAGCTGTGCAATAATCTGGTTTACTCCGGTATTGACACTGCATTTATTTATACAGTTTATACAGTTTACTTTAATATATAAATTTTTATATATTTATGTTCTAGAAAGGCAGCAAAACTTAACTCAATTTCCCAACGGGGATCAATAAAGTATTTCGGATTGTGATACTTATTTCCTTGCCAGAGAGAGGGAAGTTCGTCCCGAAGTGGCCGCTGCATTGATACCCTTCACCTTAAAGAAGGGAGCTCCATTGAGCTGTGAGTCTATTTACTATATAGACATAAGAGTGATAACGCTCTCTAACTCAGCAAGAAAGCAAATAAGCATATCTATATAATAAACACAAATGTCAAACAATAAGATAAAAGGTCTGATCTGGAAAATGTAATATAATGTCATAGATTGTTTTTATTTGTTACTTAAACTCTTTATTAAAATAAAATGTTGAATGCGAATGCAAGCCACAGCGGCCAGTCTGAACATAAAGTACTGAACATTTTCTGATGAGATTTCCACTCTTATGGAAACCTCAACTTAGAACTGAAAGTGCAGAAACATGACGAGGACACCCAGCTAAATAACAGTGGTGGATTAAATGAACATTTTATTAAATGGTTAGATTCAATATTTCAGTTAGATTCAAGGCATTGTATTCATTTTTTTAATTGTGCCTTAGAAATTACTTTTTCTTTCAGCAGTTCAAGGTTAGAATGAAAATGAGAATTTATATAACATCTCTTGATGGCATAAACTGTCTATTGAGCTCATAGAGACGAGCCGGCCGAGCACAAAGAGAACCCAGATCAAAGGGTTTGTGCAAAGCATGAGCAATTTCTTAAAGATGAATCTTCTCTAGGTCTGACATTTCCTTTGAAGTTCATCAAAGTTATCAAAGGGACAGGGTCATTACTGTAAATCCTCCTCACCTCAGTCATCTTCTCCAACCTTTTAGGACAGGAAATTAACATAAATATCTGACCACACTGTCGTCAATGTTTCTGTTTTACATTAACAAAAAATACATTGAAGCTGGTCCACCCAGCAAGAGTAACATTTGATTATAATTGGACATTTAAATCTCTGATCTTTGGAGACCACACAGAAAAAGATGTAGTTTACGCATTGTCCACTAGAGACCAGCAGGATATAATGTGTGCAACAACTTCTTCTCTCTCTCTCTCTCTTCTCTTCCTCACTCTCTATATGTGTGGACAGCGAGGACACGTTGACATGCAGTGAGCTAAACACACTTCCAAGGAAGGTTGATGACAGGAGTTGACCTGGAGTTGTTTTTTTACTGGATGCATTAGTAAAAATTGTGAAAACTACTATTGTTTATAAAACACAACAAATTCAATGATAGTGATGTATAAATAATAAAAGAAATGAGATGCCATAAACAAGAGTTAGACCAAAGGTGTTGTAAAAGCAAATTAGTACACTAACAAAGACAACTATATTTACTATATAGCCTATATAGACTAAGGTTAACTGCCAAATACGTTGCCCCTCGTGCAAGAAACAAACATATATAAAACCTCCATACTGTAGGAGGAACAACACCACAATTAGTCTAGTAAACATTGGCTGTATGTCAGAGTCCACACGAGTGAAAGTAAAAAGATAAAAAATACATAACAGTAATCCCCACAGCGAATTAACAGTTACATATACCCTACCCCACGCCCTCCTGCTGCCCCAATGAGCCCTTAAATGAAGAACACATGATAAAGTGCCCTCTACGGTGCCCTTCCAGTAGAGAAAACGTGATAAAGTGCCCTCTACGATGCCCTTCCAGTATGCATGAACGTTAATTATAACATTTTTGTCGCCGAGAAATGTCTTATAGTATGTCCCTCTCGTGTTACTTCTGGTTCCAAAAGACCTAGATGCCACACTCGAGGCTTCAAAACGGCAGTCCACAAACCAATTGGATGACGTCACGGTGACGATGTCCACTTATTCAGACAGACTGTCCTGTATTTAAAGACAGTTCAGACAGAAAGCGAAGCATATTTTTGTGGCGTGTTCAATTTCACTGCTGGACGATTTGTGCAATGCGTTTTGATATTCCCCAAACAGCCAATGTACCAGCCAGCTGTACACCCAGCTGTGGCTATAGCTAGAAACATTAGCTCCGACCATGTTTGAGTGGTAGTGTGCCTGCGTGTGTGTGTGTGTTTGTATCATGGATTTACAAAGAGAACTGGATACAGCTCTGGAGGTGGGGTACTGTTCATTACTATGAAAGTTGTTCAGTGGCGCATGAAGCAAAAAAATGTCAACTTCTGTGTATAAAATTATCCAGATCTTCCGGTGATCTTCCGCATCCATTGGGCCCATAGAGCAGGCGCAGTAGCGTTTCCTTTAACTCCACCTCCAAGCCCTCGGTCCAGACTCGGTCTGGGACTCATTAACATGAATAGAGGAAGAGAAATAACTCTGGATTTGGCTAATTGTGCATTTTACAACTTTTAGGACCTAATGATTTAAATAAGGGCTATTCAAGTGTTCGTACTGGGAAGTTGATTTACCTAAAAAAAATACAAATAAAAATGATCCGCTAAGTTACAGACGTCTCTTTCCCAATCTTAGTCTACGGAAAGAAAAGTTTTTGGGCCTAATGGCATCATGTGACGGACACTGAAGTTGTAATTCTACAATCTGGCAACTTTTTAAAATTTGCTTCAAAGCCCAGCGCTCTTCCTGGCGGATATTACAGCTCAGCCTGTGACTGATTTACCAGAAACTCCAGTTATCTCTGTTATTTCCTTCAATTTCGCTTTTTGAACACACTGCATGTAGGGAGGATAGGAAATTACCTCCAGATAATGGTAATTTGGAGGGTGGATAAAAGGTTGTTAATATTTGCCTGGCCACAGATTCAAGATGTTTATTGTCACTCTGGTTGTTTATGTTCAATCATGTGAAATGCTTTTGCTGGGAGGCTCCATAAAAAGAAAATAAATACTAAATATAAAAGGACATATAAAATATAATACAATAAAATATAATAACAAAATATAAAAAGCAATACAAATATCCATTTAAGAAAAAAGCAATTAAGAGGTTGTATATTGCACGGGGTTGGTTTGCACTCTGTGTGTGTGTGTGTGTGTGTGTGTTTTATTTATTTAGTAGTGTTATGGCCTGGGGAAAAAAGCTGTTCCTCAGTCTGCTGGTGCGTGTTTTTGGGGTCCTGTACCTCTTACCTGAGGGCAGCACGGAGAACAGGCTGCTGTGATTTGACAAAACGGTAGATGTAAAAATCTCAGTTAAACTGCTATAGATAGCCGTATAATAGGGGTTGCTACTAGCAACAGTATATTTAACTAACTCAACTAACTAACTTAAACCAACAGTTATAGACTTACACTCTGATTGTGTTATGTAGATTACAGTAAGTTTGCCATAATATACGCCTAAACACCAGAAATTACCTTAAGGTTACTTCTTCAAAAACAGCACATATTTTATAGTTAACTAATGCAGCACCAAAACTATAAAACCAATACACCCATCACAGATATTTTTAAAATCTCGTCCTTCTTATCAATAAATAAATAGCTTCCTTTCTCTCCCAGTGGTATCTCGCTCCCCTTCTCTCTGATATCCCAATGTGAATGATACCCCCTGACGTATACCCCACCCAACACTGTTTAATCAAAAAATGCATTAAATTAAGGAAGAAATCTGCTTTATGGAGATCTGTTTATTTCTGTATCTTTGTATTTGTTGTAACGTTCAATGGCGGACTCAGGCTGCCTGAGGGGCAGGGGTAAAAAAAATAAAAAGAGCACCAGTTGCAGGCGGTGAGGCGTCAACATGCATAAAGTTTTTGAGCATGTAGGGCAGCCTATTTGGCACTACATCATGTTTTCTCAATTTTAAGGCCATTATTGAGGGCATTTCAGCTTGGTTTCTCTACTGTAAAGCATACTAGAGGACGCTAAATCACGTTTTCCACTAGGGCACCCTAGAGGGTACTGCATCACATTTTCTCCACTGGAGGAGCACCCTAGAGGTTACTTTATCGTGTTTTATTAGGGGCATCCAAGGAGGCACTTTTGCTGTGGTTTGTTCAAATATATGTCTGTGTGAATATAACAGAAACCTGATTCTTCTACATTTTGTATTTTCCTTGTATACCACTACAAAGGTCAAATAAAGTATAAAGCATTTTATTAATGCACATGACCACTGTCTCTGATTGTTGATGGAAAACAAAGGATTGTATTTCCCATTTCCAGTAGCTTTACTCTGTTAATGCTAAAGTCTGAGGATTACTGATGTCAGTTACAGTAATGATGCAAAGAGTAGGCCTAGTCGGTAATCATACATTATATGTATAGCATGTAATGAATATAGAATTAATTAAATGGAGTAGAGATCAGAGGTGGATGGGATGTTTTTGCAAAGGAAATGGATTATAGGACAATATTTTATTTTTAAGGGTTGAAATTACCTTTGTGTCACACTTTTAATAACAGACAATGGAATGTATGAACTTGTGTGGCTGCAATGACTAAATATAAATATGAGAAAGGATGTTACTCAGAGGGAAGAGATTTTTCAGTGCACAAAAAAAATATTTATATATATTTAAACAAGCACTTGACCAAATAAATTAAGTAGTACATTTTATTTCAATAGAATATATTCCACCATATATCTTTAGGTCCTTTGTCTTTGCTCAAAACCTCTGATGTGACCAATGCCTGCACCTCCAGATAAGGTATTGACAAGGGGATTGTGTAACACTTATGTTGTAGTGAACATTTAATACAGCAGACTTCCTCATATCACCAGCGATCTTGTGCATAATCAAAGCCCCAGTGAGGGCAGCAGCTTGCAATAAGCCCACAACTCTTCGCAATAAGCCATGTGCACTAAAATGAGCTGCCAACATATTTATTCACCATCTCGCTTGAGAGCACTTCTTTATTTTTAACATGTGCAAATCCAAAGAGTCTTGCTCCTTCATGCTGGTAGACATGAAAACACTCCATATAGCAGGTTTGCCATCCATGTTGTCACAGACAACAACAGCCTTTATCTGCACTCATCATTTAAATGCATTTGACCAATAAGTGGATGTTTTCCGTGTTCCTATTCAACATGAAATGAGAACATTGCTGATAATTAGGTCAGGCGTCCTCCGAAGCAGAGCCGGAGTCAGGGGGGGAAGGTTTATTTAGTGTGTTCCAAGAAAAACGGCTCCAAAATCATGAGGCAAAGGAATATGCTTTCTAAATGTATGTGCCAGGAAGTTTAAAGAAACCACAACAATATGCTGCTCTCAGAAAAGGCTTCATGAACTAGTTAGGTGATCAGTCTGCAAAAAGCTACCAATATGACTGAGCCACAAAAGTTTATTTTTTTGGTATCATTACACATTTAACCTAGGGCCAGCTTAAGGCATAGGCCATATTGGTATTCGCCTAGGGCGCTGCCTTCTGGGGGGCGCTAGCCCTCTAAAAAAAAAAAATTATAATTATAATTTTTTTTTAAATGCTGGTAGGTGCCCTTCCTCATTTACTGCATTGAGGTAACAAATGAAAAAATAAATAAAGAAAGAAAGAAATACACTTTTCACCCCTGTAATTCTATTTATCCAGCCCAGTCGCACAGCAGTTTGTGAAATAGTCAGGAAAATGAATGAATGAATGAATATTTTTTTGTGATGAAAAAACGAAGGACCATCGCTCAGGAGACCGGTGTTCGTGTCCTGTGAACACTACTTAAGTTACGCCACTTCCGGTGTTATTGTAACCCAAACCGCGATCTTTTCCTTAACCTAACTAAGTAGTTTTGTTGCCTAAGCCTATCCAGGTCAATCATTTCCTAGGCCTATCTAAGCAGTTTTATTTTGAAAAAATTGAGAAAATTGACACATGCGTCACGTGTTGCTGGCCATTCGTAGGAAAACGCATGAAAAATATATTGTTGAAAGTCGTGCTGAGCCTCATGAAGAAAAAGGTGTGTATTTATTTACCATTTGTGTCTATAAACACGAATCAAATAGATTCAATTCCGTGACTATTTCACAAACTGCTGCGAGACTTTGTTGCTTTCTCACACCTTTTCATCTGCCTGGCCTCACTTATTTGTTGATAACAGTGTAAATTGTAGAAAAACTGAATAAACCCTTTTAAGCCAACAATATCAGGGACTAATTGTTTATTTATATTATAATAAATACAGTTATTTATGAAAATGAAAATCATAATTTTTGTTTTAAAACCACTGTGATGGCCAAATTTCACCTGGGGCACCAAAAGGGCGAGAGCCGGCCCTGATTTAACCTATTCTATTAGAGGATGTACTTTATATAAAACCAACAACCTCAAACCCATAACCCCATTAATGGACTGTGTAAAGTCCAAACTATTTTCAGCTTAGCAAGTAACACCAGTTGGCTTTTTGTTTTGTTGAGTGAACTTCGCTCCTAAAACCACCTGCCATGCAAATACTAAAAACACACACACATGAAACACACACTGAGAAGGCACCCATTTTTGTGCCATGGCAGATGTGGCCATTGGCTGTGACGGTTAATCCAGAATGCTGGATTTGATACAGGCAGGATTTAGCCATAACCATGATACTAACATCTGTCAGAGTCCCGCTCTGAGCTCCCAAACCAGGACGGGACAAAAGCAGGAATATTGTTGTCTCACTGTTTTGCTAAAAAGAGGAGGGAGAAGCAGTCGATAGATTGAGAAACCTGAGGTGAGTGTTCAAGGAATTAATCAATGTACTGTATGCTTCGTGGCCTAGAAAAGAGGCGCTTGATTCATTACTGCTTATGTAACATGTTTTTTTTCCACAGCCTTGATTCTAGGCGCTTTGTGCTTGTGGTGCATCACTTCATTCACAAATGCTCTGCTTTTCTTATTAACTTAGAAACATGATCATTTGTATTCTGAATACGTCATAGGAGAGTTGTTTGCATCTTCATTGTATTTATTACTGCAGATTAGTGTTGCTTATTGTCATGAATGCAACTAACTGAATACAAATAAAGTGTTTACATTTAGAAATTAATCTGAAAACAGAAGACTACTGAAATAAAAAAGAAATGTTATATCACTACATTGCTCATGGTCATGCAAGAATCACATTTTTGGCATATTTCAGTGATAAATTAACTTTGTATTCAGATTTCTTTGACTGACTGGAGGTCTTTTGGGGTGACGGGCTAATTAGATCGTTTGTTTTAAAGATTATTTCTTATCAGTTGACATGGCTTTATTGTAGTCTCATCATGTCTACATCTGATTAACACTCTTTACTGAGTATCTGCTGTTGTGATTAGCAACACTGAGGATGATGATTACATAAATCGGTGGAGGGTTTTAACTGTGAATGTTGTGCTGTAATGCACCGTGCACTCTTTAAACCCTATAAACATTTAGATAGAAACTTCTACAGTCACAGGTATTTGTTACAGAATTGTGCCCTTACTGCCTGCAGCATGCAGAAGCCTTTATAAATGATGAACATGAATTGACTCAATATAACAAGCTGCCTTGAAAATAGCAGAACAAGAGTGCATTATGATTTCAGACTGATGGATGAAATGAAATTGTAATGACCTCTGACGGAATTTGGGTCACTGCAGCCGACAGCTCAGAAAGACGATTACGAACCCAGCAAAGCAAATGAAAAAAGTGTGAGGCAATTAACAGCTTTTATAATTACAATTGCTGCTCAAGATGCATAATGTATTAGAGAGAACAAACTCAAATGATCTTTTTTCAACTTGAAAGTTGATGACTTTTCCTAAAGTGATCCTTACATTTTAAAAAGTGAAACATTACCTTTGTTTATATTTCCATGAAAGCTGTACAGCACCAGGGTACAAAAACTGTCTTCATAGACAAAAATATAAAAACAATTCAGACAGCAAAAACAAATCTTCAAAGCATTGTTTACTAATGGGGAATGCAGTCAGAAGTGGGGTCATCTTTGCTTTAAAGGTGTTGCAGATGACAATACCCCAGTTTCTCCAATTATACTAACTTGTCACAAAGGAGGCTAAATAACGCTCCAAACTTGCGCTAAATTTTGGCAAGAAAAAACTAGCTTGGCCATTTTCAAAGGGGACCCTTGACCTCTGACCACTTTATGATAATCACATGCAGTTTGGGGACAAGTCATAGTCAAGTCAGAACACTGACACACTGACAGCTGTTGCTGCCTGTTGGGCTGCAGTTTGCCATGTTATAATTTGGGCATATTTTGTATGCTTAAATGCAGTACCTGTGAGGGTTTCTGGACAATATTTGTCATTGTTTTGTGTTGTTAATTGATTTCCAATAATACATATACATACATTTGCATAAAGCAGCATATTTGCCCACTCCCATGCTGATAACAGTATTAAATACTTGATAAATCTCCCTTTACATTACATGAACAGATAAAAATGTGTGATTCATTTTTCAATTAATCGTAATTTGATATTTTAAGCCACTGACAGCTCTAAAGTACATATAACTGTTGCCAAAATCTTTCAATATTGTTATTGTTTCCCTACAGTTTTTCTAAACTGTGAAAAGGGAAAACCCAGATATTCACAAAGTTTGTGATGAATGACAGTTTGTTTCTTCATGCAAAATATATTTTGGGGCTAAAATTATTGAGCTGCTTTATTTTAGGGGTTTTACGAAATGGGTAATTTTTTACCCTTAGGACAAGGGGAAAATACACAATGTTAAGAATACACAAGGGTTTTAGTAAATACCTCGGCATATTTAATTTATTTATATTTATTTTATTTAACACATGACTCAATAGTGGTGTGATTAACTTGAACTCTGTATCTTTGGGCATTATCTTATTCAACCAAATGTGTAGAAGCACTTTAAAATATTGCAAAAAGTAGATTAAATTGGAGTTGTTAGCATGAAATTCACTTTTTTAGCCACATGCTAAACGTCATCATCATTGTCACTGTCAGCCTCTTACAGTATTATGTAGATATTAGCATGTAGCTCACAGCACTGCTGTGCCTAAGTGGCTGTGTAGACTCTTTCAAACAGCGTTCATTCTTTTCCAACCAAAATTTAGCCAACTCTAAACAGCTCTGGCCTCCATACAGGAGGTGAAATCAAGCCGTCTGTGTAACCCATAACCTGCCTTATTCTGGGGACTTAGCATTAAATTGATTACTGTCCCAGAACCACGCTCCCTACGGTGAACTTGGTGTATGACAGACTTCGATATGACATAAAAATGCTATTTTCAGATACAGGACCATCACTTCCAACAACAAGCTAATGACACTGCTGGAGAGATGCAGCCTGGTCAGCACTTCAGAAGCTGCTCAGTAAGCAGCGGCTCATTCTGGCTCATTAGCCCTGGCACGCTGAATAAGTACCGAAATGCCAGGTCAGGTTTTAGCTCGGTGCTGAATATTTGATGGAATTTTAATTGGTTTGGAGACCTTGAAATGTAGAGCACAACTTATTTTTTTTCTTCTTTTTGCATCTTTGGTGGCCTAAAGGTAAACACGCATTGGCTACTCCACTGTGCTGCTGGTAGTTTGACTAGCTGACATTACCGTCACATTCATTTCTTTTGTTTTTTTCTTTTAACATCAGAAATCATTTCAGCAAGAAAACAACATTCAGTTCACATTATGCAAAGGATTGTGATGCAGCGGGCGGGGCCGCCTTTCACAACGGTTCATTTCATAAATGCCTGAATTTCATCTCATAAATAATGTCGCCTCTGAATCCAAGAAATAACCATGTTGTTTCATTAGTAGTCTTTTTATCAACAGGCCTTTATGACTTGCTGTTATTCTGTTTCTTGAACAAAGGCAGAATATCGTTGACTGTCAGGGAGGGATATTAATGAACACAATGGTAATAATGTTGAAGGTTGAAATCCACTTCACATACACTTTGACTTTATGAAAGGCAGCAGGAGCACTGTCACTGTGGACGCCCTGTGCAGCTTTGGTAAATAAATAAATAAAACGGCCCTAACTTTAAATAAAAAGCAGTAAAGACTGTTCGGCCCTGAGACTCCTTCTCACTTATAAAATAATATATCTGCAATATAACTGCAAAGTAGCCTGTAAACACAGTATGACTGTAACTTTACTCTACATAGATGTTGTTACGTAGTTCTCAAGTACAGAAACCTTAACCCAGCAAGTTTACTATTGCAACGGCTGTATACACTATGAACAAACTGTTCAGTACTAGTTCTGTTGGCTGACCTTTTTGATGCAACGAGGAAACTTTGTGTGAGTTGTGGACTGAATCCTTGAGGCTGGCAGGTAGACAGACAAAGAGAGAGGCTTAAGGAAAACATCCTGTGATAAATAAGCTGAAGACTTCATTCATTCTGTCCCTGTAAAGAAATAACAGCAAATCTTGCAATACCAAGAGTTAAACCAGCTTTCACAATATTAAGTAGGGCTGTGTTTTGGTAGGAATCTGGCGATATGATTCATATCGTGATACAGGGGTTAAGATTCAATATATCACAATATATTGCGATACTGTAATCAAGGCGATATATTGCAATTATTTATTTTTTTTAATCTAATTTTAGGAAAACTTTCATAGTATAAAGAATACACCACCATATGCATAAAATCTGAGTTAAATTTTTTTGATTATATCATCCAATCAGAACAGTGGAGTCTGCGTTTGCATCTCTCACAGTCCCTGTAACATCCAACATCACAGCAATACTTTGAGAGGGCCCATACACTGAGAGGACGCATCTCTTTACAAATGAAATAAAGTATTGACTGACTTAATCTTTGCATGTAAACTATTAATTAAAAATCAATAGTGTTTTTGAGAATTGATACAGTATCACAAAAACATTTCTTACACCCTTAATATTAAGCTAGACATAAGAAATGATAGAGAGTTTTTTAATAAGGAGGATTTCAGTGGAGCCCAACAAATCAATTATGTCCTCAGAGGCCATCGTGGAAGTCTGTAATTTTTATATCAACAAGTTCCCACTGGTACTTCTAGATGTTGTAAACAAAAAGACTGTGGGGAACAAGGGAGTGACAATTTGACATTTTGGAGGAAAGAAGAAATAAATTATACCAGTATAAAACTGAAGTTTAGGTGGAAAAAAAACTTAATTAAAGAGTAAAAAGAAGAGGTCAGCTACACATTATATTACAGCCCACACAGTCTGAAAGTGTGCGTTGTTTTCCTCATTCGTACAATTCATCCCCCTTCTCTTTTGCCTTTAAAAGTGGTCAGACACTTTGCACAAAGAGCTTACACTGCCCTCAGGGCAACGTGTGGAGAATAACACCGTGCTCTGGGCGGTTAGCCATTCCCAGCAACCATCAAGCCCACCACTAAGTCCCTCAGATGTTTTGAAAGGTGCAGCATAGCAAATTTACCCAAGGCGGCACTAAATTTGTGGGATTATCTGTGTCCATCAGAGCAGTCCATCTCAGACAACAGAATGCAGACACAGTCATTAATCAAAGGCACAGTGGTATTTTTGGGAGGGCAACTGAGCCCATTCTTACCGTCTTTGGTAGCATTAAATAGTATTCACTGTAGGAATAATCCTTCCAAAGGCTGGCACTCCATTACAGTTTTTGGTTGAGTTCACAATGAGTCATGCAATGTTTCTCAGTCTACAATGCCATCTTGGTATATATCAGATCAGTCCAAACTGCTCCAGCTATAAGACAATGTGCAACAAAAATGATCTTGGTTTCTTGTTGCTCTCGCCTCCTCCTTCCATATCCGTGGACCTTCTGTACAGAGAGCAGCATCACAGGATGCATGGTGAACATCTTTTTATGACTCTTAACCTGCTGTTTCACAGTAATGAAGTGAGTAAAGTGAAGACTTTAAGATGCTGTGCAGAAGCTCTAACTGCTTTTATTTGATTGTAACAGCTGGTGCAGCGGAACCATGGGCAAGGCGGGGAGTAAAGTCCTGAGAGAGGCCTCGGTGGACGGGGTTCAAGCCCAGGTAACAAAACAACCACTTCATACACATACAAGCTGCACACTTAGAACACATGCAGGAAATTAACTTGCAAATCAACACATTCTCACTTGGCAAATACTGTACGCAAAAAATGTGTATTCAACTAAAAACACATTAAACTGCTGTGCGTGTGCGTGCGGGCGGGTCCTTACTCTGGTGAAATGGGCCAGCTGCTGTGCTCTCCAGCCCTCCAGCTCCTGGTTATGCAACCAGGATCAGCCGCGGCTTTCTTTCACACTTCATTTTCCCACATCGCATCATGATACCTATAATCATCAAAAATACATTACGGAGCTTTGGACAGACTATTAATATCTTGATCGTGAATAAGCCGGGCCAAGGAGTGACAGTCACTGGATGTACCCGATGATGGATAGAAATTCTATTTATTGCCAAGATATCCAGAGAGTGTTTTATTTATATAAGCTACCCACTAGAAGTAGATACATCAAAACTTCTAACGGGTTAAATATGACATCAAATCGTGATAGTTGTGATAATTTCCGGAAATTTAATTGAAAAAACATTTATAGATAAAATAACCAGATTCCTACCTGTTCTTTCAGGACTTCTGTATGGAGGACTAAAGCTGCCATTATAATATTAAATAAATTATTTATGTGCATATTTATTTGTTTTCAAATTATCCTCCACATTTATTTGATAAATGAAATTAATGATTTATTTCTACATTTCTTTCTTTATTATTTTATTTTATTTATTTATTAATTTTAATTTTAAGTCTTCCATATTTTGGGGGCTCTTAGGTTTTTGGCTAATTTAGTGATCTAAATTAAATACATTACACTTTAAGGCTATTTGATGCAAAAAATCTTGTAAATTCCATTTTCACATAAAACTTTCATGGATTTTTTTTAAATCCCCCACTACACTGAAACTATGTTTGCCCATTTTTCAGTGCTTGTGCTCATACATTTGGGTATCTGGAGTGTCTACAAACCCACAAACTGTGAAGTAAGACACCCCAGTCAGTTTTTTTGTGGGCTGCCTGGATCAGAAAACATGTGAACACAGCTTGAGAACTACCTTTTTAAAGGTGCACCATATTTTTCTCACAAGCCAATCAGAGCAGATTGGGCTTTTTCAGGAGGAGGTCTTAAAGAGACAGGCGCTAAAACGGAGCGTTTCAGACAGAGGGTGAATACAGGTATATTCAGAAAGACAGTATGAGAAAAATAATGTGTTTTTTGAACATTAAAGCATGTAAACATGTTCTAGTAGAAACCCAAAATACCAGTATGAACCTGAAAATGAGCATGATAAGTCCCCTTTAAATCTGAGTTTGCAAACACGTACATATACAACTGGGATTTTGTAATCGCACCATTAGTTTGGAAGCCAGTCGTGGTCCAATATCCTATTTAACACCACGCTCTGATGTGGAAACATGGAGCGTCCAGTAATCTTCCACTGAGAATCGACTTCTCAATGAATTAAGAGACGTCTTGCAGCCAGCTGTTAAACTTTTGTAATGAACAAGATTTGCATATCTATAGATTCTGGATTAGATGGAAAATGTAATTTAACAACTTTAACTAGATAATCTAATTCTTTGGTGACTGTATCACCATATCAGACGCAAATGATTATTCTAAGCAGAATATTCTTTAAGTTTTATTAAAGAATTGCCTGCAAAGACTCACACGAGATATTAGGAGGATGAATACATTTGTATAAACACATATCATATCTCTATCATCTCATGGTATATCTCATTATATCACTCCACTCTACCATCCACTATTGAGGAGATAAGATATGAGCAGGCTTAGCAACCATATGCATTGATGTGAATTCTGGCACAGTTCTTACACGTTGACAGCATTACTGACGTTTTTTAACCATTGAAATATTCTGATTTAATTCTTATTTATTCTATTCTTGAAGTTATATTCAACACACTTAATAGATCCCAATTCTAAGCTTTTTTTATTATTTGTATTTACTCATTTACGCAGTGGTTATACAGTTTATTATGTGTTTGATACACATATTTTTACATATTTCTTATATTTCTCATTTCTTATTTATTTATATTACTCTACATATATTGTGTTACATATATAGGGCTGTCAAAGTGAACGCATTAAGGCAAATTCGTTTCACGCCAAATTTAAAAAATGTGCGATTAATTTGTGAATATTCACAATTAATCATGGATAATTAATCGCGATTAAATATTTTAACCGATTGACAGCCCTAGTTATATATTGTAGCATTATGTAAATGTACATAATATTACATTTTACATACTCCTTTATTTCTTTATGCTTATATATTAAAGCAACTGTAACGTCCCAGTAAAGTACTTCTGATCCTGGTACATATCAACATTGTATGTATTGCATTGGTTCATAGATTTAATGGTAAGCAACCAATATGTTCAGCTCCAAAGACAACAAACGTATTTCCCAGTTTCCATCAACTCTTTCCTTTTTTTGCAGTGAATGCTATAAGATCGGATTTGTCTATTCTGTTATAAGCGAACAAGCAAGTCATGTGTGTATATTGTTTGCCAGTGAGCCAAATTACTGATTGTGTTTCTAAACTAACAAAAAATACATGCAAACACATATTCTTGGACACTTGTATCTTTGTGCAGTGTGTCTGTTAGCTGGCAGTAGTTTGAGTGAAGAAGTTGTTGAGGCAGTGCATCTTATCCTCGGTCATTATCCAAATTCCCCTCAACCTCCCAAACTGTCTGTCATCCCCTCACCCAGTTGACCCAAATTTGCTGCACCCAAGTGATTGTACTTTTCAGCTCATGCTCTGGCTAAAAGGAGCAACGTATCACCCCATCTCGACTCGTGTCGGCTGAGCGGGTGCCATCTTTGTCAGCTCGGTTGGCGGGCTCCACAAGGCGAAGGCTGGACTGAAGTGAATTGATTCACAGGGATTAGGGATTAAGACTTCGCCCGGCCGCTTTGGTGGAGTAAATCTGGGGATTATGATGTCAACAGCCTGTGGCTGCAGCAGAGGAAATTGAATTGTGAGAGACGGGAGCGCCGATGGCCCGGGATTACAGCACAGTCAGTGAGAAATCAGAGATGGGAGTCCATGTCTTTGCCTTTCTCCTGCTCAGGAAAACCTCCACAGGACACCGTTTACTGGTTTTTGGGGCGCAGGAATCGCTTACATAGTAGAACTAACTCTGAGTAAATGTTCAGGATGTTTGATTGTGTGGTAAGAAGATTTCTGTGTCAGTGGTAATCCAGTCCTTCCTGCTCTGGCCTGTAAAGCATCAGGTGGTGAGTACCGTTAAGTGCAACAGGGATCACTTGTAACACGATGACAGGGATTTCTGACTTAGAACCGAAACCAACAGATTAAATGGAGGAGAATATATGGTTAGAGAATCCAGAAATATGGGGAGCTTTTGGAAGTGTAAAACCTAATAATTGTACAGATTTAGTGCTAAACTTGTGTGGTATGTTGTGTGTTTATCAAGCCAACTCCTGCTGCTCCTCCTGATCCTGTTGCTGCTCCTGTTGCTGCTCCTGCTTCCGTTAAATTCGAAGGACTCACTAAAACCAACAAGATGAAGGTGAAATGGACCCAGCTGGGTTTGGTGTTCTTCCTCGTTTTGTCACTTGTGATGACAGGATGCTTCTTCTGGCAATATCAGCTGCCTAAACTTTTGCCAGGTAAGAAGATCGAACACTGTTGGTAACCAGTAATATTGAAGCTAAGCAACCTTTATTTTAACTAATCTTTATACATCGATGGACTTTTTTACTTTTTTTTTTACTTTTTTAGACACTGACCACTTATTTATTCAGGTTTACTAAAATGTAAAAACTGCAAATAATAGTGAGCTGTGAAGACTTGACCTTTCTTGAGACATGAAAGCAAAAACAAAATATTTAAAATTAATTTCCATTTCATCATCAGGACACGATTAATCATTTCTTATTTTGGTAAAAGAAAAAAAATCACACTGTCTGCGAAACCTTGAACCTTATCTATTACATTCAACACTGGATCGTAGCCGTTAGCTTTCAGCTAAAACTCCAAACGCTCCTTCTTATCTGATCTGACTTCCACAGCAACAGCCCACAACCTCAACTCCAACTGCAACCTTGATAATCGATAGATTATTCTCTCATAATTAAGGAGATATAGATCTTGTAATTAAGAGATCAAACAATCTCTATATCAAGCAATCTTTATCTTGTAATTATGAGATAAAGTGCTAGAATTAGCCCACAGTTGTGCTTGCTGGGAGTGTGTATAATTGCCAGCATCATAACAAGTTCAGGATCTCAGTATGGCACTCTCAATTTAAACAGACATTAAGTTGATCAGTACAGTACATATATTATTATTTAAAAATGAAGATTGACATGTGAAATATGTTTAATTGTGGTCCCTTTAATCCAGGAAAATCAGTGTAAACGTCAAACATAGCACCAGAATGTGTCATGTACCAGTGCTGCTTTGGATCATAAATTTGGTTTGAATATGTTGACACTTAATTATAGCACCTCACCAGTCTCTTCGGTGTCATTTATTAAGAGTCAAAATGCTTTATTATCCAAAATACAGTCCAGGTTTATAATATCCACATTAATACATATGAGTAAAGTAACATCAGGTGATGTTATTAATGGAAAAAGCACGGCACCGCAGGCTCTGATTCATATTTTCCGATGTGCACTGATGCGTCTTTACATTATTCCATCCTTTACAATGAAAAGGCAAATGGTGGCCTTAAGCCACAGTGAAACATATTGAAATATCATATTGTTCATCCAGAGTTCCCAGCGGGAACAGACAGCATCTCTTTAGATCAGCGTCTTGTATATCATATACCCTGCGAAATTGTATCCCGCAAGATCAACAGGGTTCATCAGGAAGCGCAGAGAATTAATGAATCCCCAAGCCAGCCAATTACACCGCATTATGCCGGCCTTTGTGTCGCCGATACATTATTCTACCAAATATCAAGTAGGAATAACAACAGCCCGTCCCCCTGTGCTTCCTTTCCTCTTTTCTCATTTCCCACCCACCGTTCAGATGAAGAGACGGGTCGTAATGCCAAATTAGAGATGATGTGTCCTCGCTTCCCCGAGCCTCTCCAGCTGGAGCATCCCATCCCCGGTCTGAAAGAGGCCCTGGAGAAGGTGAGAGGAGTCGTCCATCATGCACAGATTTGAAACCGAGGTCGTATATTTCTATCACTCATTTTACAGGCTGACCTGGTGGTGGTAATCCTTCACACCAAATGCCGTTGCAGTCGGTTGACAGAAGGAGATTAAATATATAGTTGATGAAAAGCTGAGGGTCTGTCTGAGCAGCAGAGGTCTCAGTTCATCAACCGCATGCAATGATTTACATTGACACCTTAGCACCCACAAGAGAATCTGAGAATGAAGAGGTGTGGGTGCCAACCAGTTCTCATGCCGACTCATCACATACTGACGCTTTGTCAGGACCCCTTGGCGTCATTTAAGGCACTGGGTAGTCCAGAATGTCAAGCTCCACTACAGTCGCAGTAAACTCCCTGGTTGACATTGAGAATTCAAACAAAAACAGGTTTAGGCAACAAAACCACTTAGGTAGGTTTAGGAAAAAAAGATTGTGGTTTGGGTTAAAATAACTGTAAATTCACACACTTTAATAGGCTACTCTATCAAAAAGTAAGCACAAGTTCAAGCCATGTAGGTCTATGAGGCAAGAATATTTAGTTATACTTTTCTTAAGTATATCTCGATCAAAACATTAATTACAAGTAAGCCTATAAGCCAAGTATACTTAGACTTTTCTGTATACTTGTCAGTGTAAGCTAAGTATACTTGGACTTTTCTGGATATTCATCAGTATGAGACAAGTATACTTATGTATACTTTTGTTAAGTATATCTCTGATAAGTCCATAAAAAGTAAACTCCAAGTGTACTCTCCTATTTTAAGTTTAAAAGAAGTATACTAATAGCACACTTGAATAAACTTCTTTTTGGTAAGGGAAGTGAAACCTAACGTTGTGTACACAAAGACAACACATTGTTAGTTTCACACAGGCAAGGCAAGGCAGCTTTATTTGTATAGCACATTTCAGCAACAGGCTTTCAATTCAAAGTGCTTTACATAAACATTCAAGAATATTGCGACAAAGTGCAAAAGGACATTAAGACATAATTAAAACAGTTATAAAAACACGTTAAAGATTAGAAAAAGGACACAGGACACAAACAGCGCTCTCCTGAGGTCATGGTCATGTGTTTGTTGGACTTATCCTACCACCCACTCTGTATGGGTTTTTTCAGTCTTTATGCTACGTCACTACTAACCTGACCTTGTCGTTAGAAACTGTTTGGAAAAGGGCAGGTACTTTAAAAAAATACTTAACAGGTGATTGGATGAACTATCTGTCAATCAAACTCTTGCCGTAGCCAGTCGTGAGAAGAGCGAAAACATGTTTTCCATCAAGAAAAGCCTTCAGTGCTGTTCTTTGCTCTTCTTTCAATGAAGAAATACTCTCAAGTTCTGATGCTATTGCAGCATCTACGCTAAACTCTTCAGGAGCCACCATTGTTGTTTAGCACGAACAGTCGCTTTGTGTCTTCTCACACACCTAAGCCACCCTCGTAGCTGCCAGTAGCTCCTCACAGGACACTGATTGGTCCGTGGTCTGGCGAGCCGGACACAAACTTATTACTTGAAGACTGACGAGATGGATTTTCGTGTGATATGTGATCCAACAAATCTTGAGTGATTGCGAGAATCCACCTGCCGTGCAAGGTAACAGGCCGTGGGTGCACATTAGTAATGAGGATATAACTGTGAACATCAGCATTAACATCTGACTCATTCATTTAAAGTTGAGCAGAAGTTTGCCAGTTGAATTTCAGTTTCTACTTCTTTCATTTCTGAAACCAAACACTTACAGCCAAACTGAAAAATGAAAATCAAGCATATAAACTATTTGATATTCATAACTGTGAAAGGGTGTATTTTTCTCATTTCAGCCTTGTGAGCCACTTGAAGAAAAATGTAATCTTTTTTTCTATTAGTTTTGAAGAATAATTCTGTTACCTGCATATTTAACTTCCCAAGCAAAAAGCATACATTTCTCCTCGTAAAGATAGCAATATAATTAAAATCCTGTGCTCATTATACTATATAAATATTTTTTTGCAAAGTGAGACATCAAAGTAACTGCTCTGGGGTTTCACATTGTAGTTAATAAGGCATTATATGTCAAAGTAAAAGCACACAAATAAAACATTTAAAAATAATTTGAAGTACATTTGAGCTGTGATGCTCAAATCATAAATCAGTACATGCAGGTTGAATACAAACAGCATGACTGTCAGTATTATCTGTACCACTTTGTACATGTATACGGTTGTTATCAGCGCGTTAAGGCACCTATCCAGTACCACATGGATCGATGTCTGTCATACCTAAAGAAGTGTCTGTCCTGCAGTGGTGGAAGAAGTACTCAGATCCTCAACTTAAGTAAAAGTACCAATACCAGAATGTAAATATACTTCATTGCAGTGAAGTGAAGTGCTGTATTTAAAATCCTGCTTAAAGGTCCAGTGTGTAGGATCTGACAGTATCTAGCGGTGAGGTGAGGAGATTGCAACCAACTGAAGCCTCTCCCATGTTCAAAACGTGTTGGAGAGCTGCGGTGGCCGACGCGAAAACGCGAATAGCCCTCTCTAGAGCCATGTGGAGCAGATGCAAGCGAGTAACGTCATCGAATTCCAGCCTAAGCAGGAAAAGTTCACAGAGTTTGGTTTGTCCGTTCTGAGCTGCCGTAGAAACATGGCAGCGCAACATGGTGGACCTCGTGAAGAGGACCCACTCCCTATGTGAATATAAACGGCTCTGTCATGTGAATGTAATGTGCGGGGACTAACTAATGTGTAAGGTTACATGGGCAGTAATTAGGTCATGACAGAGGGTCATTGGTTGGGTTACACATGCGCAGTCGGAATAAGTTCAGAGCTGCCTTGATGGACACTTGTTCATTATCGATGACAAATAAAGCCTCTCAAGTCACAGTCAGTCGTCGGCATTTATTCGATAAGCAACAGCTTGTACAGGCTCATTCTAAGCTAATGAAACCACAACGATTCTTATTGACAGGTGATTTTACACTAACGAAAACATACTTATTAATATCATACTGCATTCCTGCCAATAGATCCCCCTAATTGTTACACACTGGTCCTTTAAGTAAAACTACAGAAGTATTATCAGCAAAATGCACCTAAAGTATCAAAAGTAAAAGTACTCGTTCAGCAGAAAAGAAGAAAGATGCCCCTGTTACTGATGATGTTAGATTGTTAAAGGAGACGTATCATGCTCATTTTCAGGTTCATACTTGTATTTTGGCTTTATACTAGAACATGTTTACATTCTGTTTGTCTGAAACACTCAGCACCTGTCTCTTTAAGATCCCCTCCCAAATATAGTGCACCTTTGCAAAGGTAGTTTTTCATGATATGTCTCCATTAATACTACTCAATCAGTGTGTAAGGAGCATTTCACTGTTGTCGAGGTGGAGCTAAATAGTTTTAACTTTTGTGTATATACAGTTTGGTAGTCCAGTGGTTTCCAACCCGGGCTCGTGTCCCCACAAAGGGATACAAGATAAATCTGGGGGATCGTGAGATGATTAATGTAGAAGAAAGAAAGAAAAGACAATGTTCTGCTACACACATTTGTATTCATCTATTCTCTAATCTCCAAGCTTTTTGTGAAATATTGGAAAACTAATTTAAAAGGAAATCATCTGAGAAGTTTGACGGGACTCGCTGTCTGATGGAACTGCTAGCTCATCTGAAACGTGACAAGGGGCCCAAAACTAAACACTGATTTATTGTAAGAAGCCACAAGCAAAAAAGGTTGGGAAGTGATCGGATTGAACGTAACGATAGAGCTGTTGATGGGGCAGGTGGCATATTCAACTTATGTTAGTGTTATGTCTAGAGGAGAAAAACATGTCTTTGCCACACTAAAGTTCAAAATGCACATTTGTGCCGTGTGTCTTGCTCGTGCCTATGACAAGATGATCTTTCTTCCTTGTAGCAGCAATCAATGACTGCAAATACACTTGACTTGGTTTGACACCCAGTGAGAGTTCATGATTTTTTTGTTTTTATTTAAAAAGGAAAAACCTCCTCCTGAATATTTTTGTAACCTCCTCCAGGGCCCACACTTTGGTTATGGGTGTGAGGATATCAATACCACTCTTGTGTCTAAAATATGAATCTACAGGACTGAACTTATTTATTACACCCTTTTTACTATATAATGATTTTAAGCCATGTTAAAGGAATAGTTTATATAATTTTTTTACAAATGTGTTTATTAATTTTCCTGTTAAGAGTTACGTGAGAAGATCAATACTTCTCTCATGTCTGTACGTTGAATACGAAGCCCCAGCCAGCAGCTGGTTAACTTAGCTTAGCATAAAGGGGAAACAGCTAGTCTGTCTTCCTTGAAGTTATTTTTAAAAAGTGGTCTACACATACATCCATCTAAACTGGTTATATTTTCAGAATAAACTCACTTCCTGCCTTGTCTCTTCCAGGTGGACATTTTGCTTCGGCAGAGCATCAACCCCATCAGCCTTCCCTCTCTGTCGGCCATCGTGATCTTAAATGACACAGTTTTGTGGACCGGCAACTTTGGAAAAAAGAATGGCAGCGACCCTCTCTCAGGACCCCCCAATGAGTACACAATTTACAGGTGAGTACTCGATGGAACCTACAACACCAGGGCAGCAGCCAAGATGTTACAAATACCAAGGTCATGAGTAGAAGTCCCCACCACCAGAAATAATAATAATAATACCAACCATGTCATACTAGCTTGTCGCAAAGCAGGCTAAATAACACTCAAAACATACGCTAAATTTTGGGGAGGAAAAACTGGCATGGCCATTTTCAAAGGGGTCCCTTGACCTCTGATCTCAAGATATGTGAATGAAAATGGGTTCTATGGGTACCCACGAGTCTCCCCTTTACATACATGCCCACTTTATGATAATCTCATGCAGTTTGGGGCAAGTCATAGTCAAGTGAGCACACTGACACACTGACAGCTGTTGTTGCCTGTTGGGCTGCAGTTTGCCATGTTATGATTTCAGCATATTTTCTATGCTAAATGCAGTACCTGTGGGGGTTTCTGGACAATATCTGTCATTATTTTGTGTTGTTAATTGATTTCTAATAATAATTATATACATACATTTGCATAAAGCAGCATATTTGTCCACTACCATGTTGATAAGAGCATTAAATACTTGACAAATCTCCCTTTAAGGTACATTTGATCAGAAAAAAATGTGTGATTAATTTGTGATTAATTGCGATTAACTATGGACAATCATGCGATTTATCGCGATTAAATATTTTAATCGATTGACAGCAATAATAATATAAAAACTTTATTTTAAAAATCAAGATGAATTAATTCAGCACTATAAAAACATGATAATATAATAAAATAATAAAGAGAATGAAATAGAATAAAATACCCAAACATAAAATAATATTTAAAATGAATTAGAACTAAAAAAGTTCAACAAATGGGAGACATCAATAAAAGGCTATAAAAAAAAGATTATCAGTCAATTATATTTTTTGCTTTTTTTAAATATATATAAATGGAGCACCTACAACTAACTCAAATGCCCCTGTATAGTACCACATTAGTTCAGTAAAGTGATGCTTATTTCCCAGCATGAAGGTTTAAAATCCTTCCCCACACTGCCAGAAATACAATTCTGGTGTGGAAATACAGATTTTCTTTTTTTACATGTTGAATGTTAACTCCTCAAGCCCACTAAAACCCCAATTTTCCACCTGACCTCCATGTCCTCAACACTAGCCACGGTCCTGATTATCACTCATCAAACACTCTTTGATGAGTCTCGTCTTGGATTGGATTTTCTGTCAGTAAAGTCTCTTTCTTTTATCTTCCCTGCTCATCCGTACTAACCTTTCATTGATCTTGTTGCTGCAGTCTGAGACATTAAACACATTGCGTCCTGTACTGCAGACCAGGCAATGTGTTTTCATTATAGGATGAGCATTATTACATCACATTATTTATTATTCATTGTAATGGGCACATAAGCTCTGGATATAAATATTCTACAGCCAGTACACATCTGCACGGTAGCTCCTGACTGATGTGTAATTGATGTTGCAGCATGATGGTGATCATGTTACCCCTGGACCCTCTCTCTTCCTGACTGAATTGCGACCTTTAACAGGGACATTGTTTCTAATGTCACAATGAACAGTCTGTTTCTGAGATCATTTAAATGTGATCAAGGGAGGCGCTGATCTGATAGTATTTAGAGATGGATCACTTTTGAGGACATTCCAGTGTTTAAGGATAATGTTTTTGATCTTGAGACTATTTAGTGGAGAACGTGATCCGTGAGGAAGGACAATAGTAGCGCTTGTTTTCTTAAAGCTAGTTTTGGTAATGTTGAGATACCAGCCCGGTGTTGCCAACAAGTGGCTATCAGCACTATCTCCAAAAGTCAATAAATCTAGTGAAAAAGTCGCCAAGTTAGCAAAACTGACAGTCTGTCCATCCAGGCCTCCCTCCAAAGCCACTCCCCCAAAATTATCATTATTATTATTATTAAAGTCCTTCGACAGCCACGGATATTGGATTTGTTTCTCTTTTTCGTCAGAGCATTTGTGTCACGGTCTTTGGTTTTTGTTTAATCTGTTTCCTGTTTTATTTTGAAAGATCACTTCTCATGTATCTCACATCTGCCCCGCCCTGATCAGTTTCACCTGTCACTCATTACTCCTGCACAGTTCTCACTTCCCCAGTTAGTCAGTCACTATCTATAACACCTCATTTCCTTTGTTTTGTTTTGTAGTTTTGTTCTGCTCCCTCCATCTAAACAATTTGATTGATTTATTTAAGATTACCAACCCTAGCTTTAACTAACAGCGATTCTTAATGTATATAAGGCCCTTTGATGGGGTGAAGAGATATATGCTGTGTGGGGTAATCCCTATGCTAGAAATGCTTTTTCATTTCAACAGCTTTAGACGGTAACAGAACTGCAGTTTCTGCTCAGTCTCAAGAACTGGTCTACATAAAACCAGTTGGAATTGGCAGTTAAAGTTATTTATTGTAGGAACAGATTGTTTTGATAAAATTACCTCTCCAAAATAAAAAATAAAACAGTGCCTCAGAATCACAGTTCCTTGGGGAGTCAATAATCATAAAAGAAGATGAGCTGCCCACATTAAATCAAAGTGTGTACCAACTCATGGTAATCCACAGACTAACAAACACACCAGCCAAGGCTGTAACACTGTGCAAGAGATAAACTAAGAAAAAATCTTTTATAATTGTTTTTCTCCCCAAGTGACTTTAAGGATTTACTTTAGCGATTTAGTATTCCACTTCCATAAACTTTGGGGAATTGTGAGAGACGGATTGGTCCTAATTGATGCAGCAGAGGCCGAGATGTACTGACTTTTAGTCCCTGAACTGAGATAGAGTTTCGGTGATGCAACATGATAGCATCTTTCATTCGACACTCCCTGCCTGATAAAAAGCCACAACTCAAACTCCACTTCTGCAGACTTTCTGTTAAATATTTGGAGTCTTCAAGCCCAGTGCAAGAAAACCCAAATGACATGATCAGGACGTTATTTTTTCAGATATTAGAAAGCTCCTTCTGAATCACAGAAGACTTAAAACCATGTTCACACACTGAGTAGTCTTTACAAGAAAGCGTGTAATTATCCAATCCCCATGGTGTGTGAAATTATAATTGGTGTAACTGAAAAATACATTTAAAATACAAATGATCTAAATGTCCACATTAAATTGATCTACTGTATATGTTGCAAAAATTCTAAAAGATGGTTATAAAACATATTTGACCAGACAACATACTGTATATGTACACAATGTGCACCCTAAAGCCCCAATCAATCTGCAGCCAAACAAAACTTTTACCCATAACAAGTGTCTCCAGCACTTTGTGCACCGTAGCACACCTTTAATTCTTAGAAGATAGATGGGACATCTCAAAGTACGTATATAAAGATTTATCGAGTCACTTAAGATGTACTGCAAGTGCTCTGACTCATTCACAGCTGCTCCTGATGCTCCAATTAAGTCATTTTTCCACAGTTAAACATTTCACATCACAGGCAATTGAGCTCAGTGGAAGCGGACGCAATCAATGTTACGCCGTTGTGCTTTCAACATGAGCACTCATCTTTGAAATAAAAGCCCTGCACACTGTGAGGCTTAAATTACAAAAAAAAAATGGAATAAGTTGCGGTGGGGTTGCAGATTGAAACAAACTGAAACTCCTCCTCTGTGCCAAGCATGTAGGAGAACTATGGTGGTCGACGCAAAAATGTGAAAACGCAAATGGCCCTTTAGAGCCAGTGTTTGGTTTGTCTGTTCTGGTCTACTGTAGGAGATTATACACTAAAGAAAACATACTTATTAATATTATATTCCATTTCTACCAATAGATCCCCCTCAATGATACACACTGTTCCTTTAAGTTATAAGTTACATGTTGCTACCATAGACTGTAAATAAGAAGTGGACATAATCACCGTGATGTCACCCGATTGGTTTGTGGACTACAGTTTTGAAGCCTCGAGTACGAACCGTCGCCATCTTGGTTTTTGGCCGTCACCATCTTGGTTTTCTGCAACCAGAAGTGACACGAGAGGGTGGAGCTAAGTACAACTGAATGCTGAATAAGACATTTTTAGGCGACCAAAGTGATAATACTAACTTTCATGAACTGAAAACACACTGTGAAAGGATTAAAGTTGTACTCCCAGACCGGACAACGCCATGGTAGTGACCTGTCAATCACAAGGTAGCCACGCCCTAAAGCATACCCTGCTTTATGGTCTATTTGACTCTAAATGGGACCATAATTTACTAAATGAACATCATGCTGTATTGAAGAAGACTTGAAACTAGCGATTGAGTCCATAAACTCATGTTTACAATGTTTACTGAGGTAATAAATCAAGTGAGTAGTAGGGTCATTTTCTCATAGACTTCAATACAATCAGACTTCTTTTTGCAATCAGAGGAGTCGCCCCCTGCTGTCTGTTAGAAAGAATGCAAGTTTAAGGCACTTCAGCATTGGCTTCACTTTTCACACCCGCAGGTTGCCCCCTGGTTTCTACTGGATACAATTTATAATGACCATATTAACAATATATTTATTTAAATCTGGCTCAAAGTTGTCCTTTATTTCCACTCAACCAGACAAGTCCATTACAAGTCACGGACGCAGGCATAACGCAACAAAAACATGTGAAGGGGGTATTTATGGAAAGCAAAAAAAAAAAAAAAAGCAGGGAGGTGAAATGAATAAAAGAGAGCTTGCAGTGAACAAAAAAACACTGTGCCAACATAAAGTCACTCATGAAGTATTTTCTGTCAGATTGAAAAACAATCCCACCGCTCTGTTCTCTGTCTGTCAGAATTGCAAGCCTGTCCAAAATCTTCCCGACCTTGATGCTGTACAAACTGTGGGAGGACGGGAAGATCGGCTCTCTGGATGACCCTCTGGAGAAATATGTGGAGAACTTCACCATCAAAAACCCTCTGGGGAAGACGCGAGACTCTGAGCTCAAGTATGTGACGGATGGCCTGATATTTCTGGACAGCGGGGAGGTTCAGATCCGTTCCTCCTCAGTCACCCTGCGCAGGATGGCCAGCCAGCTCTCAGGTAAATATAGAGGGTTATACGCAGAGAGCAACTTTAAATTCAAGAGAGCAAACTGCTGTGATATAATACAAGCTAATCAGATCCAGCATGTCCTTCAGGTCTTAAATCTACAGTATAATCTTAGGCAATCATTTTGTGTGAAAAATACATCTTAGATATGATTTTTTCTTATTCTGGTGCTGGATATGGACACGTCTAAACCCACAGGAGCTGACCTATTGAAAAGTAAGGGTGGAATATAAACAAACATTTAAATATAAGAAGGAGAAGAAGAAGAGGTTTCTGGTATATTCAAGTTTTCTGTGATCAATATGCTTGTTAAATGTAAACATCCAGGTTGCAGTTTACTCTTATTTCTGTCCATTAAAGATCAACGTTCTTTCTTTTTATTTATCCATTTTAGAGGTGAAACAATCAGACAAATAATCAGTTTTATTGTGTATTATGTCATTATGCAACTCTTTTGATGACGGCGTCTCTTGACAAATGCCAAACGTTTCATACTGTATCTGATGTCTGATTAAAAAATCTCCAGGTTTTAGACTATCGGTTAGTCAAAAAACAGTAATTGAATATATTTGGCTTCAAGAACTTGTGATCTGCATTTATTTTATCATTTTTATATATATAAAAATATATTTTTATAATATTTGTATTAGGGCTCTCAAAGTTAAGGTGATAACGTGTTAACGCAAATTCGTTTTAACTGTTTAATGTCACTAATTTCTTTAAAGCATTAACACAATTTGCACAATTTAAAAATTTTCAGATTTTCATCATATGAAACTAGAAAAAACCTAAGGAATCCATTGTACCAACCATGTCATACTAGCATAACTACATTTTGAGCAGAAAAAATATGCGATTAATTTGTGATAAATCGCGATTTAACTATTTTAATCGATTGACAGCCCTACATATAACTGATATGAACAGCCACTATGGTACTGTCAATTAAGAAAAAGATGATCTTCTAGTTTGTCTTTAGATATTGCAATGGCTACCTACAACAGTGAAATTAAACATTGCAGTCTGAGCATTTCAGATACTTAACATGCTGGAGTCAACACCTACATCCATATAATGACACAGCAAACAAGTTGCTACTGTCGTGCATAAATAGGCACTTGTTTATCTGGAGAAGCTTTTCAATTTGTAATACTTCACTCCGTGTAATGAATTGAAATAAAAGATGAGAAAAAACACCGGAGAGAAGAGAACTCATGAATCTTTTAATATCCTACCCTGTCTCTGTCTATCATCGACGTCTCAAGCCTGAACAATGATCACTTTCATGAGAACTGAACTGAATT
This sequence comes from Sebastes fasciatus, assembly GCF_043250625.1. NCBI lineage: Eukaryota > Metazoa > Chordata > Actinopteri > Perciformes > Sebastidae > Sebastes > Sebastes fasciatus. The sequence continues at coordinate 25,166,656 of NC_133795.1, forward strand.
TGTCTTGCACCAGTAAAGTACTCTAGAAATAACCACCAGACTGAATTTAAACACGGAGAGAGATTTCTTTGAGCAGGATAGAGAAGAAGAAGAAATGTCTTGTGCATACAAATACAATTCCTTTGTTATATTAGCTGTTTTTGTTTACTACTACTTTAACACTGTTGTACTGTGGGTTGATACAGGACTACCCAGGAGACTCCGGGCCACAAGTCTGCTTTGGAAAGGAAAAACACAATCTGCAATCAATCTGCTGCAAGATGATGTCCTCGTCGCAGACCCGGGCACCAAGTAAGATTTGTTATGCTGTGTAGATTTCATTTACATTTACATTTTTATTGTGCATGCTGGGGCAGTTCATTGTATGAAAATGGATGAATTTGACCTGGGAGGCCCTTATTCATTTGCTGACAACAACATATTTTGTGGAATCTCGGTCTGGTTAAAGCAATAGTTTGACATTGGGCATGGGACATGAGAAATCTGCTTAACCGCTTTCTTGTCAAGAGTTAGATGGGAATATTGGTACCACTCTCAGTGTCCACTCAATAAACATAAACCTACAGCCAGCAGTTATAGTTTTTTTAACTTAGATTTGATGCATATGTTGGTGTGTTCTTTATACAGTTTTCCTAAAATTAGATTTAAAAATCACAATATATCGCATTGCTTAGAGCATCACAATATATCACAATATATTGAATCGTAACCCCTGTATCATGATACGTGTCGTATTGCCAGATTCTTGCCAATACACAGTCCTACTAATTATTACATCTTTGTCCATTTAATCCATACAAAGAAACGTAAAAATGTCTTGGTTTTACAGTGGGGTCGGGAGGGGGGGTATGTGCCGGACCATTTCTTAGTCTGAAGCAGTGATGTCCTGAAATCTCACTGGTTATTTATTTTCTTTCATTTATTCTATTTTCAAAGGACCATATACAATATTAGACATGAATGTTATAATTTGATGTTTTGTACCAGAATTAGTTTGAATTTAATTTCCATCTGCATTCCCGACCTGACAACTTCCTGATGACAAGACATCAGGAAGTTAGTGCTAACGGCCACTTAACTCCTCGTAAAACCACAACTTGTCATCTTTACATTTCAGTTTTTGTACAGATTAAACAAACAACATATAACACATTAAGCTAAATGGCTGCCTGTAGCTTCATATTTATCCTCCTAGAGCAGTATCTACCTTCTCATTTAAATCTCGACAAGAAAGCTATTGAGCATAATTCCCAAAATATTTAACTATTTCTTCAAGATAGGTGTAGAGTTTTAAACATGTAAAATAGTTTCTTCGTCTTATTTTCTTCACCAACAACCAGATTTTTGAGACACTCTCCATCTCTTTCACTTGCTTCCTTCCAGATGTCACTACAGCAACCTCGCCTTCTCGTTGCTGGCTCATGTGATGGCCGAGCGTGTGGCCGCTGTCGACTACCAGCGGTGGATTGCAGACAACATCCTGGACCGGCTGGGGATGGAGGACACTGGCTTTGACATCACCCCGGGGCTTCAGAGCCAGATGGCTGTGGGTGTGTACTCCAACGGAAAGCCAGCTCCACTCTATGACCTGGGCTGGTACCGACCTTCGGGTCAGATGTACTCCACGGCCGCGGATTTGGCCAAGCTCGCCATGATGCTGCTGGGCGCTTATCACCGCAAGATGCTGGAGCCGGACTCGTTGAAGATCATGCTGACCCCGCTCTTCAGGTGCGATAACGACTACTTTGCCAACCGCACTGGGACGCCGTGGGAGGTGAATGAGCTCATGGGCTACGAGATGGTGCGTAAAGACGGCGATCTGGACGGCTACTCTGCCACCTTCTCCCTGGTGCCCAGGCTGAAGCTCGGCCTGGTGGTGCTAATGGCTGGCAGCCGGTCCCAGAACCAGGACTTGGTCTCCAAGGCTTACAAACACGTCATACCAGCCATAGAAAAAGCCTTCAGGGAGGCCAAGAAGATTCTCTATCCTCCACCAAACCCAGAACCTTACGTCGGCTTCTTCACCTACGGCAACATCACCTTCTACGAGATAAAAGTCGGGCCGGACGGAGTTCTGATAATGCAACAGTTTGGGCCTCAGATCGAAGAGCTGATCCCGGAAAAGTACAGGACAATAAAGCTCAACTACCTGGTTGACCGGGTGTTCAGAGTGGTTTTTGAAAAAGAGTACCCTTGTGTTTTACGAGTCGGCACGGCTTCAGTGTCCCTGGAGGCCCAAGATGGCCAATTATTTAACTTCTACACGTTTGACAAGCGCGGTTTGTCCCCTGGTTTTGATGCACCGGGACTGAACACTTACAATGTGGTCAGAATAGCCCGCAAGCCATCCTTCTCAAGCTGAACTGCAGCGACGCTGCGACCTAAAGACAACTGGTCTGTCCTTGGAATACATAAACAAAAAGGGAGCTGTGAATATCGAAAGACGAAATGATAAAGTTGGGGTCATTTTGGCGCTCAAAGATTGGAATGTGCTCTTGATTTACAGAGAGGACAGAGAGGGACAGCAATATGTATAATGTCTCGCACAGAGAATGAATTACTTTCTCTGCTGAATGATGTATATGACCTGTCCTTCGTTACGCCTCCCAACTGAACATTCACATTATGGTGATACAGTGCGTGTGTTTTTCCTGCCTTCATTTAAACCGCTGGTAAATTGTCCTGGTCTCTTCTGTCCTTGAGTTTTCATGAGAGAGAACGGCAGAACACTGGCTCACAACAAACTCCTGTTGTGGTCATTTACATGAATATTTCCATAGACTTCATTTTCAATTCTTGGACCGTGATTGCGGTTCCAAGAAACTAATCGGCTCATACATATTCATCATCCGTTGGATAGGGGGGAAAGAATATTCCATGTCTTTGTGTTGAACTATGCTTTTGGCAGGTAGAATCGGGATGTTTTTGTGACGCACATGAATATGCATCATTTTTATTTAAATGCTGATGTTGCCACGGGTACGGAACTGCTGATTTAATATCAAGAATCATGCACGAAGATGCAAAAATATTTAGGCTCCCCAATAAGAGGCGATTAAGGACAGAGAGGCTTTCGGACGCTGTGTGAGTCTTTGCCGTTTAATCCCTAAAAATGGACTCCAATTTGTTCCGACCTCTAACACCAATATGAATAATTTCACTGCTGCAGGAAGATGACAGATTCAAGTGTACCAAAATAACCCTCCTGAGGCAAAGATTGATGTTCTACCTTTCATATTTGATTTGTGTCTGCAGATGTGATGGAGATGGAAATGATATTGAAAATGTTGCGTAGTTTTGAAGCACCAGGTGCAGCCAGTGAAATTGAGGCAATGTGAAGAAGTAAATCTATTGTATCCAGTCGACTGTGAATGGAAATATTGAAAATATTGAAACTACCATTCAACTATGTAATGCTATGTTGTCACAGCCCACAGAGCTCATTCTGATGGATGCTGGGAGGAAACATGCAGTCACAGGTCATTCAGTATTGTGAGCCATACTGAAACTAAACTGTACTAAAGTGTAGCCTGTGTTGATTCTCTGCTATTGTTGAGACTTATTCATTTGAATAAGATGTCAGATGAGGTTCATGCAGCCCTTCAGAAAAGCAACAATGCAATCAAGATGATGAATAAAACTTTCTGCATTCATATTTCAGTCCTCTCAGTAACAAAAGATAAAACGTAATCAGGCATTAAGTTTGGGTAAAATATAAATATATATATATATATTAATAGCTACGTGTGGACAGCTTCAACATTTATTTATTTGAACTCAGGCATTTCACAATAGCCATAATCAGTTTTTAACTATGCAATCACAGTGAACAAGAGCTGACCAGTCAATCAAATCATGGCCATGCAATGAGAGACAAAACAAGATTAGGAAAAGCTCACAGTAAAGCATTACATTCTTTGTTCACAAGGTCCACTGAAACACGGAGAAGAAGTACTTGACCTGTTTTTTTCTGCCCGGCAACCCATCAATTTTCCAAATACGAACAAAATAAAGTACAACATGTTGTCATTCAGATCAGATTTGATTGTCCCAGTTTCCCTCTGGATTCACCGAGGCATACAGCATTCACAGAATAAGACAGCAGGTGGAATATGCAGGCACTGTTGAACAATATTAACCATAGTAATAAATAAACAAAATCAAATCAAAGATCACGCACAAGCTCTTTAAAGACATGTAACAATTTGACATTTTGGGAAATACACTTTCTCGCCAAGAGATAGACGAGAAGATCAAAATCACTGGAGCTAGCAGAAACAGCTAGCCTGGCTCTGTACAAACGTTAAAAAAAATCCACTTATCAGCATCTTTTAAGGACCGGTGTGTAACATTCAGGGGCATCTATGGGCACAAAATGAATATAATATTATTAAGTATGTTTTCTTTAGTCTGCAATTTACGATTATTTTCATTGTCAATTAATCTGTTGATTATTTTCTCGATTAATTCGATCAGTTGATTGGTCTATTAAATGTCCCAAAAACCCAAGATGACGTCCTCTAATGTCTTGTTTTGTCCACAACTCAAAGATATTTACTTTACTGTTATAGGAGTAAAGAAACTAGAACATATTCACATTTAAGGAGCTGGAATCAGAGAATTTGTACTCTTTTTGCTTAAAAAATGACTCCGATTAATCAATTCCCAAAATAGTTGGCGAATAATTTAATTGTTGACATAGATTGATCGTTGCAGCTCCAGTGTATAATCACTGGAAAATAATAGTTGTTGTGTTTTTGTTACCTTAGAATGAGCCCTTTATTTCTGCACACTGAGCAGGTCTTCATGGAGCCGGCCGTCATGTTTCTATAGTAGCCCAGAACACTGGCTCTAGAGAGGGACATTCACGTTTTTGCGCCAGCCATTGTAGTTCCCCTACACGCTTGGCACACAGGAGAAGTTTCATTTTTTTGCAATCTGTAACTTCACCAGTAGATGCAGCCAAATCCTACACACTGCACCTTTAAATCTCACTAATTAACACGTTATATCTCTTTGTTTGGTCCCATAAAACCACAAGATTTTTAAAGGAAACGGAAGTTAGAGTGTCTTTAGCTTCAGTAATGTGACGTTTTTTGAGTAAAAGAGAATATGCTATTTAGTTACAAGAGTGATACTGTATGTGTTTCTCATTTCACTGTGACCTTAAACTTCAGTATTTTGTTTTATTTTTGTTTTTGTTTATTATTTTTGAACAAATGAGATAACATGTTAATTATTGAGCGTTAGACCTGCTGGTAGGTGGCTTTTGTTACCGGCTTCCCCCCTTCCAGTCTTTATAATAAGCTAAGCTTCATATTTAACAGATATGAGAGTGGTATTGATCTTCTCATCTAACTCTCGGCAAGAAAACAAATAAGCATATTTCCCAAAATGCCAAACTATGGTTTCTCTGTTGCTTGTTAGCTTATTCAAATCAAGTGTCAGTTAGAACACAGAGGTCCTGCTGGTGGTCTCTGTACATGCACATGTGAGGATTGCATTGTCCATGCTCAGTGTCATGTTAGGTGGCAGCAAAGGGATGAAAGCATTGGAGTCCTTACCCTCAGCTTGAGCTCTGGCACTCGAGACAGAGGGTTCCAGTAAAATCTTAGGGAACGGCGGCGAGTCTCTAACAGAGCTGTTATCCTCTGCCTGGGAGCAAACGAGTTCTCGGAAACACTCCCTGAACCGCGTGGAGAGCAGGCTGTAGATGATAGGGTTGACTGCAGAGCTGAGGTAGAAGAAGACCCCCGACAGGATGTGCACGTACTGAAAAATGGTGTGCATCAAATCTGTCCACTGGCTGATGGAACTCCACAGGAGCCTCTCGATGTGGAACGGCGCCCAGCAGACTCCAAACACCGCCACCACGATCGCTAGAGGATCAGGCCAAAGAGAATGTTTAAAAGGTTATTTTGTTGTTGTTGCAGGTTAAATACTTTTCTTTGTTGCCGCTCTCTATTATTTATGTTGTTAGTACTCTTACAGGGAAGATACATTTAGACAGAGACAGTAGGTGGAAAGACAAATGGGCTACATGCTAATTGACAATTACAACATCCTGTTTTTGGTACTTTTCCCCTGCAGTTAAAAAAGACTATATACTGACAAATAAACAAAGTTAATATGTAAGAAAACACAACGATATTCACTTCAGTACACTCGTTTTTTTTTTGCTACAGACTACTTGTAGCTTACGGTGGTTAATATTTGCTGATGTTAGTAAACTTTAGATAGATATTGCTAAATAATAATAATCAATTAGTCGATCGGCAGAAAATACATCAGCAACTATTTTGATCATCGATCAAATCAATCGATCTTTTTGATTTGAGCTAAAATGTCAAACATTTTCTGGTTCCAACTTGTCAAATGTGAGGATTTGATGCTTTCATATATGAAAGTAAACTCAGTATCTTTGGGTTTTGGACTATGATCCAATCAACAGAACAGGCAATCTAAATACATCTCCTTGGGCTGTGGAGATTTACAACATTTTTCACTATTTTGTATTTTGTCAATTGATTCATTGATTAATCAATGAATCAATTAATCATTTCATTATAGCCCTTGTTCACTGACTTCCACTCGCTCTCAGTCAGGTTGCTATAGGGTGACCAGATCCCAGCAAACCAAATGTGGGACAAAGAGTATGTATGTATGGGACAATGTGGGACACGTTAACAAGGCTGAGAGGTAGTCTACAATTTTGATATAATATCTATCTCACTTAAATAATAACTTTTTATTCTGCCCCTTAGCTCGTAATATCTCTATGCTTTGTCCGAATGCATCCATAGATCGGCACATCTCCTTTTGAGCCGCACATTTCTTGTGAGACTCGCATGAACTGTGTCGCTTCATGTCGTATTCCCCCCATGTGAAATTGAAAAATAACTGGAAAATTTCACAAAAAACTCTGAATCGCCTTCCATCGGCTTATAAATACTTATAAGTAGTTTCACAGTCTTTGTTGTAGCTGCTTTTCCTTTTCTTTTTTGTTTTCATCGTTTCCATCATATTCCACCTAAATCTGCAGTTTGTGACTTTGCGGTGACTCCTAATTTTCCCCATTGGGCATAGCGTAGCAAAGATGGTGAAAGGTTAACCTGCACTTGACCCACGTGTGCGCAGTTTGACAGCAAACACAGCGCCGTGATGACAGCCTTTCCTGCTTTTTTCACAGCCATTCGATTAAAACCAGATTTTAGAAAAGCGTCTGTCCTGCAGTGGTTTGACTTTTGAAAACTAAAGCCAATGAAAATGTGGGACATCGTCTCAATATGTGGGACGTGGAACAAGGGATGAAAATGCTGTGCAGTCCCTCGTAAAGTGGGACACCTGGTCACCCTACTTAATATTGATGTCTTTGAAGCAACTGACTTAAAGCTAGAGTTGGTAATCTTCTTCAAAAAAAAATTTTTGTGATATTTGTTGAAATTGTATGACCAAAAAAGAAAAACATCTGTGGCTGTTGCAGGATTGTAATAAACCAGTTCAAGCATTTCATTTGGCCAGAATGAAATTATTGTATTAACAATACCCATGTTCATTGTTTACGTTCATTATGATCATTTTCGGGGAGTGGCTTTGGAGGGAAAGGCCTGAAGGAACGGACTGCCAGTAGTGCCAGCTTGGCGACTTTCTTGATAGATTTGGGGGCTTTTGGAGCTAGTGCTGCTAGCTAATTTCATTGGAAAAGAGTTGGCAACACTGAGCTGGGTTTTTCAGTTGGATAACTTTTCTTTCTCAAGAAACTACTCTTGCTATTTTCACAAGATTAGCAACCCTAGCTTTAAGAGAATCTTGTAATTACCACTCTTTGCCACAGTGGCAGCTGTTCAGAAAAAGTAGTATTGTGTCACCCAAAATATATTCCCCCAAAAAATCCCAAACATCATTTAAAAGTCTATTTTAGATTAAAAAAATGTAGGAGATCTAATCATTTACTTTAACCAGATAGAGCTGGAATATTGTCCCATTAACTTAAGTCTTAAAAACTTTAGGATAAGATGGTACTTTCACTCTAAATGTGTCGCTCTGAGCAGCAGATGTTGGTGATAAAGCACTCATTACATTCCTCTCTTAATAATCCATGCATAATGCTCCCTGGGTGTTCTCACTGAAGGAGGTGCAGCAGGCTGTTCACGATGGTGGGCATATGGCATCAAGCTGACTACGTCTTAGCTTTGTAAGTAGCTTGGTGACTCTTCACACAGCCAGAGATATTTATACATGTGAGAGTGGCAAACATTTGACACTTACTTTTTCTCTTTTCCCAACAACAGAGTTTGTGAGATTTGTCTATTTTAACCTTTAAGAAATAGTTGTTTCACTTTTTCCTTTTAAGTGTATCATCTTGTTCCAGATCATCATTGATATTCACACTGAGAGAAATATTCAAATCCAGGATGAAATATCCCAGAGGATTTCTGCATCATTTCATACACATTTCCATCAAAATTGGGCTTACATGTTTGGTATTTTGGGAAACTTTTGGATCTCCACCAGGGCTTAAATATAGTTCTGTGGGTTTGAACCCATTTAGTTTGTACTGACTGCCCCATAAACTGACACACTTAGTTAGTTAGTGATATTTAAGGGGGAGAACACAATATAAGAATGGGAGACAAAATGCTGCACAGACCTTGCATCATAATTTTCATCTCAGTATTGAGTACAGCACCCAAACATTTTTTTCAAATCTTGAATATTTCTCTAAAACATTACATATTTGTGACTAAATGAGCAACATTAAAGGCATAGTGTTTGTCACTTGGTGTTGATGTGTAAACACACAACATTCAAAATTGGCCCCTCCTCCATGGATCAACGTGCAAGCGAGGGAGAGAAAGAGAGTAGGTCAAGATGGTCAAGCGAGCTATAGAGTGATTGAAGAGAGGGAGCGGCGTTAGTGAGAACAAAGCAGCGAATCAGAGAAATAAAACGTTATTTTCTGATTGTTTCACAACAGTTACATTCTAAAACATAAACACGACCACACCTACGCACAACTCCGCACTCCAGTAGTCCGGGAAGGTGCATAACCGGAGTGCAGTTGTGCGGGAAGGTGCAGAGTTGCCAGATTTTTAATGAATGCAGCCAGAGGGCAGGCTTCATCCTGTCCGCTGTGGCTCAGTGCTGCTCTCGGCCAAACTCAAACTGACACATAGCAGCACTCTGCACACAGCAGAGGGGAGACAGAGAAGCAGGAGCATCACTGGAGCACACATAAAAACACACAACCCGTTCTCATCCATCAAATACAGATGCTTTGTATTTGACAGAGCTAAAGGGCCTTGGTATCAGACGCCGAGGTTGTGTAACAAAGTGGCGGTATTTGATGACCTGAACGGGCTGCACACCCTGCTTATTGGCTGGGGGTTACACCCCCCACGCAGGGCCGAAAGACTCTTTGCTGACACCCAGAAGAGTCCCAAATACAACAAAATAAGAACAAAAGAGTCAACCTTGTGGTGGTGCTATAGAAGAAATGTCAGCAGTTCACCAAAGTCAGTAGGATTCTTCCTCTGGGAACCATGAATATCTGTGAATAATTTCATGGCACTTCATTCAATAGTTGTAGATTGGTGGACCAAAGTGGTTGACCGACTGACTGACATTGCCGCTAGCATGGCTAAAAACAATCTTAGTTATAAAGTAATGATATTTTAATACTCAAAAACTCAAAATCAGCATTGTGTGTGTGTGTTTTGATCAGATTTGACTGAAAGTTGCGTCTCCCTGGCAACATGTTCAACAATTTTTACTACGCTGAATTGGCAGTAGAAATACCTGACACATCTCATTTGAAAATGCCATCAATGCTCTAACCTTGGCAGATAACGAATCAGGTTTATGTGGAAATCCATCAAGTAAGAAACTGACTCATTAAATAGGTTGTAAGAGCGTTTTAAGATGATTCACTGGAAGTCTTTTGTCACATGTGGTGAAATATTTTTCCGATGATGGATATATCAGTCTAGACTGAAACTCAATACAGAAAAGAAATCTGTTGTCTATGAATTTAGAGTAAAAGGGTCTTACAGTGCAGTAGATGGACTGTATACTGTGTAAGAGTATTTTACATGAAGCCTCATCAAGCCCAAAAGCTTAGACAACGTGACTCCCTCCAGAATATATACGATCCATACAAAGAATTGACAATCCTGTGGTATTATTGTGTTTGCCTTTCATTGGGAACATGTCTTGGCATTGATAACGGAGATTACAGGGGATCTAATGGTCAAACCATAGCAACTATTCACAGTAATATCCATGTTGACTGATGAGAGATAATAACTCACAGAGCATCTTGTTGATCTGTCTCCTGCGCCCGTTCATGCTGATCTTCCTTTGAGTGTTGGTGCTACAGTTCTTCCCGAAGGTTCCGCTGGGCTGCCGCCTTTCTCTGCACAGATGAAGACCCATCACCAGGTACAGCACGCTAATCACCATCATGGGCACGAAATAGAAGCACACAGTGGTGATCTGCATGACCATGTTATAGATCCACAGGGGCTTCAGCACGGCGCATATGGCCGACTCCTCCATCCTCTCCGGCAGGTAGAAGATGCCGTGCAGGGAGGTGTTTGGGATGGCGCAGGTCATCGACACCACCCACACGATGGTGATTACCCGCTTGGCGTGCCGGTTAGTTGACAGGTACCGTGTTTTGAGTGGGTACACCACAGCTATGTACCTCTCCACGCTCAGAGCCGTGACGTTGAGGATCGAGGCGAAGCACACCGTCTCGAAAAGGAAGGTCTTGAAGTAGCAGCCGCCCTCGCCGAAGGGGAACGGGTAGTTCTGCCACAGGTCGTAGATCTCCAGAGGCATGCCGATCAACAGCATGAGGAGGTCCGACACGGCCAGGCTCACCAGGTAGAGGTTGGTGGGGTTTCGCATCTTCTTGTGCTTTGCTATCACGGCGCATGTGAGCAGGTTCCCAGACAAACCGGTGAGGAAGATGAGAAGGTAAACACCGGTCACTGGGAGGAAGAAGGGAGACCGTTTTGGACCAAGGATTTCAAAGAGGTTGACTTCAGCGAATTGGTCGTTGGTGTAATTCCCAGTGGCGTTTAGTGGCACGCTGGTGTTGTGGTACAGTTTGGATGCGTTTGAAGACGAGCCATGCAAAAAGAGCTCCATTTCAGAGAGGAAAACTGGAGGAACAACGAGGAGTTGTCAACACATCCTGCGCCGATTTCAGGGTTTGTTCAACACTGGAGGCCTGCTATAAAAAGAAACATGGAAAGATGAAACAAAAGTGCTATTAGAAGAGGATTTCATTTGATTTACAGCTCTGTGATGGTTATTGGGATCAAACTTTAACATTTCTTTTTCTTCTCGTTTCATGAACCACACTCAGTGATCCACATATTCCCAGAACTTGAGACCTAATTATATCATAAACAAAGGCTTTAAAAGATTTCACTCTGTCACACTTAGAATGAAGGATATTTTCTTTTAATAAAACTAGTGTGACATTTAAATGCATATCACAAGGACTTTAACTAATGATTATATTTAATTAGTACACTCCGTGATAATGATGCGTTGACTAATTTGTTTTAACACCACCAATTTCTTCATGCATCAACACATCTTGCGATTTTTAGGTTGTAGCGGGCTCAAAAGAATGAAGCTTCAAACTATTCGATAGGCTACAGCCCTCCGAGTCACACAACACTATTTTGAGTTTGACAAACGCAGAATTCGGTCCGACCAGCTTATTATTTTATCTTTCGGAACGCTTCTTCATTGAACTTATTTTCAAGTTATGTCAAATGTAGGCTATTATATGGCTAATTAAAACATACACTCACCGGCCACTTTATTAGGCACACCTGTTCAATTGCTTGTTAACACAAATAGCTAATCAGCCAATCACATAGCAGCAACTCAATGCATTTAGGCATCTAGACGTGGTGAAGACGACTTGCTGAAGTTCAAACCGAGCATCAGAATGGGGAAGAAAGGGGATTTAAGTGACTTTGAACGTGGCATGGTTGTTGGTGCCAGACGGGCTGGTCTGAGTATTTCAAAAACTGCTGATCTACTGTGATTTTCACGCACAACCATCTCTAGGGTTTACAGAGAATGGTCCGAAAAAGAGAAAATATCCAGTGAGCAGCAGTTGTGTGGACGAAAATGCCTTGTTGATGTCAGAGGTCAGAGGAAAATGGGCAGAGTGGTTCGAGATGATAGAAAGGCAACAGTAACTCAAATAACCACTCGTTACAACCAAGGTATGCAGAATACCATCTCTGAATGCACAACACGTCGAACCTTGAAGCAGACGGGCTACAGCAGCAGAAGACCACCCGGTACTAGCAAGGTGTACCTAATAAAGTGGCCGGTGAGTGTATGTCCGATATTGTTCTATATGGCCGGACATCTGGAATATTAACGGCCATATTGAGAAGATACTGGCATCTTATGAAACTAGAAAAACCTAAAGAATCCATTGGTACCAGCTTGTAACGAAGGAGGTTAAATAACACTCCAAACTTACACTAAATTTTGGTGAGGAAACACTGTCATGACCATTTTAAAGGGGTCCCTTGACCTCTGACCTCAAGATATGTGAATGAAAATTGGTTCTATGTGTACCCACGAGTCTCCCCTTTACAGACATGCCCACTTTATGATAATCACATGCAGTTTGGGGCAAGTCATAGTCAAGTCAGCACACTGACACACTGACAGCTGCTGTTGCCTGTTGGGCTTGAGTTTGCCATGTTATGATGTGAGTATATTTTGTATGCTACATGCAGTACTTGTGAGGGTTTCTGGACAATATTTGTCATTGTTTTGTGTTGTTAATTGATTTCCAATAATAATTACATACATACATTTGCATAAAGCAGTATATTTGCCCACTCCCATGTTGATAAGAGTATTAAATACTTGACAAATCTCACTTTAAGGTACATTTTGAACCGATAAAAAATTTGCGATTAATTTGCAATTAATCGCGATTGATGATGGACAATCGCGATTAATCACCATTAAATATTTGAATCGATTAACAGCCCTATTTTTAATTAATGTGCCTATTATTTTCCTGATTAATTACCCTGTCTATAAAATACATGGCATCTTCATATTCCTTGTTTTAACCGAGCAACAATCCAAAAACCTGAAGGTATGAAGTTTACAATAATATGTAGTTAGAAACGCAGCAAATCTTCATATTTGACAAGTTGAAATAAGATGATGTTTGGAGTTTTTGATTTAGTAATCACTGAAACAAATATCAAAATAGTCCCCAATTAATTTTCTGTCCATCTACTAATTGATTAATCTACTAAATAACTGCTGCTCCAGCAGGAAATATAGGAGCCAAACACTTTAAAGGGCATATTAATAACATATTGACTTGATAATGTCAGGACCACCTGGTGCAGAAATGCATTACTCATTAATTAAAACACACTTAGCAGGTATGGGTCAATAAAAATGCTATAGGCATATTGATTTAAATAAACTTTTGTTACAAAACTACTTCATAATAATTAACATTACATATTCACTTTTCTATTTGGAAAAGTAGAAACTATTGTCTGTGAGCTAAAGTAAGCAATAATTATGCAGACCTCACACAGCACATGAAGACACTCCAGACATCAGACAGCAATACAGACATGAGACCCAATTTTCTTTTCTAAATTACATCATTTTTATGACAAAAGACATTTTCTATTGGTCATGGATGAAGAAGAATCAGTTTAGTGAAGACAAATTAGTCTCATATGCAAACGGAGATGATTACTGCGTTTACTGCCACACTAATGGTTCAAATCACTCT